>NW_013952500.1:649134-652861 GCF_001266775.1 Austrofundulus limnaeus | reverse complement strand
TGAATGAACATGGTCTGGAGAGCCCACAGACATACCATAAACATTTCTAGGACCCATAATTGGTCTCCTTTAACAAATTCACCTGCTCACCATTAGCGAGTTAGCCTACTACTTTAATTCAGCTTCAGAATGAATATATCACACAGCCACGCATGGAAGTATGTCATATGCCGATATTTACACAGTGCAGCCACGCAACATCAATCTCAATTTCACGAACTTGTGGTGACACATCCTGTTTTGGTGACAAGATATTTAAAAAATAAAACTCTGATTTAATTCAGTTCATATACAAATCAAACTTTTGTGTGGGAACGCAAAACTATATTGCAAGGTAACGCAGAAGTATTGCGAGGTAACGCAAAAGTATTGCGTGGGAACCCAATGAAAAAAAATCCCCCATGTCCCCTCGCGGGCTCCGTATGTCCAAGACATAAAAATGAAAAAAGTAATAAAATCACTTATGTTGTAACATATTTTGTCCRTTTCTGCTCAGGTCCAGAGTACGTCATGGATGCCTCATCAACAATATGTTATGCAACCAACAGTAAGTACTCCACCGTTCTCTGTGCAGTAGCTGCCCTTTAAATCCCACTGAGGCCAGACTTAGCTAAAAACAAAAAAATAAAAACACGTGTATGTAGCGAGCACAGCTTCATGATTTGCTAACCCACATTACGTTCTGCGGGGTCCCATTAATAACCTCTTACAGAGGTTTATATTCGCCCTCGGCAGCTTTAACACCTGAACTGTGTCTTTTGTTGTTGCTGGAATGGTTATAGATCAGCGCTGATGCTGAGACGGTGAACGCTCTGTTTTCACAGAAACCTGCTTTATAAATAAAGCATTTTGTGTTTTTCATAAAGCTTTTTTTGTTCTTTTTATATAAACTGTCGTTCATTAGTTCCATGTTTCGTGATAGTAGGCTGTTTTTGAACTGAAACGGGTTTTTCTTTCACCGTCTTCATTCTTCTGATTCAAAGGATGTTTTGTTGCCTTTTTTTTATTCTCCTGATATTTTTCAGCCTAACCAGCCACRAGCCACCTCTGAGCTACAACACCAATTCAGAATGTTTTGCCTCACAATTTGTCTCCCTAATGTTATTAAAATGAAGCACATTAGTAGTTATTTAAATTGCTTCAAAGTTGAGCATTTTAATAGATCCCCGCATTATAAWTGCTCCTGTTTAGTTGTTTAGAGCTTTAGAAACATTTCAAAAGAGGTTTTAGTGTTTGCTTGAGGCTTTTTGTGGCCTCTAAAGCGCATTTGTTGTGTTTTATTCTTTGCTGYTTTCAATTTATTCACAGAATAACAATAAATGCCAGATAGGGGCTAATATATTTAATTCTTTACATCTATTAAAAGAGGTCACTTTATCACAGCCACGGTGAATGGTGCTATTAAGCAATAATTTAATGGAGAGCCTTTTAGAATGCTGTTGAAGTGCTCTGGTTTTGCAAAGCACAAAAAAATTGTTCCGTGGATTTAATTTTGTTGATACAGAAAATAATTTTCTGTGGAAAATAAATTATTGCTGTTATTTTACTTAAGTGACTATTACTGAGTCATAATTTGTGCCATGTTTTAATAGAAAAGTAAAGTCTGGACTAACAAGCAAATAGATATGCATCTGCATAACGCTCATAGATGTTATATATATAAATCATATTAAAAAATTTATTTTAAAATGTTAAAAAGCTACTTATGTGATCGTCACATCAAAGTGAGGAAAAGTCCCAAAATGGGATATGGGCAGATTTTGGTTAAAATGTCAAAATAAATGACAAATGATTTATTTTACTTTACAATCGGAGCTCCTTTTTTAAAAAAAATAAAGTTTAAACGCTGGAGCTCAATACTTGACGTAATTGGTCGAAGCAACGGGGTTAGAGACTCAGAAATGATTTAAAGATGTTATGCTGATGACTGACATCTAGTGGTCAACTGGAGCAACTACATGGAAAACTTTAAAATCCAAGCTCTTATTTTGAAGGGAAGATATTTTCTTGGACTCCTTACTTTCGTTTCCCGTCACAAATCAAATCCGTCATGTACCCAGAATGCATCGCTTTAGTTTTCCAATAAACAGTTTTAAAATTACTTTATTGATGCCTCTTTAATGAAAAATCTACAACAAACAAAAGAAAAAGAAAAAGAAGCAGCCGAACTAGCAATCCTCAACAACTTTTCAATTTTTACCCCAGGAGCTAAAGGTCTGTTTCAAGAAATCACATCCCCAGCAATCGGCTGTTGTAGGATTAAGTTGTAAAAAAGTTCATACACCACTAGTTGGCAGTGTTGTGCATATATTGTACATGAATTATTGCCAGCTAGTAAGCGTCAAATAGAACTTGGGCTTTAAAATTAGCTTCCGCTAGTTTTTGTATGGCATAAGCGCTTTTGAAGTTGCGAACCTAAATATTTTCATAAACGCTTAAAAAATTGCGAAGCTAATTTATGGATTAGCACTGCCCACCACTGATCACATATAATAAAACACTTACTAGACAAAAAAATACAAAATATTAACTTGAAGGTATGTATAAAACACAAATAAATTCAGACATATTTAAATTATTACACTTTTATATTACACTTTTATTTTCCTGGGATTTAAGGCAGCATCTCACTGGGCTGTGAGGCGTTAACAGCATTCATGAGGGAGCCTCCAGGTTGCAGAAAGTGCGTAACGGTGATGCTTAAGTTTGCTTACCTTTTTTTTTAGTAGTCGCAACATCGTCAGGCATGTCTCCAACATATGTTTTGCAACAGACGGGAGCATTTCTCCAGAAAACATCTGAGGCAAGTGTTCAAGTCTAAAATCCACTCTGAAGATCAGTAATTATTTCATATCTGCTCCAAAGTGTTTTCCAGTCATTAAATCATAAACATGGGGGCGGCTGCAAAGATGGGKACAAAACCAACAGAGGTCTTGAAATGATGTGCAAGACTAAGAATGCAGCTTTACAAGCCTTGGACAGAAAAATAAGATGAGATTATTAAAACCTGACCACATTGCTATTGGTCCCAAACACTATTTAGTGAGAATGYAGCTGAAAAAAGAAGAAAAAAAATCCCCAACAGTCTGTTTGAGATCAAAAAGTCCATATTATCATTTAATAAAGTCATAACAAGGCCCCATAGAAATAACATCTTAATGTTTAGCTGTTCTTGGTGAAGCTTTAATACCACGTTAAACTTGTCTACAGTACGAGTGTCAGCAGAGCTGTCAGTCTGTGGGTTTTAGCAGCAGAACAAACACGGGACCCCGCAGCCGATGGTCCGGCTCTGCCTCACCAGAGGGGAGCTCATCCAGCCGTACGGCTCCCTGCTAGGCCCATTTACCACTCCATCCCACCAATCTCACTTCCCCTCCTGCAGTGGGACAGTGAACATGTAATCTTGTCGCAGCAGGCCACCATGCAAACACAAACACACACACACATACACACACACACACTGTACCTCCTCTGAGGCTCAGGGTTTGTTTTTGTTTTGTGTTTTTTTTTTCTTTAAACTTCCTGCTTTTTTGTCTGTAAATTAACTCTTTCCTGTTGCTCCAAACCTTTCAGTCAGGTTTGCACTTCCTTCATGTTTGCTTCTTTAGCATCAGTGCTGTATGAAGTACCTCAAAGTGATAACTTGATTAAAAGTACAAGTATCTTATCATAAAAATACTTTGGTAAAAGTTAAAGTCTTCTCTAAAAATATTACTTGAGTAAAAGT
>NW_013952500.1:643782-648306 GCF_001266775.1 Austrofundulus limnaeus | reverse complement strand
CAATCGGATCAGAATCATCGGAACGGGCTGTTTTACATGACGCATTTTTATTCTGAACGGCCGTTTAATCCGATTACTTTTGTTCATGTAAATGTAGCTAATTTGACAGACAACAAATATTGCATTTATAGTATTACAACTAAAACCGTTTTTGACACCGCCACCGCAGTTTGTCCTTCATGAGCCTTCGTAGACAAGATGGCGGTGCAAGATGGCAGCTGCCTGTAGTGGCGACCCGCGACCATGGAGATATAAACAGCTTTTTATAAGGTAAAACTAATAAAACAAGGTCTTTTTCTGCAATGATTAGACATGTTTTTTATTATTGTCATTTGTGATTATCTCAATTTTGACTAAAAGAATTGACAAAATCCTACACACTGTGCCTTAAGTACAGTAAAAAAAGTAGTTGTACGTAGTTACTTTACAACTCTGTTTAGCATGCTAACACTTTGGTGTTGCGTTGATGTACTGCATGACAAGCTAAGTGGCTAAAGAAGCAGAGATCTTTAAAACTGTGTTCAAAGGTTGCAGTTTTAGTTTTTACCTGACTGTGTTTTCTGTCCRTTAGAGAAAATATCCTCAATGTTTGTTTGCTTTCACACATTTGTGTGTTTTGTTTGTGTTTTGTATTACCATATGTGTGCTCCATATTGGTTATTCCCATCGAGCCTGATGGTCATCCATCTTCCGGCCCTCTGTCATGGGGCCTCTCAGAGTGCTTGGCACCAACAATTACCCAGCAGCCACATTGTACTGTGGTCTACATCCCATCAATCGCTCATGCCAACACCAGCCATGTGGTCATATCTTTCCCTATGGTCCTGTCCCCGTTGTCTTCCAGTGGCTCTTTCTGTTAGCAAACGGCTGCTCGGCGCTAACCCCAGCTGTCACAGCCGTCAGTGGATCATAGCTCCCAATCTGTCCGCCTTTACGACCCGCGCTCACATCGACTACCAGCTACATCCACAGCAGACCACCCTTTACACCCGCCGCGTGCCAGCAGCTCAGTGAATCACATCAAATTAGCCAAGCATCCTAGCTTTAAATGCTTGAGGGGGGCACTCAAAGCATTAAAAACCAATTGATTGCTCTGCAATTTGGCAGCTCCCTCCTCGTGTTAAACCAATGGAGCGTTGCGCAATGGTGCTCCTCGTGTACAAGCAATATGGAGGCACCCGAGCAAGGAGTGGGGGTGGGGGGGGTCACAGTTAGCCACTTAGACTGAATACAATTTCTGAAAATAAACATTAGGGACATGTGCATCACATGGACACACAGCRTGTGATTCCTGACAAGTCGTAATATTTGTTGATTACCAACAACCCCCTCCGCCCCCATTATCTCTGTTTAACCACAGTTTCAATAAAAACAYGATGTGAAATAGCTTCTACTATAATAAGAATAAATATAACAGGGATCATGTAATAAAGGCAAAATGTAAAAACATTCTTAAACCTTTTATAAAGGCAACTTAGAACTCTTCACAAACAACTTATTTKTAAAGTTCACTTACCACGCCTATTTTTTATTATATCTTTAATAGCACAGTCATTATTAATAATTATATTTTAGTAGAAGTCRTGTTCAGTAACAGTCATCGCCATCAGCGTCCACGCAAAACATAATCAGATCAGCACAAACACAGAAGACAGAGGTTTGTTTTCGGACCATCATCAACGTCAGTCATTAGACAAATGTGTTATTTTTTAGAAAAAATGTTTTTAAAATGAACTGTTTCCAAGAGCTGTAATCAAAATCATCAACATTTGGTCCTCAAACATTGTGTAAAAGATTTTATTAGCTCGTTTTTACAGGCACRCAACAAACATAGTAACATAAAACTATCACTGCTGGTCGCTGCAAGCAACAGAAAGTTGAAGTCGGACCAAATTTTTGCAGAAACAATACATTCATCAAAGCTTTTTTTCTTCTTCTTCTTCCAGCTGTGATGAATGTGCTGGTTTGATCATATTCTGCCATCTGTATTACAACTTTACGTCATTTCAGATGGGCAAGTGGGCCGTAAATAAAGTCCATCTTCTTGGACAGATGTCAGAGTTAACAAACAGCTGGTTGAAGTGTTTTAAATGGAAACAGCTGCACAGAGCAGAGTGCCTGGGTTTGGTGCCGACATGATACAAAGTCTTTTTACAAACTTCTTTAAAGACTTATTTAAATGCAACTAATATGGTGAATTGTTTTAGGGATATATTTGGTTTATGCTTATTTTAAATTGCGTCTATTTGAGTAAAAGCACCATTTTATTATTTAACACAATATTGTTTAATAACTAATATTTAGCTGGAATTATAACTGTTTTGTTTTATTTACATCAATTTCTGCAATTTGAGGCATTTACAATAATTTTTAGGTATTTTTATTACTTTTTTAAGTTTTTGGTGCTTTTACTGTWTGAAACTCACGATTCGGTTTGATACTTTAGTCCAAAGCTATTCAACTAAACTGCCCAGGGGCCACAGTTACTGCAGACCAACGGCAGAGGGGCCAAACTTCCAGCAATTAAAGTCATGTAAATAAACCAAGTATTACAAAGATCTGTTATCTTTGAAATAGTTTATTAATCATGAATACAACATATAGAACCCTATGAAAGTAATCGTAACTAAACAATATCAAAACAAGAACACATCATGCCTCCTATTTAACACAAATAATATTTTGACATCTCTACTTGCCAACTTTTTAAACCAATTTTATTTTCAATTTTATATTTTTTTTTTCAACTGCTTGTATTTTTAGCTGTCTTGAGTGTTTATAGAAATGGTTTTTACCAGCTTCTAGCCAAGATTCTGACGTTGCTGTAGACACCAAACATGTCTGTGTTTAACTAAAAGAACTTGCAGTAATTAAAGTAGAAAACCGGGGGTTTGGGCTTAAGAGATGAATGAACCAATTGGCGGGCCGAATTTTGGTCTCTCGTGGGCCAGATGTGGCCCGCGGGCCGCCAGTTGAATAGCCCTGCTTTAGTGTCACGGTTTGATATTTTATTGATAGAAAAAAKATAMATTTCCATGCACTTATTTACTTGTAATTTATTCAAATTAATTCTGAACATTTGTTTAACCTCAAAGGTACAGTTTTAAATTAAATGTTGCTGAAACAGCAGGTTTCTCAGTGGATCTGTGCTCGACAGTGCAGCCTAGGTGGAGCAGTCGAACACAGATTCACTGATCCTCCAACATAGAGCATCTTCAGAAGACAAGCTGATAAAATAAATTTTAAAAATCTGTATTGTTCCATGCATGAATTGAACAATTCGATACAGATATATGTACAAATATATATGAGTTCATTATGGTAAATGTTAATTGGGTTAATGTTAATTAAATGTAACAAAAAAATAACAGTTTTGTGTCTAGCAACATTATTGCCAAAAGAAAAAAATTGCTAAAATTGTTTTAATTTTAAGATTCCAGGCTACTTTTACTTACGTTTAACGGAAGATATATTAGTTCAAGTATTTTATCTGCGTTCTTCTTCTGCTCCTGTAGTGAATTTATAGAAAACAAATGTTACAACAAGAACTGATACCTCCAATCTCCTCTGCTCGATTGTAATAATTTTTTTCTTTAGCCTATTTATGTGAACTCATTAGCTTAGCTTAGCACTGTTGCAGTAATATTTAATTTTAATTTCCTGTCTCACACGTGGGATTTTTACAGTTAGAGGTGGAATATCAGGACTGCACAACCACTTGACTTCTTTTTTTTTTCCTCTGAGCATCGGGCAAGAAACCCTGCAGAAAACTAAGGATCTGAAAAGCCCCAAATGGCAAATACATGTGTGCAGTTCTCACACAGAGATGCACAACTGCCTAAACACACWCGTATATTGTCTGAGTGCAGAAAGTCATTCCACATAATGGTAAATCTCACTTAGGAACAGCTCATCAATCACACCCACAGAGTCTCAGATTCACTTCACGCTGCCTCTGAGAGCTGGAGAACGTGCAGTCCTGCTCGTGCGCGGCGCCGCCGTCTTTTTCCCCGTGACTTCTCCGTCTTCTCTTTGCTGAATGTGTGTCGAGTGTGAGTTTAYCAGCATGCAGTGGTGCCTACAAACTTTACATACATCCTGGAGGTGAAGCGTCTTATTTATTTTTACATGTTTTTTTGGTGTCGAAAGCTTTGAATGGATATTTACTGGGCCTCTTCATTAGAAAGAGGTGAATCAGTGCACAGAGCGATACCCATCTCCCCGCTTGACATTAAAAACGTTTCACTGGTTCAGCGGGGGAACGTGATGTTGGTCTTATGAATTTATCTGCCGAGGCAGAATTTGAGACACATTCGTCCTTGAGTTGCTCCCTCTGTCTTCTCTCTCTCTCTCTCTCTCTCTCTCTCGTCTCAATTTTTCCATCCCATTTTCCCTTCCTTATTCCCTCTCTGCCACTTTTTTCTAAAGCTCTCTCACACATTTTCCTTTTTTATTTTGTGTCGTTTTCTCCTCACCCTCCTGATCTTCCAGAGTACAACTGCTGCGACTGTGCTGGTGCCATTT
>NW_013952500.1:634820-643187 GCF_001266775.1 Austrofundulus limnaeus | reverse complement strand
GAGTTAATATTTTTGTGGATCCTTGATTGTAAAACGATCTGTTTTTTTTTTTCTCAATTAGCAGTCAGAACATGGATAACACTGAGTCTACTCATGCTGAACAATAAAATTATGTTTTTATAATAAATTTAATGTTTAAAGTATTGTTTGGTAATAAACAGGAAGTAAGAGCACACATGACGGCCATTAGTGTAGGCTACATAAACGGCTGTGAAATGAGACGTCCAGTCTATGGATGACATACAGTTGCGCGACCACGCTTTGCCCCATTACCACGGTGTTATGTTTTGTAACAAAAGTGTTCATAGGATTTGAATCAGGTGCAAGAAACTGGTCCAKTTCTCACTCATTCTTGAATGTTTTTACACATTTAAAAGTTTTCACAGCACTTCACACCTTTTAACACAAGGAAGTGAGTTATAACACTAAAAATTAACACTAACACTAAAATTGGAGGGGAAAAAAGCTTTCAAAAAATAAATTACTAAAATTGACCACAAAGTATAAGAAATCAGTCACTAAATTTTACTAAATTCGGTATTATTAAAGACACGTAAAACAAATAGAAAACACGTAACAAAACACGTAAAAAAAMCAATTTTGGTTTAGCTTCAGTACTAGTATTTGTAATCACATTTTATCTAACATGTCATTGTAGCTTAAACTTCATCAGCTAAGTTGATAAACATACATTCAAAAATAAATTAGGTTTTTAGGGTTTTATCGGCTACATGAGTTGACACCTATATAATTTGGGACAGATTACGGCGCTGCGCAGTGACGTTACAAACCTACATCGGCTGCAACTCCTGAATTGTGAGAGAGCCATAAAACATCAGTCATGGAGTAAAATAAAAATAAAAATACATTTTCCCAAATGTTTATACGGCACGTCACAGTCCAACTAAATTAAAATGTTAGTAAAACAAAAACACTGCTGTTTTAACATGTAACAAATTCTGAATACCCTGAAATAAAACGCATGATACACGTGCTAATTAACCAGTAAGTAACTGAAGACCTGCTTTCATGCCWGAGTTTTAAACTGAGATTATCATACGCTGAAAATGACACAGTAGTATCTGTGTATCTGTACTCAGTAATATGTGGTTTATTGACTCTCAGCTGCTGTCACATCAATATCCAGCTCAATATCTTTAAAAATGACTAAATTATAGACCTTGTTTAAAAAAATGGGCTTCTGGATTTAATCTATTAAATAAATGCTGTGGCCTCCTACCTTTTCTAGATTAATGGAACTCCTCACCCTACAGACCTTTCTTATATTTACAACTAAGGTTTTCAAAGTATTTAAATTACATATAATTTTTGATGGCAACGACCAGCAGAAGCTGCGACCCGGATCGTTCGTTTTGGGTCACCAACGTGCGCCCCCGTTTCTCCGCTGCTTCACTCGGGTCGAAGAGGCGATTTTCCTTCCTGCCTCAGTCGAGTTAAATCTTGTACGCAGACTGAGGCGGTAATAATAGGGCAACCCTGGAAATCTGTTTGCCTCGAGGAGGGATTCGTGCTGCAGATTAGAGTGAAAGACTCGGGCAGCCAGCTTCCTTTTCTGGGCTTACCCCGACAGAAAGGTGCCTCAAGGCGTTTGGGAAAAGGTGGTCGGAGTCAGAGAAGGTGAGGCGGGCAGAGCTCTGCGTCCTGCTGGGAGCTTTAATACAAAGTAAATGAGATAAACAAGGCCACATGTACACACAGTCAAATGATGGAAAAGCATAGATATTCATCAACACTTCTATTACAACCTTTTACAAGAAATAACCGGAGTGTTTTTTTGTTTTTATAGAGCCTTTAGGTGGGCTAAGTTACCCCTCAGTCATCAGCAGATGTTCCTCCACACCAGACTTTCCACACTGAGAATGATTGACTGCAAAAAAATAAGAAATAGCACTGTCAGGCGAAGTTTTTAGACGCATTACTTATACCCTGCAGTGTTCATGTCACACTCACACTGACATAAAAAGCTTTCCAGCATCCACATCCCGACCACAGACCCTCACAGAGAAACCAACTGTCAGTCGCCGGGTGGAATGTGTCGAGTCGGCCTTCTTTCATGTTAGTCGTTCACAAGTGATGCTTTGTTTTAGAGAAAGACTCGGGAATACAGCCTCAGTCGTTGTTTGATGTTCTTGAGGCTTTTAACGCGCTTCTGTTCTGGCTTTTATTCCCCCCCTCCCCCCAATCCGTACAACTTTCAAGTTTCATCTGATCGAGAGCACAATGAGGCTTTAACGTGTTCATGTTTGGTTCTTACCAGGCTGGAAGCATTTTCTGCTGCGTAATCTGGACCGTCCACATCATAGATTTTCATYGCAATGCATTCACTTATCAACTTTCAGCTATGTTTTATCTATCTGGATCTAATTCTCTGGAAATGTAATTTACGTGACATTCTTGGTCACAAAACGTCCAGAAAACACTCCATTGTTCGTGTTAGCACAGGAGAAAGAGGGTGTGGAAATAACAAAAAACAAATACAAAAAAAGTATTTGGAGATGTTAAACTAAAAGAGAAACTGTATTTTTTGCACACATGTAGTACAAATACAGCATGCTAAACTGAAGTAACCAAATTAAAAGAATAGATGCGGAAGTTAGCGAAACACTTAGCACAATAGCTACAAGCTAATAGACTATTTCTGATCAAGCTGAACTTTTTTGATATGTGAACAGCTAAAATAAAGTTTGTGGCAATAACTATAAACAAGACATACAAATCCACTTTYAAACCAACTGCTTCACTTTTACCAAGTTTTCGCAAAGAGTTTGGGTTTTTCTGCAAAATGTGTTTTAAAAACATGAACACAAAAGAGAGCAGAACAATAACTTCGTTCCACCTGCTGAAGAAATTCTTTTAAACTCCACATGTCCACAGGATGAAATGAAGCTGACATGCAGCAGTGTAAAAATACATTGTAAAGGTGGGGAAAGTGCCCTAAGCTCCATTCTATCTAATAAACAGTGGGGGCCCAATTTTATGGTCCCAAAAAGAAGTGTATTTGTATAAAAGTCCATRCTGAAGGTTTGTGACTTCAGAAAACATTGTTCTGATGTGTCTAMAGGCRCCGTCCATCTAGGGGTGCTGCAAATGGGGGGGCGAAAATATGTATTTTATAGTTTTTTTTATCAGGTTATAATTGATTTAGTCTGTAGAAAAATCTCTGGTTACTCTGATGTGAACTTGTTCTGTGGGTTTCTCTGCTTTTTATAACATGAGGTGTTTATGATGCAGAAGATATTTCATAAAAACATCATATGAAGCAGCCAAGACTTGTGCTCAGGGCATAAAGAGAAAACAAAATAAGTATAATGAAAGTTTCAGTTATGATCTCAGATAAAGTTCAGGTTAAAGTGTGGTTTTCGGTTTTCTACCTTCACAAAAACTGATTTTATGTTTTATTAATCCAAAACATTTAGTAAAATGCTCTTCAAATGGCTGGAAAATGTATAGTTTTAAGTAGAAACTTTACAAAATTTTCAGGCGTATTTTATTCACGGACCCCCCTAGAACTGCTTCACTCCACAGCTGCTGGTTAACATGAACAGGTATTCCTCATTAATGTCGTCAAATCTTGACAGATACAGCGGGTAAAATAAGTATTGAACACGTCACCATTTTTCTCAGTAAATATATTACTAGAKGTTCTAATGACATGAAATTTTCACCAGATGTTGGTAACAACCCAAGTGATCCATACATACAAAGAAATCAAACCATAAATGTCCAGAAATGAAGTTATTTGTAATAATGTGGAATGGCRCAGGGAAAAAGTATTGAACACATGAAGAAAGGGAGGTGTAAAAAGGCATGGAAAGCCAAGACACCAGCTGAACTCTCTCAGTAATTAGAAAGCAAGCCTGCCCCTTGTCAGTGCAAGTTAATATCAGCTGGTTCAGTCCCAAATGATGGCCAGGTATCACACAAGAACCATCTGATGATGGGTAAAAGTAAAGAGCTCTCTCAAGACCTTCACAACCTTATTGTTGCAAAGCATAATGATGGCATCGGTTACAGAAGAATGTCTAAACGTCTGAAGGTTCCAGTGAGCACTGTTGGGGCCATAATTCAGAAGTGGAAAGAACATTATTTCACCATAAACCAACCACGACCAGGTGCTCCTCACAAGATTTCTGACAGAGGAGTGAAAAGAATTATCAGAAGAGTTGTCCAAGAGCCAAGGACCACTTGTGGAGAGCTTCAGAAAGACCTGGAATTAGCAGGTACGTTTGTTTCAAAGAAAACAATAAGTAATGCACTGAACCACCATGGCCTGTATGCACGCTCACCACGCAAGACTCCACTGCTGAAGAAACAGCATGTTGAAGCTCCTTTAAAGTTTGCTGCACAACATTTAGACAAGCCTGTGTAATACTGGGAGAATATAGTCTGGTCAGATGAGACCAACATTGAACTGTTTGGATGCCAGAATACACATCATGTTTGGAGGTCAAATGGCACTGCACATCAGCCCAAAAACACCATACCAACAGTGAAGTTTGGAGGTGGGAACATCATGGTGTGGGGCTGTTTTTCAGCATATGGTACTGGCAAACTTCAAATAATTGAAGGAAGGATGAGTGGAAAAATGTACAGAGACATTCTTGATAAAAATCTGCTTCCATCTACCAGGATGATGAAGATGAAACGTGGCTGGACATTTCAGCAAGACAATGAGCCCAAACACAAAGCCAAGGAAACTCTCAGTTGGTTTCAGAGAAAGAAACTAAAGCTGCTGGAATGGCCCAGCCAATCACCTGACCTGAATCCAACAGAAAATCTATGGAAAGAACTAAAGATCAGAGTTCATAGAAGAGGTCCACGAAACCTTCAAGATTTGAAGACTGTTTGTGGAAGAATGGGCCAAAATCACACCTGAGCAATGCATGCCACTAGTTTCTCCATACAGGAGGCATCTTGAAGCTGTCATTGACGACAAAGGCTTTTGTACAAAGTATTAGATAAATTTCATTAAGTTTGTTCAATACTTTTTCCCTGTGCCATTCCACATTATTACAAATAACTTCATTTCTGGACATTTATGGTTTGATTTCTTTGTATGTCTGGATCACTTGGGTTGTTACCAACATCTGGTGAAAATTTCATGTCATTAGCACCTCTAGTAATATATTTACTGAGAAAAATGGTGACGTGTTCAATACTTATTTTACCCGCTGTATGAGGTAGACTTCTGGTTTTCTGTTCCAAACTAATTGTATTGATTGTTTTAGTAGAACCACTTCGTTTCTGAAGATAAAAAATAACAAAGACAACACTATTTCATTTGTTTTGTGAATATATATAAATCTGCAGAGATTTAGGAAAATACCCCAAATATTTTAGATGGGCGTCTACAGCAGAGCTTAAGCCAAAAATTATCTTATTTTGAGATATTCTTCATTTTTTAACGTCATGATGAAGACAGATTGTGACAGAAATCAGGGTGGTGCAAAAAAAATATTATGTTGACAATAGTTGATAAAACCGAAGTGTGTTTTATTGTGGAGAGATGTTTTTCTTTGATTCCAGCATCCTGAACATACTTCCTAACTCTCCTTATCTTGAGTCACAGTAAGCCCCGACCAGAATGTAAATCACTTTAACAGCCTACTGAATGTGCTGGACATCCTTCAGCCATAATGGATCAGGCAGTAAAAACAGCCACTATTTGCTTGACATTTATGTATGAGTCCCACCTGCTCAGTTTTTAYTTCTGATCAGCACATTTAAAGGCCAGGTAATGGGTATCAGCTCGTACTGATCAGTGTTTCATCAGCAGAGCTTTGCTTTTAACTCCAAATGAGAACTCATTAAAGACGAAAAGAAATGGTTAGAGGAAATTTTACAAGAATTCTTATTTATTGTACACTCTCTCAGGTTACTGAGTGTATATCGTATTTTACAGCCGAGGAGGTGATATCATCTCGTCTCCTGTCTGGAGCAGGATCAATACCTCCACCAAATCATGTGCATACATTCAGGAGCTCTGTAAACATCATCTCATACATTTGTAACGGATGCATCCACAGCATCCATTATCGCCCTCTCTCTCTCTCTCTCTCGTGCAGACACACAGGATAAATCAGAAACATATATTGTCTTTTTGTGTCAATCGCTTTCTCATTTTCTTTCCCTCTCGAGCCCGTCGACGGCGGACCAGCACACGCGTGAATATACACGCTCTGAAACTCACGTTCTCCGCGACACACAGCCGCACAAACGCAGAAAATCGAAATCACAAATCGGCTTAACTCTCCCTGACACGTCTGTGAATTAAGCCTTTCCGTTGCTCTCCCTTTCCCATTATAAAGGCATTGTTCAGTGGCGGAATCAGTAACAGGTAGCCCAGAGCTCCTGCTGCTTCCTCCTTTCTCCTCCCTTTCTCACGCTTTCCATCGTCGCCGTCACCTTTTTCTACTTTGCCTCCCAGTTTTACCTCTTTCTGATTCTCTCTCCATCCTTCGACTTGTGTTACACCCGACCTCCATCAGCTCTTTTCTTAATCGTTGTTCACCAATCCTCACTCTGTCTTACTCATTCTTACGTTATTTTTCCTTTTCTTAATTTTTCTATCACAGCCAGTGGTGAAATGGTACTACCATATTTATTCAAGTATAATACATAAAATTAAATCCATAAAATCATCCATAAAGTTGGGGGGTAGTACTATACTCGGATAAATATTTTTACTTATGTATTTTAACTGAAATATCGGCTTCATTCACAAAATTGAGTCCCGAAATGAGACCACGTAGTGAAATCAGTTGAAGCGAGCTTACCTGTGACACTCCTCTGTGCTTCAGAGTGAGATAATAACAGATCCAAGCAGGCGACATGATGTGAAAAAAAAAGTGGGGGGAAGTATTCCTGCACCTTAGTAATGATAGCGAACTAAAGACATTAGCGTGTGACCGGGCTGCTCCTTGAACAACAACAAACACATGTTCRTCTGTAATGGCTGCCGTCTACCAGTGTTCTGAAAAAGTTTGTATCCCTGAAAAACGTTTCCCCACCAGAGGGGGCGCTCGCGAGTAGGAAGTAATCTGCTTTACCCCCACAAGATGGCCCAAATCTCATGTGAATTCTGACTTTTGTGTTGGCGCCTCCTGGTGGACTATGTGTAAAATATCAGAATTCATATAATGCTGCTACAGCTGATATATATTTGTTGTCAAAATACCTTTTAATACATATGTTGTTAAAATAAAATGAACAGTCCAATGATCATTTTATTGATAGGTATAAAGACTGCAAAGGCTGAAAAATCTTGAAGTCTGTATGAAATTGGAGGTAGTTTGAGGATTAAATTTTTTTGCTTTTTTAAGCTCAAAAAAGGGGAGGTCGTATTATACATGAGATCGTATTATACACGAATAAATACGGTAAACACCAAAAATTCTGTGTATGTTGCAAGTTGATATTTAACTTTTCTCTAAATGTTTTCAAGGCATATATAGATTACTCATGAAGCACTGGACAGATTTAATGAATGAGCATTGGATYAACATCTTCAGCTGAKGAATGTTTRGAGTCGACCCAATTTAAGATGATTACCGTTAGTGGTGAGCACAGCTAACCAAAAYAGCTACTAACATYTAAACCGCTGAACAATTTTCTTGTTTCACTACCGATAAAAACTAAATAAACATAAAATTGTCAGAAGCCAAAGCTAAACTGCTAATATTTACACCATTAACATTCAGTCCACCATGTGTCAATAAAAGAGGTTTTCTACACCATTCAGCTCAGACGTCTCAGTAATKGTGTCAGATTTAGTCAGTAACTAAATTTCAAYAAAGATATCAACCAARCCTAAATGTGTAAWGTGACAAATGTAAGTCAACACAAATCAAAAAGCTTCATAGGTCACAGATAAAACATTCATATCTCTTTTAGCAGTGAGGTTTGAGAAAATAGTTTGTCGGTAAAGCCTGGAGGCGGAGCTACAACCCAATGAAGTTCGGAGCAGGGAGGGGGCGGAGACGGTGACAAATTACGACCTTTGAAATTGTGTTTCTGCTAATTTAGTTCTTGTGTTTAAACATTATTATCAATGTAAAACTAGTATTTGTATGCCCCAGATTAAAGCAAAGATGTGTGACTTTGTTTCATTTTATTATGCGACAAAGTCAGGAAATGCAAAGATCCCAGCTGCAAAGGATGCTGGGAAAGYATCTAAAATCTAATTTTTCTGACATTTTACAATATTTTTGAGTGTGAACTTGTTTTTTTTCTTGAAAAAGTCTCTGTTTTTCCCTGGAAACTAAAATCACGAGTCAGAGGTTCTGGTCTGTATTTAAGAGGAGACTCATGGAAAGTGTCCTTGGTGTGGGGATGATGTCACCAATG
>NW_013952500.1:629039-632660 GCF_001266775.1 Austrofundulus limnaeus | reverse complement strand
CCCCCACCCTCTCTCTCATTTGTTGCACTGACTCGTCCTGCTCTGACTCTGATGGGGGAGGGGCTAGTAGTGCCTCTCAGGTAGCGGTTCGTGTTGACAAACTCAATAACAACAAGTCTGTATTTTGTTGTCCCGTACATGTCAACCTCTTCGGATGTTTACCTGTATAAATGGCCTCAAAAATCCATAAATTTTGCAAAAAATCTGTACAACTTGCACCCGGGGGCGGAGTGGGGGGGATGGAAAATAAATTTAAGTTTACTGTAGTACCTTACACTGTCAAACTTGTTTTTAGGGGGTTCAAATTGGGGTAGGTGGGACATAGTTCTGGGGACGGGGGTGCGCTTCAACTCGTCTAGGGCACCAAAATGGCTAGAGCCAGCACTGGCTAAAATGCTCAGCAAAATATTAGCTCTGCTATTAGCGGGTTAGCTAGAGATGGGCTAAATRGCTCTTTAAAGGGATCTGGATCTTGACGAGCTTTTTGTTTCATAGAGCCGTTCAAATAAGATGTATAAACATCTCTTTACCACCCGACACTCAGTTCCTATTATTTGTTGTAAGGAGCCATTCAAAAGATTAGGATCGTTCCTGAACTCTAGGGTTAGCAGATGATCAGAACTGTGCTCACCACTGGTTGCCTCATAGTAATTTCTAACCTATTAAGTTCCAAAAATAAATTCAAACAACCTAAAAGCTGATGCAAAACGAACATTTCTTCCTTTACGGATTTCAGTGTTTCACCCAACTCTTCGTTTTGTCTGATGTTGCAACTCCAACAGGAATCACACAAAGGTTGCACATTGAGCTGGAGACGAAGGAAGAAAGGAGAAGAAAGAGTTAGCTGACTGTGCTGCGAGTGCAGGGTGTAGACAAGCAGAGCGCTTCTGACAGGCTGTGTCTGCACAGTTTGTTCTCCAGTAGGCCCACACAGAGTCACCAGTGGGGTGCACACACGCACACACTCCAGCGCACGCACTGCCGAGCTCGCACACTCGGCAGACACTGTCAGTCACGTCGCACGCAGTGTGTGTTGCGGGCGTTCCGCTCACAGGCGCTCTTACAGTACAGGCACGTGCACAAAGACAGCAGAGAGGCGAGGCGAACCGAGGGAAAGAACCCGTTTTTGAATGCGTTCCTCCCAAGGCTTCGGWACTGAGGAAATGGAGCTATCATGACAGGGGATGAAAGAGCAACAACGGTTTCATCACTTTCCCTCATCCTTCGCGGCACCGTGGAAAAAGAAGCTGCGATGGTTCTCATCCGCCCATTAGGGAAAACACGCTGTGCTTTTTTACCAAGAGGAGGCTCCAGAGTGAGTCAGAGACAGTAAGATAAGAGCATCGTCTCCAAACAGCCACCGGGTTGAAACACCAGCTGCAGATATCGATGGTTTTGATGGACTGAGGACAGTAGTAGTGTGTATTGATCTAAAAAAATGTCCCTGTGTTCTGTTTATCGACGCTGTCCCTCTTCATTCATTCTCCTCTGGCTGTTGCCGTCGCCAAAACCCAATTTCTCCCTTCCAGTTTTATAGTTCATAAGTTTTTGACATTTCAACCCACTTTTTCTTTCTTACTGTCTTCCTGGTTTTAGTTTGTTTTCCTCACAGTCTCACTTGGAAAATCACTTCACTTCTGTAGTTTTCTTTTCCTGTTTCTTGTTCCGTCAATGCAACGCAGGTCATCAAYAATCAATTTGCTAAAGATTCAGTTTTTCTAAGCCAACAGTGTGACGACCAACCATTGACTAGTCTCCTATTTATTTTTATCTGCTTATTCAAAGTCAGTACAAAAAGAAAAGCCCAGACATCCCTCTCCTCAGCAACACTCTTTTATGACGCCCATCATATGATGACATAATATGGTATGGCTCCATCTGTCTGTGGACAATATCTAGTCCAAACTCTAAGTTGATAACAAAGAAATGTCAAACTGCACAGTTGGACACCTCATGAGTATGACCTCTATTGATTTCAAGATCATGGGGGTCAAAGGTCAATGCCACAGGTGACCTTGTTTGTTAAAACCTTGTTTTCACTCCAGCTTGACATAGCGGTAATAAAGAAAAGTCAAACCCTTTGCTCCCTAGATTGAGCTTATCTGACCATCTCTATCAGTGGTTCCCCTCACCCCCCAAATCCCCTGCTGCTCCTCACCTCTCCCTTATGACACGTTCAGCCTTTATCGCTTTATCACAATAATAAAAGAATAAAGTGAATAGTTACAGACTTTCATTTGGAAAAGGGGTAAAAGTGAAGAACTGAGTTTTACAGATAAAAAAATATAGGTCCTCTGGACGGGTTCTTCTCTAATGAAATGTTTCGTCTCTCCTCCAAGAGACTTCTTCAGTCTGAGTTTCGAGTGAACTCAGCCTTATAAGCACTGCCTCCACATGGTGGACAAACAGGTTAGTCACATGCAAAAGAGGGCCATCGACAAACAATAGGCTTGATTAATTCTATTGTTCATAGAGGGTCATGTGCCCCATCACCTGACCCCGTGTCGTGTTGTGTGAATGTAGTGAATGCAAGCGGGGGTTCAACGTTCCCTTGTTTTTGTTTTTTCCCTCTTTGTGTTGGCATCTTTGGGGCCCTGATTCACACCGTTTGCTCACAGGGGGCTGAGTCATACTTGCAATGACAGCWTTGTAGGAGGAGGACAACTAGAAACGCAGACCTCCACCTCTGTTTAATGGTGGACGGTTTTTCTTCACAAAGATGGCTTCYTTTACTGGTCTCTTAAACCATCGTTCCTCTCTATCAAGAATGAGAACATCTTCATTCCTGAAAGAGTTTTACAGAGTTTTAATTGTTYAAATGGATTTCTGGTGATTTTTGTATGATTTATCAATTTTCCTTTGGGATCAATAAAGTATTTCAATTCATATTTTCACAACCAGACATGCTTACGTGCCCCTCATTGGGAACCACTGATTTATAAGATGGTACAATGAGTTRTCTATGGTGTAACTCTACAAATGTTCAGAAATCAAAATGTCATCTATGGCTCCACATTGGATACTATTTTTTATTAAGACCACTTCTACATGATTGTTCATAATTTATCAATAGTTTTGTTCTTTACAGGCCAAAATGAATGATCTTGCAGACCTGATATGGCCCAAGAGCCAATAGTTGAATATTACTGCCTCATAATAATTTATTTTAAACGTTTTATGTAATATAAACCAGAGATTCTTAACCTGTGGGCCGCGAGCGCCACTTTGAGGGCCTCAAAAGAACAATAGTTTTTAACTTTGGGCCACAGAGGGCCGTGAGACCACATTGATTTTGAATAAGGTGCAATAAACTTTCTCTCCACTAGTAGTAATAGTGCACCACTCAGATGTTTAACAACTTTTTTGATATGTAGAAGAAGAAACTTAGAAACCTGCTGAAAATTAAAACATTTTAAATGAAAAGTAGAAGCAAAAATTAAGGTAACTTATCTAAAAAGGCCAAAGTTTGTCACTAAAGTACAGCTTCTGGTTCTATCATGCAGTATTTTAAAAGTCCAAAAGATTATAAAATACATAACATACAGCCATATTTTATTTAGCACTTTATCAAATTATTTTTTGTAGTTTATTTTTAAATATTTTAATGTATTTTAAAGAAAC
>NW_013952500.1:627388-628597 GCF_001266775.1 Austrofundulus limnaeus | reverse complement strand
ACACACACACACACACATACATATATGTATATTTGTGTTGATAAGCCTGAGTGGTCTGTTGATTGACCGTTGTATTTGTTCAAATAATTGTCATGGACAGGTTACAATATAAAAAATTGTTTGTCATAATAACGTCTTG
Organism: Austrofundulus limnaeus; assembly: GCF_001266775.1. Classification (NCBI taxonomy): domain Eukaryota; kingdom Metazoa; phylum Chordata; class Actinopteri; order Cyprinodontiformes; family Rivulidae; genus Austrofundulus; species Austrofundulus limnaeus. The sequence continues at coordinate 628,458 of NW_013952500.1, read as the reverse complement.
TGATTATTTGACAGGAGTTTTGCTTTTAAAATGTAAGTGTATTAAATTTAGTTATAATGTAAATACAATAAAATTAAACCAAGATTTAGAATAATTATCATTTTGATCCATACATTGGTAGTGTCTGACTGGGCCTCGTGTCACTTTATGTTCAATAAATTGGCCCCCGAGGTAAAAAAAGGTTCTGAATCCCTGATATAAACTACATGCACAGCATGTCTACCTGCTTAGAATAGAATATAATAAAAGGTGAAACTTAAGAATTTGTAGCATTACATTTTATTTCTTKAAGCTCTCATGGAAATCTGTTGGAAATGGATTTGCACAGCCTTCATCCTCCTCTTCCTTATCTTTTATCTTCTTCCTCCAGGGTGCAGTGATCACGCCAGCCATGGACCACACTATGTCCATGCAGCCTGCCAGCATGATGGGCCCTCTCACCCAGCAGATGAACCATCTGTCCTTGGGCACTACAGGAAGTGTGAGTATTCCTTATTGTGCCACAATGAATCACACACAAAAAAAAAGTCTCACGCAGGCTCGTGTAGCCGCCACAGAAAGAACTTGGGAASTGACAAATAAAAAAATGCTGATACACTCGGATACATCAGGGCAGCTTCAGCTCTTACTGTGTGGCCACAGAARTGAGATTTATGAGCTGCAGGGATTTTTGTACTACGAGATAAATTTTAAAAAATGTCACCCACTTCAGCCTTTCCTGCATAATTATCTTAAGCGGTCACAGTTGGTTTGCCTTTTAATTCATTCTGTTTGTTTTACTCATTTATACCATAAATATCTAAAGACAAGTGCACTCTAATAACCATGTACAGCAGGGCTGTTCAACTACACTGATCAGGGGGTCAGAGAGAGAGAGTTCAATTGCCCTGATGTACAAACAGAATCATCAGAAATGCAAATAATAGGATATTAATTTAGATTTAGATGATTCGACTACCAGGGTAAACCCCAACGTTTACGTCGCCGGTGGGCAGAATACTTYGAAGACCTCCTCAATCCCACCAACATGCCTTCTGTTGAGGAAGCTGAGCCTGGGGACTTTGGGTTGG
>NW_013952500.1:622140-626540 GCF_001266775.1 Austrofundulus limnaeus | reverse complement strand
ATCATCTTTTTCTCACAGAGTCCCAAAAAGAGATGAATGCAACTTTAATTTAACAACATATTACACCCTGTCAGTATTTGTTTAATAATGTCCATTCAAATAAAGAAGCAGTGTGTGAAAAACTAAATCCACCCTTACCACGTTTCCTAGAAATTAACAGCATAAGTAGCTGCCAAGAGCTGCTAATTAAATGCACTTTATTATTTGATTATCAGCTAGTGTGACCGTTTCTGCTGGAATTAGGTCAGGATGAAAAAGTTGGGGGCTTATTTTTTTAATCTTTGCGAGCATTTTTAATTTAGCTCAGAAACACAAATTATTATTAAGAGTAAAAAATTGTTTTTACCTCTTTTTAACAAACCGTCTCCTCAGCCTTGAAGCTGCCGTTTGTTTTAAACTCGGTGCGTTCGCCGGCAGACGCTGAGAGATTGTGTTTCCTCCCTAATCTTCTACATTAAACAGATTTCCTGTGGGGCTTAGTCGTTTGACAGACTCCTCCGTTTCTTTACTTTCACCCTCTAATTTCTGGTCTTTTCTCACACTTTCTCTCGCTCTCTACATCACACATATCACTCCATCAGCTTGTCTTATTGTGCTCGCTCACTGGCTGTACAGTTGCGGTCCCCCAAACCACGACACCCCCTCTCCTGTTTGAGGATCAAGTCGACTTAGAGGTGTCACACCGATCTGAAGCTTGACTTTCTGCCCTAACCCCGCTGCCTGGGGGCAGACAAGCAGACAGCTTTGCTCCGTCAGTCCGTTTGATCTCTGTGAATGATTGAAACAGTGCTGTATTGTACAGTTACCCATGTGTTTCCAGGTGAGCTGTCAGCGACTGCGACGCCATGTTGGCTCTGTCAGAAATGCCCCCCCTCCTTTCCTAATCTGCCCCAGCTGTGCTAACAACCAGGATTAGAGATAGGCTAATCTACGATGATGGCTTCTGATGTTTGATGGGTTGTATTCTAGAAGAAAGTGGGATTTCTTTCCCACTTTTTCATGTCTGGTTTMCCCTCTTTCTGCCCGCTTAGCTTTCCTCGGGCTATGTGCTGTGTAGCCTAACGTCTCTAYGGCTGAGCGCCTCACGCAGCACGCCGCTCTCAATCATCAGCGGGGATTGAGACGTGTTTCCTGTAAAGCTGATTCTTAGCCAGATGTGAAAGCCCTTTCTTTCATCCTAATTGGAAAAGCCTGGTTTAAAAGAAGAAAAAAACAAAACAAGAAGAACAGGGACACGCAACTGTCCGTGTAGTAAACGTGACACCGCGCACCCTTCGAGCACATTCCTCAAACGCACACACGCGTGGCGAGGTTTGTTTTCGTCGTCACGTGACTTCGTGTCCACCACAGAGGAGCACCTGCAGCGAGCGGCGTCTCCAGAGTTAACAACTTCTCCTGACTGGCTCTGGCAGGAGAAGCCACACCTCAGAATAATCTTGGCTGTTCCTCGGCTCGCTGCGGCTGTTTTTTTTTATGGCTGTGGTTTCCTTGTACTCTCTTTAAAATTAAAAAAAAAGAACCAAATGTTCTCTGTCCGCCCAAGCTGTGACATTGGTGCGGTGACCTGAGCTTTCCGAGAAGGCTGTGTTGTCCTGCAGTGTGTTTCAGCCGGGCTTCTAAGACAGGGGTGTCCAAAGTGTGGCCCAGGGGTCATTTTTGGCCCCTGAAGTGATTTTGTGTGGCCCCTGAAGAATCATACTAATTTGTTTACACATTTGTTCCCCCGGCACAGGTGTAGATGGACACTTTTTATCTTTATTCAAGGCAAAATTATCAGACAAAGTAAGATAAGCTTCCAATAAAAGATACTGGTAACAACGGCAATTATTTRTCTTTAAATAACCAGGCTCTTAGCTTTTTCCACATCTATCTAATGACTTCTACTCAGAAGCTGATTTTGCTGCCCTCCAATTCACTTTTATTTAACTTATTAAATTTGTCTGAATACAGCAAGCATTTTCAACGAAAGAGCAACCTAAATCCTGATTTTATTGATCAGAAATGACTAAATTGGGTTCTTTAATCCCCAATTAAAGGCACAGTGTGTAGGAATTGTTGTTTTCAGCGACATCTAGTGGTTGAGTGGTTGAATCATCCTCCCTGGTCCTCCCCCCCCCCCCACCCCCCGCTTCCAAACACAAAGGAGTTGCTACGGTGTCTCTCAGGTGTCAAAAACCTTTGATAATTCCAACCGCGATGTCTACCAGCAGCTTCAGGGCTAGTGATGTTTCAAGTGGTAAGATTATGAGCTTTAATAAGTAAAATTATCCCAGCTACAATGACAGACAACAAATATTACATTTATAGTATTACAACTAAAACTGTTTTTGACGCCGCCACCGCAGTTTGTCCTTCATGAGCCTTCATAGACAAGATGGCAGCTGCCTGTAGTGGCGACCCGCGACCATGGAGATATAAACAGCTTTTTATAAGGTAAAAATAATAAAACAAGGTCTTTGTCTGCAATGATTAGACATGTTTTTTTATTATTGTCATCAGTGATTATCTCAATTTCGGTTAAAAGAATTGACAAAATCCCACACTGTGCCTTTAAAACCTAGAAAATTTCTAAATTTATTTCAATAAGGGAAACCTGCAAAACAATTTTAAACTTCTGGATCTAGATTAATTTACACATCCATTTCCAGCAACAAGTCTGACTACTTTATTTGTTTAATTAAAGTAGTCAATGCTTAGTTTGCTGTTGAGCAGGTAAAGGAAAAATATTTTTGGCCCTCAAGTCCTTCTGACTTTATGATTTTGGCTCATGTGACACAATGTTTGGACACCCCTGTTCTAAGAGGTGTGGCAGGGAAAACTCGTAACAAGGAGGGACGGAAGAACTGGCGCCTAATGGTCACTGCTTAGGAATTTAGCTTCTCCTCCAGAAAACGTTCTGCTTTTCCGTTCAGTTCGGTGTCTGTTCGGCTCAAACAACTTGATTACAGAATGCTAAAGAACCTCAGGCTAACTGTTTATGGATGGCACGCATAAACATGCCATCTATGCTCCTCGCTGATTTATTGCTCCATGTTTGGTGCATATTGCTCCGTTACTGATTTATTTACCGTCTTTGAAGTCTCGGCACTTAACGGGAGTCTATCCGTCACGCCACGTGCGCCTGTTGGAGGCTCAGCTTGTGTGGAACGCGCGCGCTTTCCGTTCGCCTGCATGTGAACGACACGATGTTTGACATGACAAGAGGTGACCTTCCCTCTGTGCTCTTCATCCTACTCCCGTCATGGCGAGTGGAACCCGAGTCTCTGTTGTTCTGGTGACRGCGGTGATTGACAAGTGCTGTATCCCTGGAAGACAGATTTGTGAGAAGCACTTTCTTCTGTTATCGGAGCTGACTTTAAGGACAGTATATTTTTCCACATTTCTTTAAACATTCGTTTCTATTTCTAAACTTGAGTTTACTCAGAGAAGCTGGAAATGTGCCGTTCGTTCCCTCCGTTCGTTGACGCGGGTAAAACCTGATATCTTTAAGACGTTCRGAAGAGCTTTAAGTCAACCCTTTTATGGCATTTTAAAATTTTATGATCCTTTTGATTGCGTTTAAGGGAAGCTTGAAAAAGCTTTGTTAAATGTGAAGTATGGATCATAAGGAAAAAAAAGCTACAAAGATCATTTTTTAAAGAGCAGTAGTTTCTAATAACAGTAAAGATGCAAAATAATGTTTTTATGCACATTTTTGTGGAATATATTGAGGTTTTTTTTTTTGTAAATTCATAATTTTAAATAGAGGATTTTTCATACATGTTAATGTCCAATGAAAAAATAAAACGGCACTAATTCTTTTGAAACTACGTTATTGCAGCAACTCTTTCTGTCAGAAACGTTCATTTTTAGCTCTTATTTTTCTGTTCCAAAGTGGCTCCAAGGCCTCAGAAATATTGTGAGGTTTCTGATCCTGAAGTGGATGTTAAGAACATATGTTTCAATAAAGCTGCACTACAAAAAAAAGTGACATTTCATGCTAGGATTGTACTCAAGATAGTATTATTTCTCACCGTAGTTCTAATCTATTCACCTGGTTAGACTGTATATTCTGCTTAAATTGGAAGTGCAGAGGAGGTCAGATGCTGCACTTAAACTCAGGAGCAGTTGAAGCTCCAACCTTCAAATACACGTGCCTGAAGGGTCGTATACTATTTTATATCTCGTATTACAGCAAGTTATACAGCTGCTCCCATTACGATGTCCTGGAAGCTGCTTGGTAGAAGCAGGCAGTGTATACAGTACATATACATATACAGCAGGTAAAATAAGTATTGAACACGTCACCATTTTTCTCAGTAAATATATTACTAGTGGTGCTAATGACATGAAATTTTCACCAGATGTCGGTAACAACCCAAGTGATCCATACATACAAAGAAATCAAACCATAAATGTCC
>NW_013952500.1:611934-620361 GCF_001266775.1 Austrofundulus limnaeus | reverse complement strand
TCCCTATAGACCTGTCACAATAAGAAATTTTGTTGGACAAATTGTCTCAGAAATCATTGCAATTAACAATCGTATTGTTCGGAGACCATTTTAAACTAACATAATGATACTGCATACATGTCAAGTTGTACAGATTGTTAATAATTTATGCTCATTTTGCAGGTATACGGAAGTATAGAGCTACCTCAGAGTTTTTTTAAGTTTTACGGATTTTTTTCATTTTCAAATTTATTTAACGGGTCAGAGCTTGTAGGACGTTAAAAATCAAATTGTACAGGCTCATTATACAGGTAAATGTCTGAAGGAGTTGACATGTACGAAAGCCCCACTCCCACCTCCTGCGAGCTTATAAAGTTCACTGAACTTTATGAAATTTACCTACATAATCAAAGTTACAAACTGACCTGGACCAGTGATTGGGAAAACAACACACAACAACTACTAAAATCGCTTCCCACCTCCTCTATCCAAGCTTACACAATTTATTCTGTGTGTGTCTTACTCTGGCTTCACAAAATAAGTGGGGTCACCCTCACGGCGCTTAYGAAATTTACGCAAGTTCACAAAATTGATGTCAAGTTACGGACAGACCAATACTGGTGATATGACAACACAACAACAGCTGCTGAAGCTGTAACGTCGCTACCCACCTATCCAACAATTTATTTGTGTCCTCCTCCGGCTTCATAAAATAATTGCTGTCACCCGCACGCTGCTTATATTATTAATGCAAGTCTACGAAACTTATGTAGTGTAGATAAAAAAAAAACAACTCTCAGCAAAGCCAATGTTTGACACGGTGCCCTGAGTCGTCGTCAACTGAAAGGAGTTCACTCCTYCCTACACTAAGAGAAGAAAWMAAACATGCAGGAAAAYGAAAATCATCACCCTCATTTTAATTTATTGTGTGATTACCTGATGTACTGCTTATCCTGACAGGCCTACCCTCCTACTTTCTTTGTACTTTGTTTCCAATGAGTCCAACCATCTCGTATCCGAATATTGACATTTTTAAATACTTGGCAAGCGAAGGACAGAAGAATAAAGTTCAGGACAAAAGTTCTTTCTAAATGAGAAAAYAAAGTGACTGAAGATCCTATTTGTTTGTGAAGTTATCTGATCTATGTCAGCTAAACAGTGGCTCATTCCTTGGATTTARGAGCCTTTTGTGTCAGAATGATTCATAGGTCAGAGTTAACTTGCTTAAACAAATAAGCCTTTCTATTAAAATGGTCATGTATGGAAAAGAAAGCAGTAAAAGGAGAATTGATGTAACCACACTTTAGTTAAAAAGAACACAAACCACCTAAATTTTAGTTGAAAAAATTGGAAATGTAAAAAAAAAGGGGGTGAAATTATTGCCACTGTTAGAGGTCCCGGGTTCAAATCCYGGACGAGCCCCCACATGTTACRTCCACCAGGCTCATTTGGTGGGGTAACATGAAAGGAGACCACACAAGGATTAGTTTACTTCAARAAAATAATAATTTATTAAATTAAACTAAAGAAATAAACATCAAAGGGAATACCAAACCAAATGAGGATYAGGAGGGAGAGAGCTGCAACTCCAAACGCTGCAAGGAAATAATACAGCAGAGAAACYATAGGGCTGTAACACAGGTTTAACCAAGAGGGCTTTGGTAAGTCCTCCTGTCTGTGCTCACATCCAAAGTTCATCACTCCTCTAGTGGTTAGAATCTCAAAATAGMCTCTTGAAACGGTTAGTGGGCTGCTATTTGAATCCACGTACGCATGTGTTTCCTGTAAAAATCCCCGGCTGGTGACTGACTTTACCGGCACAAATCGCTGTAAGCACTTAACAAAGCCCAGAGGCGAGGATATTCAGAGCTTTTCCTTGTAAAGTGGAAGAGCACTGTAATTCCCTCCAGCAGTTCCCACTGTGTTGGACACCCACAGCACAGATCAATAGTCATCAGAGCCCATCCCCCACGCCGCTCCACCATTAATAACCCTACACCGACTGAAATGCTCTTGCCTTGATCAAGTGTTATCCTTCACCTTGTGGATGATGCAACAGAGCGGCGTGTCATCGCTGAGAGGATGGATGGACTGAGTGACGGACCAAAAGAAAATGCTGCAGAGCTGCATTTTAAAGGAGAAAAAAGTGGGACTCTCAAAGCCCAAACTGTCCACTTCCTCCTTGTAGCCACCAAACATAAATTGTCTTATTGTGGTGCAGAGTCCCAAACCACCATGGTACCAGAGTATTTCTGTCTATGCTATGGATTTTCATCTTGGCGTTGCTGCATTGCGGTCTGAATTTACACCGAAGTCGCGAGCGYGTGTCATGGAGAGTGATGGCAGAGAAGAGGCTTAAGGAGTCTACTCACACCAGCCTCGTTAAGGAGCTATTCAAGCCTCCCGTTCATCATATACACGCACCCACCATCTGCTTCAGGCCCAGCGTGTGTGTGTGTGAGCGTGTGAAAGTATAGATGGGGCTGAGTGTGTCTAAGCTGAAACGCCATTTATCGCCAATTAGGGATGCTTTATATTACCCAAACTTGTCCCCCGACTATGGACGAGGAAGTACTAAAGGAGGCGAAATTGGACGGAAATCATCGCCGTCACCATGGCAACCCAATTCACCGTGTCCGGGCTTGACATCCTCCCTGGATTGCCACGCGGGCAATTGCCGGATTGTGCTTTGCTCAACCTGCCACATTAAATAGGTTAACTAATGGTCGCGATAGAAGGGAAAACCTTATTAAATTTCCTCGTTAAACGCAATTTGAATTCCTTTTTGCAGAGAAATATAACATTTCAAACAGACGTTCTCCCCGTGACAGGGAGATTGTGATAATGGCTAATTATCTCTTACTTTCCTTCRTTTGCTTTCATGCAGCCCTCACAGGTGAGTTGACGGGATAAGTTAATGGGGAGGAGAGGCGAGGACCTCGAGTCCCGAGGAAAATTGGTATGCATGGTTTGGATTCGCCAGGGAGAAGGTCACTTCAACCATCTGATAGAGCAGTTTGAAAGAGAAGGAGTAAAAAAAGAGAGGGTGACAGGAAGGTGAGAGGGAAGAGAAGGTGGGGGGTGACACGCAGAGAGGTAATGTGGGAACGTGTCAGGAGGTCTGGATCCGCTGCCTCACCCTGACAGCCCTGAAGGTGCGATAACCTGCGATTCAAAGACCCACAAATGAACGCACACTAACATCCATTCCAGGGTTTCCTCCCGGCTCTGTGCAGCGACGGTGGGGGGAGTTAATCACCCGTGTCCCTGGCCTTTAGCTGCTCTCATTAGCGGCGAGCGGTGGAGCCGTACCCGATCCATTAGCGACGCTGCCGGTAATGACACTTCACCAGCGTCGCCGGGCCTCTAGCCAAGAAAGACTCGCCACGTCCCCGTCCGCCGCTGCCTCCCGCCKCCGCCGCGCTTTTTTAACAACGAAGCGGGACGGAGAAGCAGAGCAAAAGGGATTGTGCCGCCTCTTTTGTTCAGTCCGGAAGGCAACAGGAAGACTAGGAGAGGCAGCCCCAGTGGCTTTGATCTGGGATCGCATCCGTTGGCGCTGTACTCGCGCCGTCATCGTTCCAAGCCTCTTTGTCATTGTTTTTAACACAAACAGAAGCAGACATGTGATGTATGTATCACACAGCTGCATGGTAGGACACAGACACGTCGAGCTGCGCGGGCTCGTGTTGGTCGTCTTTTATGCGCAGGCACGTGCTGATTAAAAACAAGCTCACGTTATCGTCACAAAGCTSTCGCAGAAAAAAACATCCTGCTGCAGACCGTCGCCTCATTCATGTTGCATGTGAACCCCCCCCCCCCCGGCTGTCATGTAACTAAACCTGTGTCACGTTTGTAAAACTCCCCATTGCAGAGCGAGTTAAAAGCCAGAGCAGGCATGACTAAAGGAATATAGGCCACAGGCAGCAAACCTCCTGCCTTTCTCTTCCCCTCCCTCTGTCCTCCACACATTTAATTCCCTCTAGACTCTTCTTATTACCACCTTTTTTTTTCCCTCTTCGGCTGTGGCCCGGTGTGTTTGCTTGCCTTTTGAAGTTTTGGTGGGACAGCAGGACATCTCCCTCCTCTTTTGTTCGTTTCTCTTACTGATCTGAGCRTTTACACGTGTTCTTCCAGCGCCCTCCAAAGGATGTTTCCGGCACTGCACCCTGGCTTTTCCCAACAGTTGTGGAAATAATGACACTAAACGAGTGTTCCAGGGAATTATAAATGCGTTTGATGTCAGAAAAGTATTTGTAGCTCTAATGAGCGACTCAGGAATTTTCATGTGAAATGTTTGTGTTTTGAGTATGCGTGGGTGTTTTGTGTGTGTTTCAGTACATGACTGCTGCTGCTGCCGCGGCGCCTATGCAAGGGACCTACATTCCCCAGTACACTCCTGTGCCTCCAACCGCCGTCCCTGTCGAAGTAAGACCCACAAACACACCAAGATTCACAAATCTGTTCCTGTTTTACTCACAGAGGATAGCGTCCTTGTTAATCCACCCCAAAACTTGCTCAACACATCTAAAAAAAAAAATAAATAAATAAAAACTGAAACCATTGTCAAATGACAGATTGCTTTTTGAAGCATGCAGAAATGTTCTTTTGTTCGCTGCAAATAAATAGCTTTGCACCACCGGTGAGTAACTGCAAGCAAAGCACAATGAGTCMGAAGTTTTCTAGCGTTTGGGGAAGACATTTTGAAGTGCGGCGCAGACTTTCCTCGCTGCCTCGGCGGCTCGTCTGAGCTCCTGGCAGGTTCAGGCAGTCCRCGCGCAGAATTGATGAACGCGGGGAGGCGGTGGGCGGGCAGGGGGGAGAGCAGGCGAGCTGTCTGGCGGCTGACAGTGCGGTCATATTCAGACGGTCTATCAGTCGTGTATCAGATGACAGGGGCTGAAGTGAGACACAGCGCCGGCAGAGCTGCCTCTCCCTCTCCCCTCGCAGCTGGTCCGGGCTGGTAGGTGGCTGGAACATCCGTCAGCCGTGGAGGCCTGGTTAGCCTGCCAGCCTCTGGTCAATGACAGTTCCCCCTGACACATCCATTAGTCGCTCCTCTCYCCTCCTCTGTTCCTCTCTCAGTCTCCCCCTCCTCAGAAAGGCTTCAGGATGAGGGAGTGGGATGGAGAAGAAGGATGTAGTCGTAGCGTAGCCCACGGCACCTTCTGCCTATTTCACCCCCTGTATTGTCCTGTCAGTGGCAGCGTGGGCAGCGGGGCGTCCATCAGCCTGTGTCTGCGGGGCTGATGTATGGACAGGACAACTTATCCTTGAGAGCTTGTTAAAGTTGATTGAGATGACTCAGTGATGGGGGGCAATCAGTAATTCTGGACACATAAAAAGGCTAAAAGGCTTGTTTTGATGGATTTGGTGCACCGAGTCATCTGTAAGGAAGTTTTCTGCTCCAAACACACGTCTCTGATATATTTCAGCTTTAAAGGGGCAATATCATGTAAAATCAACTTTTTTTGAGTTTTATATCATGTTATAATGTTATACTCTCATAAAAAACATGTCCAAAGCCTTGCTTTGACTCATTCATGCATGTTTGAGAAATCCTGCAGCGTTTTTAGGAAGCCATGCTGAGGAGCAAAACGACAGGTGGTGAAACTGAAAGTGAAACCTAAACTGTCTGCTGAGCTCCACTACTTCTCACTCAGTGAAGCTCTTTTCAGATTAAAAAAATACCTTTGAGGAAATGTATTTTCAGATGCCAAGTAAACTGCATCATAGCAGTCCCTGCACCAAAATGGGCGGGACAGAAGCGAAAGGTGGTTCTTAAAGARACARAGGCCAATTTCAAGGCGTTTAGAAGAGGAAGTGATGAGAAGATAAGTTTATTTTCCATTTAAACATAAAAACAGCATTTTAATGACAACTAAAGGTGACATAGATACTTTATTATGGTATAGTATTTAAAWATATGCCTGAGAAACACATAATATTGCCACTTTAACAAACGCTACGTTCACACTGCAGGTCTTAATGCTCAGTTCCGATTTTTTGAAAAAATCYGATCTTTTTGTGTGAACGTTCACATTACATTTTAAATGTGACCTGTATCAGACTCCTGTGTGAACGCTCCACAGTACTGATGTGACATGCATGCGCAGTAAAAGACGTGACGTCTCATCAGCCGGYTTGTTTGTTTACAGAGCTAGCATGGATGCTATATTTTACACATCGAATCGGAAGTTGTTGTTTAATCAGAGCCGATTAAATAATTATCTGACCTGCTTCTTTAGTTCAATGTTTATATCTGAACCTGCCTCTGACCGGGATGCTCCAGTGAAGCTTTTTTTTTTTAACGAAACCACGAGCTGAAAAAAGTATCGACCGAGTTTCGAACTTTAGGATCGATACTCTCTGCGACCCAGGCTGGACATTGTTATTATCATACTATCTACGTGGAAAATGAAAAGTAAAAAGATGAAGCAACTGGACTTGTGTTTTGGAGCTGTAAACACACGGAGCTACAGATTTAAACAGCGAGACTAAAAGTCAGATGAATGTGACATGAGCGTTCACACTGCAGTCACTTTGAAAACAGATATGTATCCGATTTAAAACCACATACTGAAACGGCCTGAGCCGGTTTAGAAAAACTCGGATTTGTCGTTCAGACTGTCATAAAAAAAAATCAGATATGAGTCAGATGGGTCAAAGAAATCGGATTTGGGTCGGATTTGCCTGCAGTGTGAACGTGGCCAAAGTTGCTGGTTCATTACACAAAGAGTGTACCATCTTTACTTTTCCTTTCAGCACTAATATCCCAACAGAACCCATTTTATATACGTAAAAAAATGGCCAAATCTCCAACACAGACAGGTTTACGTTCCCACAGTAGCAGGAGTCCACTGTATGCGCTCACACACAGTTCTCGTTCCGAGCCGAGACATTTCCTGCTGTTTCTATCCCCCCTTCAGGGAGTGGTGACAGACACCTCACCCCAGACAGTGGCTCCTTCATCACAGGAGGTGGCTGGCCAGCAGCAACAAATCCAGGTGGACAGTGCCGCCGACCATGTTCCTGCTTTCTCATACCAGTCCAAGTAAGATTCCCTCGACTGTTGGAATGTGTCAAATCCATCTGTCAGCTCTTTAAAGGGGACATATCAGGCAAAATCCACTTTTTTTAGCTGTTAAATGCACGTTGTTGTGTATTTGGAGGACAGTAATTCTCTTTTCGCTCTTGCTAAATATGTCAAAGGTTTCTGCGCAGCTATATAGTCGTAAACCCCTCTATCAAACTAGAATGAACCAGTCTGGAAGCTGAAGGGGGCGTCGTTTGGATTTAAAGAGACAGCCTCAAAATGAGTTGATCTGAAAAAAGGGGTGAAAGAGGGGCTTGTGGAGCTACAATAAAGAGAAATTCAGACCAAAGTGTTGCAGTTTCATTTTATAAAGACCCAACTGAACGATTTAAAAACTGCATGAAAAAGGATTTAAAAGCATGATATGTCTCCTTTAATATTTAGAAACTGAGCGCAGAAAGTTTGACTAATTTAAGTGACAAATGTCTGCATAAGTTTTGAATTTTTTTAATTTCTATAATTCCTAATGAGAATAAATAAAAGCTGAACTGATTTCCAAAAGGTTCACGCCTYGAGCAAATAAATAAAATAGATTTTCGTCGTTTAAAAGAAAGTATTTCAGAGGGAAATGTCGCCATGTTGTGTGTTTGGATCATTGAGAAGTGTTCTACGATTTATTCAAATATGCACAATGACATGTTGAATTTTTTTATTGATATTGTTTTAAGTGCCCGTTTTTCTCTCCTCAAACTTTGTGAAATAATTTCAGCGAGGTTATTTTAAAGTTCAACAATAATAAATGTTTTATTGGRCAGCCCAGGACTTGATGATGATCCTAAAATGAAGCTTAAAATGATTCAAACGACTCTTCTTGGCTGCTGTTGTCTTTCGCTTGTCGCCTCAGCAGCAATTTAGCTCTTTATTGCGTTGTTAGCCGTCAGCTCTGTTGCTCTTCTGTGTTTGTAAAAAAAATTGTGCTTTGATTACAGCCCCGGCGATCTTTTCTGTTTTCTCTTCTGTTTTCAGATAGCAAACGGCCAGAGCGAATGTTCCTGTGACAGCGTTGCCTTGAGACAGAGGGTGGCTGCACTGTGAATGTGAGGAGGAAAAAAAAAGAGATTACTTCCAGATTGCCCAGGCACCAAAAAAAGAAAAAAGAAACAAAAAAAACAGAGACACTTTTTTTCATTTCCTACCTGGCCTACAAGAAGAAGAAAAAATCAAGACTGAGGCGAAGCGTTCTGAGGAAGGCGGACGAGGGGAAATTACTGGGCACCGTGCAAAGAAGTGAAATTGTTTAGTCTGGGAACCTGCCTAAAGGACTGAGCTGAAGCTTGAAAAGTTTCTCCAGGAAAATTCTCAACTAATTAAAAAAGACCAAAAAAAAAAGGACAAAAAAAAAAAAAAAGAAA
>NW_013952500.1:608618-610359 GCF_001266775.1 Austrofundulus limnaeus | reverse complement strand
AGAAAACCCTCGTCTTGTATTTTAGGGGTACAAGATGCGCAACAAGTTGCTCTAAAGAGAGAAAAAAAAAAGGAAAAGAGAATCTATCACATAAGCTGTACAGATTTAATAGAGAAAAAGCTTTTTTTTCTTTTCTTCGTTAGAAGAAAACTTTGATATAATTATGTCAGAGGTAACTAAGTGTGAGAAGTAAACAAAACGTTTGTTTGGGAGGGGAAACGACGAGTGGGGGCGGGGTGGGGGGCGGAGCATCGAAGAGATTTTACACGAACATGATGTGCTGCACCGCGGATGCAGCCTGTCGCAAAATGCTGAACTTCTTCTTGTTTTTCGTTAGTTTTTTTTTTTAAATTCTCATCGTTTTACACGGCAAACGTCGCTGTCGATGACATTAGTGCTTTTTATCTGCCACGTTTTACCTTTTTTATGAGCTTTAAGATGTTTTTAGCCCGCTTTGCTTGTCACACTGCAAAACAAAATGAAATAAAAAAAAGTAAAAAATGCAAAAATACTGAAAAAAATCTGGCAGTAAAATAAAAAAAAGCAGTAGATTCAGTAGGAGCTTCTGGTTAAAACCAATCGGTGCAAAAGCAATAGAAGAAATTGTTGACAATTTCTGTAGTCTTTCATAGTTGTGGATCAAATGCAGCCCATGGACGGCCATTTTTATACCAAAGATGAAGAGACACTCTGAAGCAGAGTTTTTTTGTTGTTTTTTCTCTTTCAGTTTGATTTTGTTGTTGTTGATGTTGTTGTTGATGTTAATGTTGTTATTGCTGTTGTTGTTGCTGCAGTCATCCTCATCCGTTTTCTTTTTTTTCTTCTTTTTTACTTTGATGGCCGGATCAGTCCTAACATGTTCTTTTTGATCGAGTTCGGGATGTTTTTTTTTTTTTTTTCAAGCGGTCACTCATGACAACAAACACACCCAGATACCGTCTACACGACACACACACAAACCCTACAAACTCATATCAGACAGTATTTCAATGTGACTCATCAATTTTTCCTGCGTTTTTACTTTTTTTTTTCTCCCCGCTCATCTTCTGTGATGTCTTTCCAGCTCTCTTTCAGCTCCCGCAGAGGAAACTTTAACAGAACGGCAGAAAATGTAAACAGCGAAGCTCCATRACGTCATTTCTGTCTGTCTCTTTATCTTTGATTCGACAAACATTTTACTGCAAAATAAGCTGCAGGAGGACTTGTTCTGCTGCATTTTTTTAAACATTTGTTGATAATCACACCCCAACTCTCGTTAATATTAATATTTTGACATGTTGTCCCAACAGATCCTGACGTATTAAATAATGATTGCATAAACTTTATCGGCACTCGTCTGATGAACCTTTCACCCAGTGTGTGCTCAAGTGGCTAAATCAGAACCCAGATGGTACAAGATCCCTTCAGGGTTCTTGAACGCTCCACTTCAGTAAACTTAAAGAGGGGGTGAAGTGGGAGAGTCAGAAACGGTAGGAGGTTGTTAGAGTGACTTGTTTAGACGGACTGTGACGCAAAGTCACGTTTATTTTTGATACATACAGCATTTTATAACAACTGAAGGTAACATAGTTACTTGATTGTGGTATAGAATTAAAGTTATTCAGAGAATGATAGTTTTCTGTTTAAATTTAGCCTTTAAAACCTTAACGTTCACAGTACACTGCAAAAAATGTCCACCTAGCCAAGTTATAAAGTCTTAGATCCAGCCAAAAAGTCTTTTTGATCTTGTTTTGAGACTGAT
>NW_013952500.1:597946-608310 GCF_001266775.1 Austrofundulus limnaeus | reverse complement strand
GTATGATTCTTAAAAATAAGACAAAATTGAGTCAAATCAAATATTTCAAGAATCTTACCAAGTAAAATTTTCTTACTCCACTGGCAGAAAGTTTTCACTTAATTTGAGTCAAATTTTCAGACGAACAAGACAAATAATCTTCTGAAAACAAGATTATTATTCTTACACAATCAGTTCTTGTTTAGTAAACCAGTTTCAAAACAAGATCAAAAAGACTTTTTGGCTGATATAAGATTTTAAAGCTTGGTTAGATGGACAGTTTTTGCAGTGTAAGCCATCGTTAGGCTAACAGAATTGATGAAAAATGTACTTTTGAACCAAAACATTACATAATTCTTGCGTTCGCAGCGTTGAAGACAAACACTTTCTATTCTGAAGCTGTTTGTAGCACCAACGAGGAGCAGTGCACGTGTGTTTAAAGCTTAACGAAAGAAGTCTTATTGTCCTGAACACCCCTCCCCTGCTTATTTTCCCAGTTTGACTCCAGCAGATCTGTGGGGACTAAATGGGGCTCCTAACAGCCCCACACTCTCAGGTTGATGGGCTTCAACGTGACCCCTGCACCGCTCTTTATCCCGACAGGTTGCACAAACAGTCCCGCCTCTTCTGATCCGGTCTTTCCGTCCCTGAGGTTTCCACTGACTTCACGTCTGAAGATTGTYCCCCCCAAGGAGTGCGACGGCCATTTCTGCCCACAGCCTTTTCGTGTCCTCGCTGTACTGTTCTGTCCCAGCTGTGTGGCATCGCCAAAACAGGCTTCTTCGCTTTCATTTTCCCTGCTCTCGCTCTCTCTCTCTGAGGTTTCTCCTCTTTATTGGATAGTGCAAAAGCAGAACCACAAACCAATTCCAGTCACTCTTGCAATGAGGCTTGACGGGCCCAATTTGTCTCCCTCTGGGGCAATAGGATCCACTCCAGTGTCCCTCAAAATACCCCTTTCCTCCTGAAAGAGACGGGGCCTTTTTTTGTTTGTTTGGAGGCAGTAGTTGGCGCTACCGATGGTGTGCACGTTACAGTCCAGCTGCGTCATCACGTCTAAYTGTGTTTGGGCAACAATCAAACCGTACATCGAGTGCCTTTTAACCAAGCTTCCAAATGATTCCACGGTTTGTGTGTAAATCGTAAAGCAAAGCACACGGAGGGGCTTTCAGATGAAGGGTCCGCGCAAACGGTGCTAAAGATGGAGCTGGTGTGTTTTCAGAGGTGTCAGGTCAGATGGGCGCAGCGTGTTTGTGTCGACGCTCGCCCTGTTGACTTGTTGTACAGCGGAGGCTTGCAAAATTCAAGATTCAAGTAGTTTAATTATCAATGCTTCGTATGTGCAAAACATACGGAGAATTGAAACTGCGTTACTCTCTCTCCCAGTTACATCAGTAAACAAGCAATCAGCTGAAATTGCACAATCCAATAACACTGCAAATAAACACAAAAGTGACAGGAAATGCGTAATACAGCATGGACGCAGATACGGATGAATGTGTGACGTCAACACAAAAAAAATAACAGGAAATGGACGGGTACTCAAATGGAAATAAAATACGCAAAATGGTTAAAACGTTAAAATACGCAAAATGGTTAAAACGTTAAAATACGCAAAATGGTTAAAACGTTAAAATACGCAAAATGGNTAAAATACGCAAAATGGTTAAAACGTTAAAATACGCAAAATGGTTAAAACGTTAAAATACGCAAAATGGTTAAAACGTTAAAATACGCAAAATGGCTCCAGAAGTGAAAAGTCTCATTTAAAACCATACTTTCATTTTTTTTTTCTTTAGTAATGAACGTTTGCTTGATTTTTGTCTTTATCTTCCAACAGAAGCTTGTTTTCAGCTCCACTGTTTTCCTATTTACTAGACGCTTTTTTATTTTTTTATGTCCATACAGACATAAAAAAATTAAAAAGTGTCTAGTAAATAGGAAAACGTAGTAGATTGATTTTATGGACACAATGAACTTTATTAGATTATTGTTTTCAGGTCCGATCTGCTGACTCTGTCCTTTTCCCCTCCGTTTTATCTCTCATAAGTGGTCGCACACCTGCGAACAAACCTCTCCCACGTTATCGTTAGTTCAGATTGTTCAAAGTGGGGTTTTGTGAAAAAGTCACGACGTGGATATTAGCCAACGTCCAATCCAAACACCAAAGCAGATTGCTGCCTTTTAAAGAGCTTAAAATGTTTTATTTGTTTTCCATTACAATGTTATTTCCATAGAATTTTATGATTATTTGGGACCGTGAATGGGCACTAATGGCACAAATATTATATTTCTGCCTGAGTAAATGCGTAATGAGAAATCAATGGTAGAGTAAAGTTATATAAAATAGTGTTTGTGTCACAATGCTGTGACATTTTTGAGACTGGAGTTGTTGTAAGTCAACAGTAGTGGTGGTCGATACTAGGAATTTTGATATTACCAAGTAAATACTAGGGCTGTGTATTGGCAAGAATTTGGCGATACGATACATATCATGACAGAGGGGTCACGATACGATATATCCCGATATTGCGATATATTGTGATTTTTTTCATCCAAAAATTCTATTAAATAAAAAAACTCTTACTGGGGAAGAAAAATGAAAAACCAAAATTCATTGTCTCAGAAAATTCTAAATCACATAGACATACTTTTGATACATTTAGCTGTGTTCTGCTTTGTATGTATTTTATTTTATTTGTTTCATATTTCTTATTTAGTCCATGTTTTCAATTATTAGACTAAATTTGACAATAAATAGTTTGAAAATATATTTTTGCAGCTTTTTGTTTTTAATATTAATTTACAATATGGTCACCCAACACTTAACAATAGCCTCTACCTCAAGAGATGGAGCCAAACGGCTGGCTCACTGCTGCCAACTAGTGGTCAGAGGCTGAACTACAACATAAAAATGAATGCCTGGCAGGAAAGTTGACATTTTAAATCTTAATAAAAAAAATTGATACAGGGCTTTAGAATATCGATACAGTATCGGGAAATGAAATATCGCGATATTTCAGTGTATCGATATTTTCTTACACCCCTAGTAAATACAGTTCTAGTATCGCCAACACCAATACTTACGTTCATTTAATAATTTTGTGACTTTACCTTAAGTCAATTCTGATTTTAAAAAAAGGACAAATATTTTAGGCAAATAAAAATGTTTTGTATTAAATACTTAAAATAATTCCCCATTACCTTCTATTACATACAATTGTTTAGGAAAAAGCCACTGGTGCAAAATAACTAATCTGGGTCTGGGTCTCTGCTTAGGCTGCGGCCCCCCGCGACCCGACCCCGGATATAATGGAAGAAGATGGATGGCAAAATAATTAAAAAGAAGCAAAAATATAACAAAAATATAAATATAAGCCAAGGTTAACAACACAACAAGAAATACCTTCCATTGCACACAGGCACAATGTAGAGGACTAATGACTCGCTGGAGACTCTGCTCTGACTTCATTTCTTACTTTATTTGTGAAAAATAAAGTCAGTGGTGCAAATAAAGTGTAATCATCATGCTAGTGTAAGAAAAAACACGTGTTCAATAGACTGAAGTCAATATGAAAACCACCATTGTTAAATAAAATGATTTGTCGAAGGAAGCAAACCATACAACACCAGAATTCTGGAACTGAGTGAGGTTTAATGTCACCGGAGCTGACAGGAAACCAACACTGGTGAAAAACCAGGAAGTTAATCAATTTATACAGGGTCTTCAATGCCTGCGTTCGCCCCCTACTGACCTACGGCTGAATCACAGGCATTCAGACAAAATTCTGTTCTCATAACGGTTTGTTATATAATTCGGACATGTACTGTAACTGAACCTATTTCAATCAAAACATAATAGATTAAACATTATCAACATTATAAAAAGGAAAACCTAAAAATATAGTGTTGTGCTTTTAACATCAGTACTAACCTCTAATAACTATAAATTTCTTCACTAGTATGGTCTGATACCAATACTCATCTTGGTATTGATGCTATCAATACTTGGATGGATACACCCACCTCTAGTCGACAGCAATTTGATTTTGGTTGTGAGAATTAAACTTTCTTCATTCTGAGGCCGATCACCAAGCTACCTACAAGTAAGGGTAGTAATCATTCAGTTTTTCCATTGAACCTGACTTCAGAAGATTTTTATCATCCTTTAGCAACTATCGGCTAGAAAACGTTGGGGTTCAGATCTCGCCATGACGTACAAACTCTGCTCGCTGTATTTCCTTTGAAACGAAACGAGAGCTGCTACACTTTACCAGTCAGTTTAAGCTAATATCTGTGCACGTGTAATATATTTTTATGTTTCAACCTTTCGCGAGTTCCTGAATGCAGCTTAGCGAAACCAGAGTTCTCCAGAGTTTTCCCGCTGCTGTTTTCTAGTACAGTGAATACTCTGAGCCCTAACGGGACTCATAATGCACGAGTTACCCATCAGAGAGCAGAGCGTCCTACAAATGGCCCGAGATCCAGTAGTAATGGCATTATGGGGAACAGGATTACAAATAGCCAAGCTTATGGAATAAATGCACAACTAAGAACATCGGCTCTATTTTGCTAATGGAGGTTCAGGAAAGAAAAAGACGTTAAGGCAGGTGTTTGCTACCGATATTTCACAGAGATCTGAAAGATTACCCAACAAACAGAAATGGCTTTTTTTCTTAATAGCACAATGCCATAATGTACCTTTTCAGAATACAAATACCTTTTTTCATAGTCTGCAGAGGGCATGCCTGCAATTTTAAGAAGGCTGTTGCAGAAATATGCCCTCAGTCAGCTCATGTGTCAGCACAAACCAGAAGCCAGCTCTACCAGGAGAGTAGAAGGAAAGTGATCATTAGCTGTTGTTGCCGGGCAGATGTACAGCAGCGTGGTCTCTGGAAAGGACTCAAGGAGGTAACCAGTGTGACCCCTCGCTAATTAGGAGTGCGCTCTCCTCCTTTCTTACTCCATCACACCGAACCGTCTCTTCTTTTTTAACTCTGCTCCTCATGTTGCTCCTCTCTCTGTCTTGAGTTTTTCTTGCTGTCAGACTGCCAGAAATCCTCTCACATCAGTCATGTTCCTTTACTGTCCTCTTCTTTAAGCCTGGTGGATTTTTGACCCAATTTCTGACAATCTTATTGTGGTGGTTCTGAAGATGATCTGAGGAGGTATTCCTGCCGTGTGTGTGTGTGTGGTGTTAAGAGTGATCGAGTCGTCTCCGAAGGACGTCAGGATCGCTTCAATCTCAATTGATTGTCTCGGTCCGATATCCCAGAGTGTGTGGTGTCCCCCCACCCCACCGAGGACAAACGAGCTCGCAGCCTGTTGAACGTGACGCGTAGCCAATCAGAAAGTGAGGTGTTGGAAACACGGAGGGGATCATCGTGTTTTCTTCGTCGGTTTCCTCTAAACTCCCRTTTAATCTCTGAAATCTCTTGGTGTTGTCTCTGCCATATGTATATGACTTTTATTAATCGTCATGTGTGGGGTCTCTATCCTCGAAAATCTACCAACAATTTAAAAATCTTACCGTGTGAACCWGGCATAAGCAGTTTTTTTTTCTTGCCTCAACAGACCATTTGATTTTTCATCCTTTGGGACGAGCAATGCAACAAGAGTTCACATTTGGGTTTATATATATATTAGGGGTGCAAAAATACATGTACCCGTATCGAACCGTTCAATACAGTGCTTTAGGTTCAATACACACTTAGATCGAACAATACAGATTTTTTTACATTTATTTTATCAACTTTTCTTCTAAAGATGCTCTGTGTTGAAGGATCAGTGGATCTGTGTTCGACTACTCCACCTAGGGTGCACTGTCGAGCGCAGATCCACCGAGAAACTTGCTGTTTCGGCAACATTTAATTTAAAAACTGTAATTTTGAGGTTAAACAAATGTTCATAATTCATTTAAATAAATTAAAGTCAAAAAGGGCATGGACATTTCTCTTTTATTGTATCGAAAAAATCAAACCTTGGGCTTAAAGTATTGAACCGAACTGAATCGTGAATTTTCGGTATTGTTGCACCCATATATTTTTTTTAGGAGAAAGATGTTGGACCTTTTTATGTCCGCTTGCCTCAAACCATTTGTTGGAAGGTCTGTTTTGGTTACCTGTTTGTCTCTACCCTTTTAAGGTTTGCCTTTTTGAGCTCGTGCTTTAACAATAGTAAAGTTTATGCAATCATTTGATCTTGTCATGCGCAGAAAACCTCCTTCACACMATGTTTTCCCACATGGATGCAGGAAAACTACTCTAAATTTAAAGAAAACAAAACATTCTTAGTTTAATCGTGTTGAGATCGTTGTTGCTGGTGTCCGTCCTTTAAGGCGAGGTGCTTTTTTCACTGCCTTTAAAAAAAAAGAGAAACAACAGTTCTCCCACTCCTCACTGCCACCACGACTCGTCACAGCGGCGCTCTCACTCCCACACGTTGCAGAAACTCTGTCTTCTCCGGTTCCACACCGGTCGTCGCGGGTCTCCGAGTGTCGAGGCGAGCTGCGGCTCAATAACTCATCGCAGACCGGCGCTCTCGCACACTCGCGCGCAATGCAGTGGGAAAATTGCTCAAACGTACGTCCCCCCACCACCACCACCACTTCCATATACGAGGCAAGGCCCTGGGCTTTTAATTGATGCTTCGSTTCACCTTTGATGAGAGCCCATCGATTGGCTCCCCAACCCCCGGAGCTCCAGCCGGCACCGCCAACACAGAGTTCAAACAACAAACAAAACAAACAATCACCAGGAAATGAATGACCAAATTATTGTGATTTTTTTTTTAAGAAAAGCATAACCGGCATAGGAACTATTTATTAGGACAGCAGAGCGGTTTTTCTTGTTTTTTTTTTTGTTTTTGTTTTTCCACCTTTTTTTCTGTTTTTGTTTCAGCGCTGAGAAGGACATGGTCACGCCTCACACACCCCGCTCAGTGTGTGTGATCTTTGAGAAATTATCTGTACATCTGTGGAGTTCTAGGATTTGACTTGGGTTTTATGAGTTGTTTTTTTGTTTTGTTTTGTTTTCTCTCTCTCTCTCTCTGATGAAGCTTTCAATAAAAAAAATGTGGGAAAAAAAGCAGCGAGGAGTGCCGTTATCWTTCATTCTGTCGTGTGACGCTCATAGAAACTTTCATCCTGTTATCTCTATGACCGAGTGAGGAAGCCCTGTTATTATCCTCCAGGCTGATGGGACCTGTTGACCTCGGGCCCTTACATCCTCTCACAATTACAGCCTTCACAAATGGAGCTAATACTTCTCAATGGGATCCCCGACACACCTTCCCAGCCTACACGAACTTGATTGAGAGTGAAGTGGTCATAATCRACGACAGAGGAGTGTTCTGGAGGATGGGAAAAAAAGACAATCAATTGCAATCAACCCTCCTTTTCGCTCTCATTTAGGCCCAATCAATYGCTGTCCTTATCCCCTTGGACGCCTGTACTGTCGATAGTACAGCACAGAGCTGCCGTCTCCGGTGTCTCGACACGATCACAGCAACAAGTCCTGAGTGTGGCCTGATGGAGAGTTTGGACCGAACATCTTACAGCAGTTTAAACTGCGCCACATGATTTTTCTAGCTTCAGTTTAAAGCTAAATAGAGCAGAGATCCCCCCATTTTTTTTTTATCAAGTGAAATGCCACAGATTGGATCTCACTCCCTGCGAGCCAAGCTGCCTCCTTATCGGGGGTTTATAGAGATGTAGCAGCCGAGCGCCACGAGGGTGCAGCATACCAACACAGATGTTATCTTGTGTGTGCATTTCACAGAGCAGCMAGGAACACCCCGTACCTCCTCCTCCTTCCTCCAGCATGCATTTCGAGGCACATCCCCGCTCTGGATACACATCAAGGACACTTCCACGGGGGTAAACTCAACACAACCGGCCAAGCCATCGAGCCAATCTGAGCATATGTGAAGATTTTAGGCGCCTGGATGCATAAAATGTATCTGAAACCTTACAAATTGCTTGACTGGTGTAAATAAATGTGGGCTGTCAGAAGATCATAGGAACAGAAACGACACCACCCATGAAATAAACCTCTCACTGTTTAGGATTTTTCTTAACGTTTGCTTTCACAGCATAATAAATGYCTAAATTACAACTAGATGTGATTTGGTGTGCACATGTTAAAAACTGCACACATTAATTAGCTCAAGTTTTTTTTTTAGCTCTGCATGTTTTCATCAAAGGGTAAATTGCAAGCACAGCTCCCTCTTAATTGTCTCGATGTAATAAACATGATGCGTGTGGTAAAAAAAAAAACACAAGCAGCTGTAATTAGCTGCAGCCATCAGTTTGGATTTAAAGGTAATCAATTTGCCTGCGACAAATGATCTGCGTGGAGTTTTCAGCTCCCGGTGAGGCCAACTGAACTGGTTTTGTTGCAAATAGAAACAGAATAAATTTGGCCTGATGGGGGCTTTTAAAGGCCGTGAGCAGACAGGAAGGACATGAGGGGGAATACATGAACCCACCTGGTGCTCCATGAAGAGAGACACCATTAACCAAAAAAGTGATCTGAACCACTGGGCAAAGAWATAATGATGCCTCACAAACAAGTGAAGCTCTTTAGAGACACACGATGGTTTTAAATCTTCCTTTTTCACATTTAAATCATTATATAAAGTGGAACTGAAACGCTTTGGCCTGAATTCCTCCTTACTGTAACACAATCGCCACTTTTCTGCAACTCGTTTTGAGGCTGTCTCTTTAAAGGGATCCCCGATTAGTTGTGACATTAGACTTTATTTGATAAACATATATTTTAACTGTAAAATAAAGACTGTAAAAATACTGTAGGCTGTTTTTAAAATTTAAAAAAATATATTACACGGACGTGGCCATTTTATTTGCAAG
This sequence comes from Austrofundulus limnaeus, assembly GCF_001266775.1. Lineage (NCBI taxonomy): Eukaryota > Metazoa > Chordata > Actinopteri > Cyprinodontiformes > Rivulidae > Austrofundulus > Austrofundulus limnaeus. Next base: position 599,462 of record NW_013952500.1, on the reverse strand, counting down.
CAAAGCATTCTGGGTAAATGATGACGTGGATAGGTCCTCGGTGCGAGGCTGCTAGCGAGCTATATCCACCCTGACGGTTAATGTTGGACAATATCTGATGATCGACTCTTTTAAATGAAACCAGAGAGCGTTGACAGAGAGGAGAAGGTAGAAATGACTCAGCCTGGAACTGAAAATATGGATGGAGGACAACAGAGCTGCTTCATGGAAGAAGAACCTCAGCTTAGCCTGTTAGCCTTTGGGCTAGCGCCGACGCTATATTGCCTTATATGTATTAGCTCAGCACTAGCGCGACAAACAAGCTAAACTGAGGTCCTCCATCCATATTTTCAGTTGCAGGCTGAGTCATTTTTGCATTCCCCTCTCTGTCATGTGGATGGAGGACCTCAGTGATGACAGGAGAATGTGTAGCGCTGAGCTAATACATATATATGGTGATAGTGTCGGGGCTAACGCTAAAGCTAACAGGCTAAGCTGAAGTTCTTCTTCCATGAAGCAGCTCTGTCTCCCAGAATGCTTTGTGTGTAAATAAAATGGCCCCGTCCGTGTAAGATATTTTTAAACTTTTAGTAAAAAAATTATAAAAACTAAACAGCCTACAGTATTTTTAGTCTTTATTTTACAGTTAAAATAAATGTTTCTCAAATAAAGTCTAATGTTACAACTAATCGTGGATCCCCTTAAATCCAAACGAGGCGCTTCACATCCCATCCCCTCCAGCTTCCAAACCAGTCCATTCCAGTTTTATAGAGGGGTTTACGACTATGTAGCTGCAAATGAAATACAACAAATGAAATAAAAAATGTCAGCAATGCAAGACTTGTCCATCCAGCCTCACATGTTGGAGCCAGAGTCCGACCCAGAGCCAGAGGAGAATGAAGACCACCAAATTGTTTTTGGTAAGTCCAGACCTTATTTGGAAAATCAGTTGCAAAAACTGTGACATAAAAGTTCTGAAAACATAGAAAATAAAGAAAACTGAACTGGTAGAAAACTGATACCAACAGAACATAAAGATACTTATGCAGCACAGGGATTTTTTTTTTACACTCGTAGACTCCATGTGCACAGCAAAATATATTATAGTAGCTAAAAAATAGGATATTGCATGATATGTCCCCTTTAATACCCAATTGGAAAATAAATGAGTCAATTTAATTTTCTGAGTATTTTGAGATATTTAATGCCTGAGTCTGAATTTGAAATGAAGTTCAAATAAGATTTAAGTGTTTAACTTGAGCACATTTTCTGTCATACCCAAAGTCTTCTGAAGTTATTACATTTAAGTGAAAAATGTAATCAAAATGACTTAAATCTGTGAATGCTTTTGTCAAGTGATATTTACTTTTGAACTTGTTTCAGCCAAAGTGAAACAGGAAGTGACATCAAAGGGGAACTCTTTAACTGAGAAAACTCTCTAATCTTTGTTTTTTGACATACAGCGGGTAAAATAAGTATTGAACACGTCACCATTTTTCTCAGTAAATATATTACTAGAGGTGCTAATGACATGAAA
>NW_013952500.1:596129-597806 GCF_001266775.1 Austrofundulus limnaeus | reverse complement strand
CCACATGATTACAAATAACTTCATTTCTGGACATTTATGGTTTGATTTCTTTGTATGTATGGATCACTTGGGTTGTTACCGACATCTGGTGAAMATTTCATGTCATTAGCACCTCTAGTAATATATTTACTGAGAAAAATGGTGACGTGTTCAATACTTATTTTACCCGCTGTATTATTTGAGCTGATGGTTCTTCTTATCTGATAGTGAATCAAAATAATCTAAAGAAACGTTAGATTCCTCTCTACACTCTGTGTTGTCGGCTGTAGCAACGCTCTTTTCTTGTCCAGACATTCCCTTTTGACATCACTTCCTGTTGCTTCACGTGTAAATATCTCCACAACCGTTCATCTCAGAGGTACGAAAATTGATTTTGCGATATGTTATCAGTGTTATCCTTCTAGAAATGCGTTCCTATTTATCACAAATATTGGATGCCACGGGCCCTTTAAAGTCCTGCTCTTTGGTCACACCGCTTGCACCCGCCTYGGCTGTAACCCCGGCTGCACCTGCACTGGCAAACACTTTCGCACCTTTGTTCCTTTGCCGCACACTGCGTGTGCGGCAAAGGAACAAAGGTGCGAAAGTGTTTGCCAGATGTGCTCCTGCAGCCAGCAGCAGAACAAACACGGGCTGTATCGCCCCCCTCGACCACAATGAAATCCCACGTGGCRACGTGTTTCATTCAGACGCCATTTCAATAGTCGCAAGATGAATTACTGTCATTGTGCTGCAGGAATCAGGAGCTCAGCCAGAGCTTATTGAAGTTTGCAACAACATTAGGGGAACAATTGTTTCCCAGGAGATGCAGGAGGTTTTGTTCCGCAGGTGGCACAGCAGTGGGTCCAGCTCTGCACTCTGACAGAAAAGGAAGTCTCTTTTAAATAAACGAACCTTGAATTCAATGCATCAGTTTGGAAAAAGAAATCCAAAATCAAAAAAAGGGTCTTGCTAATTAAATTAGTGACTGGATGGTGATTTCACTTCCAGCTCCCTGCTTCTCTTCATGCTGATTCAGAAAACAATTCTTACTCATTTTATCAGCAATATTTCTGCTGTGAAAGAAGCTGTTTTCTTATTATTTTTATTTAAAGAAAATGAAACCTCTAATTCATCCTCAAGTCTTTAATTCATGAAAACATCAAAGCAGAAAGAAAACTTGTTCCGCACCTGTTATTTCTTATCTTCAGTCAGTTTTAATCAGCATCGCCCGTCTCGTCCTTTCCTCTGAAATATGGGCTCAAAAAAAAAGGGATTTTGTCAGTCAGAATGATTACTTATTTCTTATCTGACACCATGATAACAGAGCACTGCACCCTCTGACAGGTTCCTCTTTTCACACAATTATTCAGCTTATCTTTCATAAAAATCACGTCAAATTTACCACAGGCTCGCACATTTTCACTCCGAAGAAAAATAGAAGAAAGGCTTAGGATTCCAAGTGGTTTGAGGTATTCTGCTAACACATCTGACAAACAAACACCAACAGGGATATGTCCTGATGCATCTCAGTAATCCAGGTAAAAAATCAAAAAGAAAAAAAATTGTGTAGGTCTTCTGGACGGGTTCTTCTCTAATGAAACATTTCGTCTCTCCTCCAAGAGAGAAAAAGAAACAAAGCAGCCACTGTTCAAAAGAATGTCCCAACACAGATGAGCTACATCTAATGGCCAGAAC
>NW_013952500.1:591897-594773 GCF_001266775.1 Austrofundulus limnaeus | reverse complement strand
GTTCTGGCCATTAGATGTAGCTCATCTGTGTTGGGACATTCTTTTGAACAGTGGCTGCTTTGTTTCCCCTGAAACTCTCAGACTGAAGAAGTCTCTTGGAGGAGAGACGAAACGTTTCATTAGAGAAGAACCCGTCCAGAAGACCTATACTATTTTTTTTTTACCAACAGGGATAATCACTTTATTATAATCAAGTCAAGACCTTAAGCAGTAGATCATTTCGTAGTTATGAGCAGCTTATTGCAACTTTTTTTCAGGGGATCAAACCGGCAACTGTCTGGTTACAGGACGACTCCCCCAAAAACTCTGCCCCAGCCATTTTACTAGTCTATTAAAAAATATGTTCATGTTTTCTGTCATAATAAACACATTATTAATTTCAATAACATTTCAAATAAATGAAATCCTGCAGCAAATAATGTCAATTCCTCCTCCTTTCTTTTCATTTAACAATTCTTAGTCTGCAGTTATGTTCTTTTCTTCCTGCATCAGCAATATTTTATACAATAATCAYCAGTATTTGCCAGGAGAGGGTTGTGGAGCCACACGAAGACTTGTGAAACTTGCATCTCATCGTTGGACTCATAAACCAGATCAGACTCAGAACTGGCCTACCTACAGCAGGTAAGATATTGACTACAAAGTTTACACAGAACACCATGTCCAGCAGTCTGAAGCTGAAGCTTTATTCTGTCGAATGAAACATGTTTAAAGGGAACGTGTTGTGCAAAATCGACTTTTTTAGCTGTTAAATTTTTTTTKATTTTGTTGTAGAGTGCAGAATGGACCAGTCTGGGAGCTTTTTTTTTTGGGTTTATGGTTTAAAGAGACAGCCTCAAAACGAGTTGTTCTGAGACACGCCTCAGAATTTGAAAGAAGGGATTGTGGAGTTACAATAAAGAGGAACTCAGACCAAATAATTGCAGTTACACATTATGCGAGAAAGGATTTAAAATATACAATTTGTCTCCTTTAAAGTTGTCCAAACATGTATTTTTATCAGTGGAAGGCGTCAACAGAATTTATTCTTTGACTTCATAGTTTACAGTAACGCTCCGAACGTCAKCATTTCTCTTTATTCTTTCTACATCCCTCCATCTTTCAGCAGGACAACCCTTTGACCTCATTATGAGCACTCTCACCAGCACGGTGAACAATGGGAGGTGGACTTAAAGAGCAACAAGCAGAGGAAATACCACACTATAAATACAGAGAGCTGCAGGTCGGACTGAGGTGGTTCTGGGTTTCAGGGTCACAACATTTATCATTTAAGTCAGCTTACAGTACCAGAACGGTCTGCGTTCCTCTTTCTCGTGGTTTGTCAGACTCAGCGATGTGTGTTCTGAGTGAACCTCTGCAGAGTTCTGGTCCATTTCATTGCTGAGCGAACYACACAGGTGATTCTGAGGCCTCAAGCACTCCCACCTGTTCTGKTTCCATACAGGTGCCAGCTTTACGTCAAGCACGAACCTGTCTGCAGTTTGTTTTCTTGTGAGCAATTTATTTCAGGAATGTCAGCGCCCCGTGTGAATTTATACAAGWGTGCCTTTATTTCTGCATTCCAGCGTGTTTCTATATGAGACGTGTGAGCCTGAGGACAGGAGAGATTACCTGTCTCAGGAATTCCAACTGTTGTTTCTGTTTTTCCCCCTAAAAAAACGATTTTATAAAACTTACAAGTCGACACGTTCTTAGAGTCACAAAGAAGTCAAATACCGGCTTGTTGAAACAAGGATCTTGTTTTAAAAATGCTAATTTACAGGAAACGTTTTTTTGTTGAGCGATCAGAAGTTTTTGAAGATGTTTTTGCTCTTTTAAAAGCAAAACATCTTTTAATATAAGAAGGGGTTTTATTGAAAATTTTAGGAAATAAGCACTGACATTTTACAACTGAAGGACATTTTATTACAAAATTCGAGATGGCGAGACTAACACAAAGCTAGCTTTATCTCAAATTTATAGTAAAGTTTTAAATAGCTGAGAGTCTAAAACATCCAAAATGTGCTTTTACGTCCTCCTTCACATTTAAATCATTCAACTTTTTCTGAACTCATAGTGCAGGGGTCTGCAACCTGTGGCTCTGGGGCCACATGTGGCTCTTTGGTCCCTCTGCAGTGGCTCTTTGAAAGTGTGACCAAACATAACAGATWTTTTTGTTTGTTTTGTTTTTTGTACTCGCAACAGAAWTCGATTTGWATGCAAATATGTGATCAATACTACTAATACAAAAAGTATTTTTGTTTTCTCAACATGAAAGAACCTGGCGAGATTAAGATCAAACAAACACCATGTCCAAATCCACGTAACCCTCTCTTTCCAGCCCCTCGCACTAAACCAAGATCTACAAAGATTCACAGAGCCCCACCACCACCTCTGACCCTTCCATTTAACAAAACAGATAATCCTGCCAACAACGCCAAATTATGTCGTGGAAATGATTTACCAACAATGCAGAAACACGTTGGAATAATGCACAGAAAGTCTGCGTGTATGGTCGTCAAAAATGATTTAATTCTGAGCGACAAACAAACAGAACTCAATCAGGAAATTTGTCGGCTTGTGGCTCCCTTCGTCAGCAGAAACAGCCAGTAATGTAACATTATGTTAACACCATGTGACAGTTTACAACCAATCACAGATTGCCAAATATACTCTCCAGCGCTCCCAGCCCAAAGAGTGTCTTATCAACCAAGAGAGGTCAGTCCGTTGCGGAGTCCTGTTGTCTGGACAAACAGATTAACATTAAAACATGTGACACAGACAGATAATTAGTCCATAACAGTTACAAAGGAGTGAGATTAGTGTATTTAAAATGTATAAATGTAGAATAAAAATATTGTTACTATGCCCATATTTTGTTGACATGATGCAAATGT
>NW_013952500.1:588276-591386 GCF_001266775.1 Austrofundulus limnaeus | reverse complement strand
AAACTATGTACAGTATTTTCCTTGTTTACATGAATATGGTCTTTTCATTTGTCCAAAGGTATAAAAATAATAATAAATAATAAAATTCACAACATATTCTTTAGTTTTATAATGTCACCTCCACTGGCCGTAAAGGTTCCCAAAAAGGCCTCGAAAAGGCCCATGGACCATCAGTTGGTAATCACAAYTGCAGCTTGTTTTGTGGCTCTGGACGCATTTTATTCCTGAGACAAGCAGCAGAAATGACTCTTTTGATCGTAGAGGTTGCAGACCCCTGTCATAGAGACTCCAAGTACAAAACAAAAGGTATTTAACAGCTAAAAGTGGGTTTTGCATGATATCCCCTTTTAAGTTCTGCAGCTTAAGTCTGGTTGGTTTTTACTCGAACATTGTAAKGTTTTTAAGTTTGAAATAAAAAGATGCTCAAAATAAAGAAGCACCACTTTAATGTGTGACCTTTTTTTATTTTGACAGTAGTTAAAATCTCCAGGCAGTGTGTGATGCAGCTGGTTGTGGACATGTGAACAGCTGTGGGACAATAACCAGACACGTTTGCTTTAATATTGAAGTAATGACTCATATTTAGTGGTTTTAAGTGGGTCTTGGCCTATTTTCTGACACGCTGTTTATTCCCAGCTCAAGCCTGTAATGAGAGCTAAAAGATCCGAACTGCCTCATCYGCTTCCTGCTTTATTACTCTTTTTGTCCTGTTCTGCCCAGATGTGTCTTTCTGCTAAACTCCAGATATCTGGGCTCTTTGGAGCGCAGCTGCGTCTCCATGGCACCGGCAGGACAACAAGCGCGCRCGGCGCTGGAGATTAAGACGTGTAGGCCGGAGCTGGCAGCTCAGATATTAGCWGCGGCTAATGACGCTGCGTTCGAGTGCCAGGACATTCCTCCTGCCTGTTTCTCCATGAAACGACAGGGGGAAAAAAAGGTGCTGAATGAGGCAGATAGACACAGATTAGATGAGAGGCGGTGATGTTCTGCAGATAGAACATCTGGAGCTCTGAGATAAGGACTGTATAAAGAGAAATAATACCGTTTCAGATCAGTGGTTTATAAAACAACGTTCACAGGAACTGAGATTACATTTTTCAGATTAGACTCCTTTGACCTCGGCCACATCTGGATTAGCTGTCAGGTCCGGTCAGAATTACACTTTTGAATTAAAGTTGCCTGTCGTGTTATCCACAACAGGTAAGAGGATGACTGTTCATCTTCCCTTTGAACCCTGCTTTAAAAGGTCTAAACCTGTTGATCTGGAAACCTGAAAACTATTCAAACAGCAGCTTAGTTCTTCTTTCTGAAGATATTTGGACATTTTTTTAAACACACCGCTCGTACCCTCAAATATCCCACATCCACATCATTCACACACGGGCCGATTAAAGTCCAAAGGTCAGAAGTCTCGGGTCGTCTTATTTCAGTCCATTCCTGGGTATATGTATTAAATCAGGACTAAATGAAGAGATTTTAGTTGTAAACATAGTTGAAACACAACCTGTCCCGCTTTTTAGCCACATTTTATAGAGTTAAATGTTGACAACTACAGTAGAAAGAATGTGTTAAAACAAATTTTTTGGGCTCAGAGTTTATTTTAAATGAACCGTCACGAGTTACAATTCACCGACAGTTTCAAACTCTAGTATTGTTGTGTTTGGAACAAGCATGACAGCGATGCTAGACTCGTCCMAAAAGAAATCAATCAAAAGAAAAAACCTAAAGGGGACTTCCAACAAACTGTCCTGAAAGAATATTCAAACAAAACATTCAATTATCTGCAGAAAGGCATAAAAACGTCGCTTCGTTTTGTGAAAAACGTGATTCTTTCTTTGTGTTTTTGCAGAWGTGATTTTTCTTTCTGAATTTATGGTTCTTTTATTCCAATAACAAATAAAAAAAGTTCACTTATAACAAACTGAATGAAGTTTAATTACTTTTTAAAATGTTCTCAGACACAATARGTCCAGTTTGGGATCCGGCCCAGACAATAACTGTAGTTCCCGTACAAACACTTGGTCCTGTAACACCCAGCAGCTGCGGTCATTGTTCTTGTTTTCTGCCCAGCAGTCAGATAATGCCGAACGGGTCGGGTCGTTTGGAAACCCCTCCGTACGATAAGGCCAGATGGGCCGTCACAATCCAAGTCTCTCTTCCTCTGTCACATTTATCAGATTGGAAACGTAAAACCTTTTCATCTTTTGTGCCTGGAACAATGTCTCCGCGCCGAGGTGAAGTGAAAGAGAATTCACCTCACATCCCAGCTGGGCTTCAGACAAAAAGCTTAGGCAGTGCAGCAACTTGAGGCAGAAGTCGTGCCATAAGGGYGATGGGTTTTAATGAGTCTGGACCACAAAGGATGTCCTGGAAATAAACCCACGGTGCTCCATTTCTTTGATTTTTTTTTTAGGACTGAGCCTGCGTGAATGAATGGGGGAAAAAAGGGCTGCTGAGGAGAAAATTGGCTTTTTTTGTGAAATGCATTATAGGATATATAGTCCCGAATGGATGGCTGTGGACTGCTCTGCCCACTCCCACTCAGAGTTTAATCTCAGCACAGTGAAAATGGAGATTCACCGCTAATCCACAAAGGCTGGGTTCTTCTGTTCTGCCTAAAGGAGACCTAGAAATGTTGCGCCGTCTGTAATATATTGACTTATCTGAGTACTCATGGTCATTTTAGTTTTTAAAATTAAAACTCCTCACTGTTGGATCGAAATATTAACATGTGGCATTAAGGAATTTGGTTGTAATGTACGGGGTGCCATTTGTAAAGTTATACACTCAAAGATTACCACCAATATTTTTGTTTTATTTAGCCTTTAATAAGAAAAAAAGAACAGATTTATTTTTCAAAGTCAGTTGCATTTGGTGGCTACCTAAATATTTAAGTTGCAACCTAAATATTTTAAGTTGCAACCTAAATATTTTAAGTTGCAACCTAAATATTTAAGTTGCAACCTAAATATTTAAGTTGCAACCTAAATATTTAAGTTGCAACCTAAATATTTTAAGTTGCAACCTAAATATTTAAGTTGCAACCTAAATATTTTAAGTTGCAACCTAAATATTTAAGTTGCAACCTAAATATTTTCAGTTGCAACCTA
>NW_013952500.1:585762-588125 GCF_001266775.1 Austrofundulus limnaeus | reverse complement strand
AACAGTGAGCTAAATAACAATGAAATGTTTGTGGAAACGTTTAAACTATGATTTAACACTMAGAAAGTGAGCTRAATAAAAAAYGTGTTACAGCARCAGTTGGCAGCCCRTAAAAATGTGGTTTTGAAAACCTAAAAACAAGCTCATCAACAGGCTAGAATTGTTAGAAATCGTAGGGTGAATCACCAGGCCCCGACCGTAGGAAGCTTATAAATGGAGGGATTGTGATGTAAACAAAGCCTCCAACAAAACTGCACAACTTCAATGTTAGTTTGTCTGCAGAATTATATATCTTAAATAAAAAAAATTTGTTTTGTGTGTCTGTGTCACCATGAAATCAGGTTGTTAGTTTCCACACCTCAGGTACGTTTGCCAAATGTTTCAGTGTGATCTGCGATGCTGTACGTGTCTGCACCCACACAGCGTTTCATTAACGCACACATCGCTGTGCGTTCTGTCCTCTGTTTGGTATGCATGAAATTTTTTTTTCTGATTTACTGCATTTATTCCCACACACCAAGGAGCCTGATGTTGTTTCTGTGCGAGTGTGTCCGCTCCAACATTAAGGCAAGCATGAAGCCTTTATTGGGGGGGGGCAGGACAACTAAATCTTTCCCTCCTTGCTAAAACAGTCTGCGCTCTGTAATCTGGGTGTGATGAATGACATGACCGTCATCATCATCGTCGTGTTTCTGCTCACMAAAACCACAGCAGAAAACCCTCAGAGTTCAACCCTGAAATGGTCTCAATGTGACTTGATGCAAAAGGAATATAAAACTGCTGCAGCGTTTGTTTGTACGATCGCTTTCCCCCTGACCGTGTCTAAATCTTGTGTGGGAGTGGGAGTGAGCGTTCTGTGTGCGACGGTGTTTCTGCACACACACGAACCAACGCACACGACACATGAAAGTCACACTTTCAGAGTTTGTGGTATAGAGCTTTAAAATGAGATGTAACGTAAGGGTGTCTGGAACATATTTGGCCTGAATTCCCACACCTGTGGGTTTGCGTTTGTCAGAATTAGTTCGCATTCAAACTGGGTAAAATTTCCCCTTTGTGATCCTGAAGGGAAGAAGTGGGTGGAGATCAGGGGTGGGCAATCCTGGTCCTCGAGGGCCGCAGCCCTACAGGTTTTATGTTTTTCCTGCTCCAACACACCTGATTCAGACATTGAATTACNACCCTAATGGCTTGAGTGAACATCATTAGATCAAATGAGAAAATGTGAAATTGATGCATCTTTTAATCTGGAAGATTATCCAAAAAGCCCAAATATCGGCCTCATGTTTGGTGTTTTCTAATATTCTATCAGCGGTATGCTCGAAACATCATTAGCTGCTGGCTAATGTGCAGCTGGAACAAATTGCAAATGAGCTGAACACATGAGGAGCTCAGTTTCACACAAAAAAAAAAGGAGAGAGAGAGAGAGAGAGAGAGAAGGTTCTCAATGATCAAAGTCGTCTACAAGAAACTTGCTTCTCTTCCGTCTCCAGCGAGCGGCTGGGTGAAAAAATAATCTGTTCACAGATATGGTAAATTTAGAGGCCAGTGAGGGAAAAATGTCTGCTTCGGCTTATGGAATGAGGCGTTAAATTAAATCCATTTGGGCCGTCATTGTCACAGCAGTGCTTTTTAAAGTGCATCTTAAAACATTTATTTTCTCACACTAAACCAGAAGCTGGAACATGTTGGCGACTTTGTTGATGCTGGTAGAATTAAACATATAAACCAGACTCTTCCTCTCAGAACTGAGCGACTGTTTAAAGTCCTACACAGTATAGATTAGCTGATTTATTTAAAGGTTTGAATGGGGTTGGACCTATTTCCAGATTCAAACACTAAACAAGCTCTTCCCCCCCCCAACATAAACACTAAATCTACAGTCCTGTCCCATTGTGTGCCGTGGTGTTGCACCGCGTGGCCACAGCTCGGCTCTCCGCTCTTATCGGTGTTGGGTCAYGTTGGTATTTCCTGCCTGCAACAAGAGCAGAAGGTGGCACAGGATGAGCGCTGCTTCCTGCGCTGGCACACCCAGCGTGCGGCCCGCAGCTCCATCCACTCAGAGCTGCAGTCAGAGGAAGCTCTGCAGGGCGGGAGGTGGGCTGGCGAGGGTGGGGAGTCCTCGGTGCAGAGAGCCGGTTCTCKGCAAACAAACGTGTACGTCTGTTTGAGAGCTGAGATAGCTGACAGCAAAGCTGTTGCCTGAGGAAAGTGTTGTACTGAATGGCTTAGTAACATTTAAAAATCCCAAAACACAGAAAATAAAACAACCAAAAAATGAAAAAACTTGGTAATAAATGCAAAAAACTACAAAAAAATGCACACATCCTGAGAAAAAAGGGCACAAAATTTAACCCGGAAAA
>NW_013952500.1:577454-578712 GCF_001266775.1 Austrofundulus limnaeus | reverse complement strand
GGACCAGGGAGGACGATTCAACCACTCAACCACTAGATGTCGCTGAAAACAACAAATCCTACACACTGTGCCTTTACAGATAGTTCTTCTTTAAAGTTCTGTAGCTTTAAAAGACTCCAGAGGTATACAAACCATGACACAGCCCAATCGTCGCCTTGCCAAGATGAGATGCTTCACTCCTAAATCTTTTTTTTCATCACCTACACTTTCTAACTCAGTTTCACCTTTTTTATTTTWTWTTTTTTGCTTTCTACACTCTTCCCTTGTGCTGTCTTGACTCATCTTTAGTCCTCAGAAGAGCCTTTAAAAGCTGCACTCCACTGCGTCTGGAGCAGTTTGACTCCAACACGGAGAGATAACATTCGCTCTCTCTGGGGCAACAGTGAGCTCTAAAAGACTGCTGAAGCACATCCTGAGGCACATTTAACTGTCAGGCTGAGATCTTAAAGAAGCACCGTGAGTGGAGAAGGAAAAAAGTCTTCAACAAACTGTTCAAGTTAAAAAAGGCAGCCACCTTAATCACGAACAAGCTATTTTTTATTTCTCTGTTCTGCAGAAAGGTTTTTTGCCTTTTGTGTGGATTCTTTGTGTGCATTTTATATTTTTTGTTATGTAACACAATCTTCTTTTTTTTTTTTGTCCTACAAATGTCTGCAGACAGACATTGAACCCGAAACACTCCAAAAATGTCAATAATTAATTTAGTTTGTTGTCTGGAACGTCACTTCAAGAAGATTTGAGGATGCCAGGTTTTATGGGAAGATGTTTCTCTGAGGTCTAAAGTTTGAGAGTAAGATTAAGAAAAGATCGCAAAAAGAGGCTTAGTTTTTGTATTAATTGTAAGGCTACATGATATTAGATAAAACAAGTTAAATAATTTTAAATAAAAGTTAACTTCTCTCATTGCAGTTGTCCAACTTTTTCTCCACTCACCAAATGGTTATGATTAGATGTGGTATCTCGAGTTTATTCAGATTGACGAAGCCCTCTATTGGCTCACGTATTCATGGGCCCTTCGCTAAATAATGTGCAATAGCCTCTGTTATTTATTTACTTTTACTAGCACTAGCTTTTTAGTACTCTTCATATAAGTCTGAGCACAGAAGGTGATCAGTCATGTTTCCTCTCGTGGTTACAGCTAGTTTTCGGTATGTCTTGCAGTGTTTGCAGAACGTAATTTCTCTCCAAACCAAAATACAGCGGGTAAAATAAGTATTGAACACGTCCCCATTTTTCTCAGTAAATATATTACTAGAGG
>NW_013952500.1:571402-573081 GCF_001266775.1 Austrofundulus limnaeus | reverse complement strand
ACTAGTGCATCCTAAATTTAACATCCATTCATTCTTTTAATACAACAGTCATTTCTGCAGTTTTTGGGGAGGTCACCTCCTAATAAATGTCCTTACAGAAAACCTAACTGCTCATTTTAAATCAATACTTTGACTTTTAATACTTAAGTACATGAAACATCAGATACTTTAAGACTTTTACTCAAGTAATAGTACTAAAGGAGACTAACTTTTACCAAAGAAATATTTTGGTAAGATACTTGTACTTTTACAGAAGTATCAATTTGTGGTACTTTATACAACACTGAAATTTTCAGTATATTATACAGTCCTAATTAATTGCACAAAAAAAAGTCCAAAACCTGGACCTTTTACTTGTGAGACAACAGTGTTAAAAACACTAACAACCAAACATTTTGGTAAAATCAGGAATTAATAACGACTATAAAAATGTCATCGTACGTTTTTCTACAGAAAGATTTAAAATGTTGCCAAGGCATTAACGTCTTTGAGCGTCTTTGTAGAGACGTTCTTGTTTGCCCTCAGCGTTATCTGAAGGCACGATTCAAAGATTTATCAGGTTTGCCTCTGTTTGCCTTTCAACTGGACCGAGGAACACCAAGCACCTGCTACTGAGCATTCTACCACTCCGGATGTTTGTCCAGTGTTTATCCATGTTTGTGCAAAAAGGATTGTATTTTTTTTTAAATCAGTTCAAAGGCAAAAGAACACTAACAAACTTGTTTATACGGGAAGGCAAAAGCTAAAAGAAAGATATTTGAATAGACCTTTCTGGGCACACGGGAGAGCTATTCCTGTCTGACTAAAGCAAATAAAGTTTTTTTTAAAATATTTATAAATGAGTTTTGTTTGGATGTTGTGGTCGGTGAGCAGGATGTTGTGACCCTCACATGTGCTGAGGTCACATTTGAGTCACGGTGCTGCCGGATCTCCACCTTGTGGTTTGGATCACACCTTGCAGCTATAAATGATTAAACAAACACGCTGCTGATCCACACCCACCGACAAAGAGCCCAGAGGGGAAATGAAAAGAACTGGATGAGGTCAGTGAAGTGTTTTATTGAAGGAACCAGAGGGGATGCAAACTCTTTTCTGATTACTATAAAAGTGCAGATAATTCTGCCAAACTRACAACTTTGGTTTTTGTTTTTTATGCTACAAGCTTCATCTAAGCTGATAATAATCTGCTGGGTAAATTATTGGGGAAAAGCCCTTCCTCTGTAAAGAATCATGAGCTCTGAGGTCAAAGGGTCAGAGCTGAAATCTGACATCACAGCTCAGGCATGCAGAGCAGAAACACGTGTCTGCAATAGATGTGTTTTTTACGGCTGCTACGATGGACTTAACCTCAGTTTAGGAACAAAAAAGTGCTTCTTATGTCATAATTCATCAGAACGCAGCACGGGGATGTCATATAGGGAGTTTTGTTTTTGTTAAAGTGGGGTTCTATGGAAAAGTTATGAACAAGTTTGTTCTTTGAGCCATTTCAGTTTGGAGAAYAGATCAGTTCTGGCCATGACTAATGAGCTAACAGCTGGTCAGAGAAGCTTACTGTACTGTAAGCTCAGCAGCAACGTGCATCTGTAAAATGTGAGACAAATGCTTTAAAGGAGACCAATTATGGGTCCTAGAAATTTTCATGGTATGTCTGTGGGCTATCCAGACCATGTTCATTCAAT
>NW_013952500.1:565336-568795 GCF_001266775.1 Austrofundulus limnaeus | reverse complement strand
TGTTACCAGAGCAGGGAGCAGCAGCGGTCAAAATACCTCAGAAACTCGAACAAATAGGCTTTAACAAGGCTTTAATAAGCTAAACAATAGAGGTACATGTTCATAATGAATGAAAATAAATAATTAAATTGTGTTCGTGCCAGTCTCAACCCTGGTCTCCCACTCTCTGGTCCAACACTCTACCCATTGTTCTATTGGAGGCTTGTTGTGAAATGAGCTGCACATTACACAACAACAACCGTGACAGCTTTTTATACTGAGGAGGTGGAGTCTCACCCGGGGTTTGCTAGGTAAGGGGCTGAACGCAGGTTCTGGTGGGTTGTCGTACGGCTTGACATCACAAAATGACGGAAGTATACTTGTCGTTAATATACATTAAAAATGCATTTACTTACAGTAAATATGCCCCTGGGTGCATTTTTTTTGGTCCTAGGACTGTTTTTTTAAGAAGTACATACCCAAAGTTGAGTAAAGAAAAACTTTAAAAAGTGAATTTTGCATAATAGGTCCCCTTTATGGTAAATGGACTGTACTTCTGTAGTACCTTTCTATCCATCCAGGACACTCAAAGCTCTCCACACTACAATCTGTGCCCTCATTTACCCATTCACACAGCACTCTATAGGTCTCTACAAAGCTAACATACAATCCTCTATGGAGACTAATCAGTACGGAGCCTGCAATGGGACATGGGGGGATTTTTTTCTTTTGCGTTCCCTCGCAATACCTTTGCGTTACTTCTCAATACTTTTAAATTACCTTGCAAAATTGTTTTGCGTTCCCACGCAAAAGTTTGATTTGTGTATGAACTGAATTAAATCACACTTTTATTTTGAAATATCTGGTTACCAAAACAGGAAGTGTCGCCACAAGTTCGTGAAACTGACATCGATGTTGCGTGGATGCACTGTGTTCAAATATTGGCATATGACATACTTCCATGCGTGGCTGTGTGATATATTCATTCTGAAGCTGAATTAAAGCAGTAGGCTAACTCGTTAATGATAAACATGCGAGTTTGTTAGTAAACCGGCAAGTACAACAGTGATAAACGACTTTTGCGAGGGAACGCAATACTTTTGCGAGGGTACGTAATACTTTTGCAAGGTAACGCAATACTTTTGCGAGGTAACACAATTCTTTTGCGAGGTAACGCAATACTTTTGCGAGTTAACGCAATACTTTTGCTAGGTAACGCAAAGATTTTGCGTGGGAACGCAATGCTTTTGCAAGGTAACGCAATACTTTTGCGAGGTAACACAATTCTTTTGTGAGGTAACGCAATACTTTTGCGAGTTAACGCAATACTTTTGCTAGGTAACGCAAAGATTTTGCGTGGGAACGCAATACTTTTGCAAGGTAACGCAATACTTTTGCGAGGTAACGCAATACTTTTGCGTGGGAATGCAATACTTTTGCAAGGTAATGCAATACTTTTGTGAGGTAACACAATACTTTTACGAGGTAACGCAATACTTTTGCGAGGTAACGCAATACTTTTGCGAGGTAACGCAATACTTTTGCAAGGTAATGCAATACTTTTGTGTGGGAACGCAATACTTTTGCAAGGTAACGCAATACTTTTGCGTGGGAACGCAAAAAGAAAAAAATCCCCCATGTCCACTCGCGGGCTCAGTAAATCAGTGCCAATCATTCATACACTGATGGGACACACATCAGAGGCATTAGGGGTGAAGTGTCTTGCCCAAGGACACAACGGTAGCTGGAATGGGGGATCAAACCAGCGACCTACCGGTTCCAGGACAACTACCCTAACCACCCTGCCACAGCCGCCCAAAATACAGAAACTTTGTGCAAACAATTCCTAACGTTGAGAAGGTCAGGTTATCCAGAATGTCTCAATGCTGGCAGGGATTCACAATTTCTCTACGAGTCTTGTTGCTTTAGTTCATGTGACAAATGTTCTCGCAACGTAGTTGCTGTGTTCATCTCCAACCCCTCTCCAGAGCTGTAATTTGACACCTGCACAGAAACTTTACTCTATTTACCTTTATTTTATTTACTTTTATTTAACCTAGCAAATCCCCATTAAGATCACAGATCTCTTTTGCCTGAGAGGGAACCTACGGTGCGTGTTTTTTAGWCTGTCAAGGAAATCGGAGTACCYGGAGAAAAGCCACGCAAGTAGGAGGAGAACATGTAAACTCGAACCCGGGACCTTCTTGCTGTGAGGCATCAGTGCTAACCACTGATCCATCRTGCTGCCAACAGAAAACCAATTCTACAGCACAGAATGTCCAGATTTAACCACACTGATAATTAAAACATGGGTCTAAATCTGCCCTGTGATGGACTAGCAACCTGTCCAGGGTGTACCCCGCCCCTCACACGGTGACTGCTGGATGTGGGCACCAGTGGCCCTTAAAGGAAAAAGAGGAGGATGGATGGGTCTAAATCTGTCTATATTCATAAATTTACTCCCCATAAACACGATGCAGCTGCTGAAGGGCAATGAAAAAAAATGTGCACGGCCATAAAAACAAATCTGCCAACCATCYACTGGAATAATAAGTTGTCAGCTTAAAACCGTGCAGCTGCTTTTTCACAATTTTCTCCCCATTTTGAGTTACCAACTCGTCTCTATTGGTCCCAGTCCAACAAGATACGGCTGTAGGACAGGACCACTATGTTCAAACTCAAAGATAGGGAAAAAAWATATTTAAAAAAGTGTTTCAACAGTAAACCACACAGAAAAAGAGAACCACTCTGGTCAGTGACACAAATATCTTTATTACAAGCTGTGGTCGAAACTAGTGATGCCAGCATTTTTACAAATACTCATCCAAAGTGCCCCAGTACACAGAACTGATATTGATGGAGTTTAGAAAAGTTTATCAGGTTCATGTTTTATGCAAACAAAGAAAACATTTAAGTTTTGCAACAGTATATATTATTCTGCATTTGATTTGATCCAATCAGGATCAGGTCTAAAAGGAAGGAGAGCCACTTCGTTCTAAATAAAAACTGAGTTTTTAACATCATCATGTACTGTTTAAGCTTTAACTCAACTTATTTGATGTGTCTTTGCTTGATGATTTTGATKATGKCATTGGCAAATGTGATGTTTGTTGCTTGTTTCATAATTGTGGTTTTTATGATGTMAAGCACTCTGAACTGCCTTGTTGCCGAAATGTAGTGACTRTACAAATCAACTTGACTTAGAAAAACTGGCATCAGGACACCCTTAATCAAAACTACGTTATACTATATTATTTATTTGTTATTTTCTTACTTTTTTTCTCAAATTGTAATGATTCTCAATGTCATTCAAATGGAACGTGTACCTCTGATAAACCTCTGACTGATCTAGACYCTGTTCTTGTTAAGGACCACTCACTAATCGGTTTCTCAAGCGTTAAGATRATTAAAAAAACGACCAGATTAAAAAAATCAACTCTTTTAAAGAGTAACTTACCCCAAAATTAACTAACTTACCCC
>NW_013952500.1:561103-565326 GCF_001266775.1 Austrofundulus limnaeus | reverse complement strand
GGGGAACGCGTTTTTAAAACACCCCCCTCGTGGTATGTCGGGGGTTATACACACTCTGACGGTCAAAACGAGCGAAACGTGCCCGAAATTTTGCCCCTTTTTTGACCCCGCCCCTTGGGGCGGTCGCTAAACGCTAGCGGGAACTGTTCGCCCCCTCGGGCCCGGTATCTGACGGGGAACGCATTTTTAAAACACCCCCCTCGTGGTAGGTCGGGGGTTATACACCCTCTGGCGGTCAAAACGAGCGAAACGTGCCCGAAATTCCTCCCCTTTTTTGACCCCGCCTCGCGGGGCGGTCGCTAAACGCTAGCGGAAACTGTTCACCCACTCGGGCCCGGTATCTGACTGGGAACGCGTTTTTAAAACGCCCCCCTCGTGGTGGGTCGGGGGTTATTATACGCCCTCTGGCGGACAAAACGTGCCCAAAATTCCGCCCCTTTTTTGACCCCACCCCACGGGGCGGTCGCTAAAAGCGAGCGGGAACTGTTCACCCTCTCGGGCCCCGGTATCTGACGGGGAACGCGTTTTTAAAACACCCCCCTCGTGGTAGGTCGGGGGTTATACACCCTCTGGCAGACAAAACGCGCGAAAAGTGCCCGAAATTCCACCCCTTTTTTGACCCCGCCCCACGGGGCGGTCGCTAAACGCGAGCGGGAACTGTTCACCCCCTCAGGCCCCGGTATCTGACGGGGAACGCGTTTTTAAAACGCCCCCCTCGTGGTGGGTCGGGGGTTATTATACGCCCTCTGGCAGACAAAACGCGCGAAAAGTGCCCGAAATTCCACCCCTTTTTTGACCCCGCCCCACGGGGCGGTCGCTAAACGCGAGCGGGAACTGTTCACCCCCTCAGGCCGCGGTATCTGACGGGGAACGCATTTTTTAAAACGCCCCCCTCGTGGTTATAAACAGCTTTTTATAAGGTAAAAATAAAACAAGGTCTTTGTCTGCAATGACATGTTTTTTTTTTTTATTGTCATTAATGATTATCTCAATTTCGGCTAAAAGAATTGACAAAATCCTACACACTGTGCCTTTAATGTGAAGGAGCAGTGAACCCAACAAAATATCTGAACTTTTCCTTTAAGGTTTTTATTTGTTTTCAAAGTAGAATTTTATGATCTGGCAGCTCCAGATATGACGCATAAAGTGTTATTTTCTCTCAAGTTGGAATAAACCAAGCAGTCAAAATAAAAATAAAAAAAGGGGGGGAAGCAGCTTGGAGCAGCCAGCAAGTCGTTTCACGTCCTGCTCTGAGCCTCTGATAATAACAGGGTTCAAGAGCCGCATAACTGAGGAGAAGGAGAAGAAGAAGTAGAAGGAGGAGGAGGAGGAGAAAAAAACTGTCCAACCCCTCAGAAGATTTCCTGTCTCACGCAAAGCGCTCAGTGAGTCATCCTCCAGGCCGAGTCCTGCCGGGTGTTTATCTGCCTCTGCCCGAGCTGCGACCACAGCAGCAACAGGCGAACCGAACACAGCCGGACTTTATCTGTCAAAAGTTAAAATTMATGAGAAACTGGGTCCAGTTCAGTCCGGTTCTAAAATGGAGCTACTTCGGTTTCCCGTTTTTTGGTGTGGAACGATAATACTCTTCGGTATCTCGCTCGGAGCGGCGGGTGAGTTCAACTTTTTAAACTTCAAAAACTTAAAAGTTTAAAGTGCGACTAAATGACCGGAAGTGTCTTTTTTATCATTAAATAAAACACCACAAACTATATAACCACTGCAGCAATTAAGATTAGTATTTTATGTAAGACGTTGGGAATTAATTAACTTCTGAAGTGTTTAATTTATTGCGCTTTAGTCCGCCTTAACAGGGGCGCAGCTAAGGGGTGGCCATTGCCCCCCTCCCTTAGCAGCGCCCCTGGCGCTGCTAAGGGAGGGGGGCAATGGCCACCCCTAAAATATAGATTTTCTCTAAAAGTAAAATCATCTGTAAAAATAAATAAATAAATTAGACGTATGTATGTAAAAAGCTATTTCCTAGCTCTGGTATTACACTATTAGCCAGGTAACCTCTGAAATTCGGTTTTGCTGTTTTTTTCCCCCCGTGGCCAACTCAGAAAAATAAAATGATTCTGTAGTCACCACTGTACCGAAAATTAATACTTAAATACATTTAAAATGTACGTTTTGTAAAACATAAAATAAATGTTTTTTTTCCCCCAGAACTATCAGTTGCAATAGATTTTAATGGTGTGCAATTCTGAAATGCAGGACCACACTCAATGTAAAAAAAAAAAAAAAAAAAAAAAAAGTCACGTTGTTGACCTAGCTGGTTGCATTTTTATTATAGATAGAAAAAAAAAACCAGAACCTGGAAGTTGAAGCCAGAACTGAACCGGCTTTTAAGCCCCGCCCCCTTCCATGTTAACAATCAAGACATTAGATTTGTTCAGGAGTTGACTCTTACTTTGCTGCTTTTTGTTAAAGTTTTTTTTTACATGTTTGTAAGCTCCTGTTAAAAGTACAGAGAGTACCATTTAAGTGTGAATTCTACTGATTTCTTAGACATTAGCTGCTTTAAGTCCACGTTCCTCCTTATCTCTTATCTTTGATGCCACGAYTGCTTCCAGGTCCTGTAGCCCCCCCAGAGGAGGACTCGATCGTGAACCCGTTTCTCTCAGACTCCCCAAGTAAGTGCCTTTGGTTGCTCCTAATTCCCTCCTCCCCCTTCTTTTTTGCAATTATATGTAGCCCTGGGTGACAATTACCAGCATTCATCCCTTCCACGGCCCGCCTCCTGGCTTTAAATGACACGCTCTCTTACAGAGAAGCTACTCTGATGATATAATTACTCCGGCTCAGCCACCTTCCTACCACTCAGGCGCTTTTCTGTGTCGATCCGCGTCAAAACACCTCTCCGGCCCTCCGGGCAGAGCTTCRAATTGCTCCGTCGTCCAGCTCAGACCATTGTATTTTTAATGTTTTATTATTTTCAAGGGAGTCCCCGACGGTTGAGGCGGGCTCGGAAAGCAATAATCTGCCTGCAATTTCCTGAGAGGTTCTTGTGAAACGGTTCCACCGCGGTGCAGGTTCAGAGGCTGCAGAAACGCTTCTCTGTACCCCACCACCAACGCCACGCGAGCTGCAGGTCGAACCCCACCCTGCAGCGTGGCTAAGCTGGCACAGTRAGAGTTTTGTGCCGAGTTAAGAGTGCAGACAAACGTCGTGCTTTTCTCAGATCGGCGCGAAGGCATTTCGCTGACAGAAAGCACGCTTTCGCTTGCACTTCCCAGTCTGAGAGCATGTCTGGCCTCATGTGACCGACTTGACACTTTAACACGCGTATCTGCCAAGTCTTCTGCTTTGAACGCCACTTTAAAATGTTTAAAAAAAAGCTGTTTTTGTAATCTGGTGTACATAACAGGTTTAACTTCCTGTGCTCCGAATAGGCAAACAGCTGAAGAGTGGTTGTTGTGGTTTTACTGTAGCAGTGCAGTCACATGTCCTGTTGCTGCCTCTTTTTTTTTTTTTTTAAAGGTTTCATTTGGTCTTATTTCCCACACAGGTCAGGAAGTAGCTCAGTTGTTTTTCCTGTCATGACTCCTTTTCTGTCTTTTATTCCATTTTCTTTTACACTCTATGTGAGAGGCCTTAAAACAATCTGATTTTTATCAAAMTATAATTTACATGAATGAATTGTAATAGAGCCACGATTAGCAATAAATCAGTTAGTTGCACGATAAGTTAAAATAAGGTTGATTATGTTTATTTGCCTGCTTGTTTTCTTTGTTTCGGGATGTCCCGATCCAGATCTTTTGGCTCCCGATACAATCTGATATTTTTTAATAATTAGTCTTTCCGATACCGATCCGATAGCTTTATTTCTTTATTTCTTTCCAAGTGACAAGGTTGGTAGTATTAAAGCGAGCCCTGCTGTTCCCGCCACGAGAAACATCCAGTTTATAGATTTTGCAAGATGCAGTTTCAGCATCATTGTTTTCCATTGAAATGTGTTTCCACACTGTGGACGTGGTTGCATACTTGTGTGTGTCTTGACTTCTTAACGGCAGTTCTAAAGCATGATGATGCTGAAAACTGTTGTGAAAACTGGATCGGCCCGATCATATGACTAAATCCGATTCTACCCGATTTTCAAAAAGTGGCCGTATCTGCCACCGATACCAATACTGAGTTACTGATACTGATCATATATATACAGCAGGTAAAATAAGTATTGAACACGTCACCATTTTTCTCAGTAAATATATTACTAGAGGTGC
>NW_013952500.1:556981-558689 GCF_001266775.1 Austrofundulus limnaeus | reverse complement strand
ATGGGTCATGAAGCACCTTGGATAATCTCCAGAAATCAATTTAAAGGGTAATAAAATAATTACTGATGTAATATTTTCCCCCCTAACTATTACAAAAACACAACAAAGTATAAATAAGTATTTATATTTGTGTAAAAGCTGTTTAGATTGTCAAAAAGCCTGTGTTTTTAGGGTTATTAACAATGGTCGTGTACTCAGACCAGTAATATTTGGGGTCACAAGTTTTTGCCATGGATATTTTGTGGGTCAGAAGATGAAAAGTTTGGGAACCACTGGTGTAAAGTACTCCAAAGTGATACTTGAGTAAAAGTACAAGTATCTTACCAAAAATTTACTTTGGTAAAAGTTAAAGTCTCCTTTAGGAATATTACTTGAGTAAAAGTCTTAAAGTATCTGATATTTTTGTACTTATTAAAAGTAAAAGTATTGATTTAAAATGAGCAGTTAGGTTTTCTGTGATTACATTTATCAGGAGTTGACCTCAAAAAAATGCAGACATGAGTATGCTGTATTAAAATAATTAATTTATGTTAAATTTAGGATGCACTAGTCCAGCTGTTTCAGTTTATATACAGATATCAAGGCTGCACAAAACTTTTCCTCAAAATGAAAATCTATCCAAAGGCTGCGGTCAAATACATTAATATAATTCATGAAATACAAATACTTCTTAAGTACAGTCCTTTTATTTTAATGATTATGTCCTGCTGGAGTGTGACATGATTTGTTTGTGTAAAAACTAATACACTATCAGAGTTTTATATATTTATACTTCTCATTCAACCACAGTTAAATTCACTCTATCTAGGAGACACAGTTTATTTGGATAGTTTTTATTTTTTGCAATAACAAGCTGGGATAAAAACAAGCAAAAATGAAATAAAAGTAACAACCTTTACTTATTGCCTTTTAAAAAATATGAGTAGAAAGTACATATAAATGTGTGAAAATGTAAGTAGAGGTAAAAAGTAGGCAGAAAAATAATTATTCAAGTAAAGTACAGATACCCAAAAATTCTATTTAAGCACAGTAACAAAGTATTTGTACTTAGTGACTTTACAACTCTGTATTTAAGTTGCTTAAACTATMAAGTAGTTTGGAAGAAAGCCACTTTGTTCCTGCTTTATGTTCTTGAGTCGACTCTTCTAACTTTCTTTATTTTTTTATCCTTGACTTCAGGACCAAATTTGAAGATGAAAAGGCTGTGCAGGTTTTGTGACGTGCAGACGACCACCTGCGCAGGTAAAGGGACCTGCGAGGTGGAGTGCAACAGAACAGCCATCTGCGCCGMCGACGACGAAATCTGCGTCACCATCTGGTGAGTGTAGCTTCATGAACCGTGTTCCTGCTTTATAGCTTTAAGTCAATCGTTTTAAATGTTAATGAAGAGTTTGATTGTAGTAAAACTGTGGGGGCTGTGGAGGCTTTGGTGGTCTTCACTCAGAGGCTGCATGTTGGAGTCAAACATTCATTGTTCACTGGTTGTGACCCATAGTTACAGCGGGTAAAATAAGTATTGAACACGTCACCATTTTTCTCAGTAAATATATTACTAGAGGTGCTAATGACATGAAATTTTCACCAGATGTCGGTAACAACCCAAGTGATCCATACATACAAAGAAATCAAACCTAGGCCTGTCACGATAACAAATTTTGCTGGGCGATTAATTGTCTCAAAATTTATTGCGATAAACGATAATATTGCC
>NW_013952500.1:552361-553845 GCF_001266775.1 Austrofundulus limnaeus | reverse complement strand
GGCAATATTATCGTTTATCGCAATAAATTTTGAGACAATTAATCGCCCAGCAAAATTTGTTATCGTGACAGGCCTAGGTTTGATTTCTTTGTATGTATGGATCACTTGGGTTGTTACCGACATCTGGTGAAAATTTCATGTCATTAGCACCTCTAGTAATATATTTACTGAGAAAAATGGTGACGTGTTCAATACTTATTTTACCCACTGTATAAGTTTTTTTCATTTTCACTAAATTATTTCTTCCCTTAAACTTTAAATTCTTCTCTTCTGAGTTGCTTTTCCCTTTAATATTGATGTCAGTCTACATCCTGCTTGATTGTTAGAAAATGAAAGCTCACAAAAGTCTAATGACTCAACATTTTCACATCTGACGAAGCAGCAGGAAGCAGGTTTTTGTTAAAAGCTCAAGGCCACGCGTCTGCTTCTCATTAGATTTCCAATGTAGCGGAAATGTTATGAACTAAGGTTAGCAGAGTGCTAACGTCTAAATCAGTGTTTCCCAAAGTTGGGGTCGGGACCCAAAGTAGGGTCCCAAAAGTTCAAGGTGGGGTCCTGAAGAGAAATTAATTACATTTTTGCCTTAGTTGTTACAAAGGAGTGAGGTTAGTGTTCCTGTTTGAAATCCTTTTCACTTTGTTTATCACCTTTATTACAGCTGTCATACACAGAACGTCTCACTGCTGAAATATGTTGACATGCTGCCGAACATGCGAGTTGATTTTATAAAAAGAAAAAGGCGTCAGCCCTCACAAATCAAACCCAATCAGTGACAGATTAGTATTTTCTGTGCTTCTTCTTTACAAGGAGGAAGAAAGACGACAACGTCACCTTTGATACGGTGTGCCACAACCCGGCTCAGAAACTGTACGGCCTGGACCTGGACGATTACAACAACAGCAAGTGCACCATGAAGGAGAAAAAGGGAATGGGCTCGCAGTTCTTCATCTGTTCCTGCAGTGAGGACGAGTGCAACAGGCACGTCTTATTCGACCGAAGTAAGTAACGCCAGACTTTTTGATTTATTTCCCCCTGTGAGGGTAGATGTTTGTCCATTAGCGTGTGCATGAAATATACTTTATTGTATATATATACTGTATATACAGTATATACAGTACCATATTTATTCAAGTATAATACATAAAATTTAATCCATAAAATCATGCATAAAGTTGGGGGGTAGTATTATACTCGGATAAATATTTTTACTTATATATTTTAACTGAAATATCAGCTTCATTCACAAAATGCCTCAGTCCTTAAATGAGACCGCAACGTAAAAAGCAGCTGAAGCGAGCTTACCTCTGACACTCCTCCGTGCTTCGGAGTGAGATAATAACAGATCCAAGCAGGCGACCTGATGTGAAAAAAAGGGGGGAAAGTATTCCTGCACCTTAGTAATGATAACTAAAGGCATTAGCGTGACCGGGCCGCTCCTCGAACAACAACAAACACATGTTCATCTGTAATGGCTGCCGTCTACC
>NW_013952500.1:549552-551240 GCF_001266775.1 Austrofundulus limnaeus | reverse complement strand
GCTACCCGACCCCGGATAGGCGGAAGAAAATGGATGGATGGATGGATGGATGTATAAAGACTGCAAAGGCTGAAAAATCTTGAAGTCTGTATGAAATTGGAGATAGTTTGAGGATTAAATTTTTTAAGCTTTTTAAGCTCAAAAAAGTGGGGGTCGTATTGTACATGAGATCATATTATACACGAATAAATACAGTACTTAATACTTTTATAAATATTTTATTGTAGTTTATTGTATTGTCTGTTCTTCATTTATGTAAAAAATACCCGTCTCTTTCATCACATATTACTCAACGAAGGTCACCATCTTGTCCAAACATTGTCTTTTTGTGGACTGTTTTGTGGTTTACAGTAGGAAGATAAAATGAAAATAACTCAACCCCCTGAAAGATACCAAAGAACATCCATCCGTTTCTCCAGCAGTGACTGTTTGAGGAGGTCAACTGTCCATCACAGGGACACGTAGAAACAAACGAGACAAACATTCACCATCACTCTCACCTAGGCACAATTTAGAGTCACCAAATAAGCTAATTTGCATGTTTTTGGTCAGTTGGGGGGGAAACCGGAGTGCTCAGAGAAAACCCAAATGTGCATGGGGAGAACATCCAAACTTTACCCAGAAAGCATCCGGCAGGGTTTGAACTTGCAACCTTCTGGCTGCGAGGCAATAGCTCTAAGCACTGCTTCTCTGTGCCAAAGGACACACAGGAGTGTTAATGAAAACAAATGATTAGAAGCGAGTTACGGTAGCGCTGCTTATGTTTAAAAAGTACAAAAAAGTGGGCGGAGCTGCTTAAGGTCATGAATGCAGCTTTACTATTATGCGACCCATCATAACGAAATGAGGATTAAGTCAAATTTGGTCCGAATGACTTAATTAAATTTTCAAATTCCTGGCTTTAAAAGCTACATTTTCATACCTGGATCATTCTCATAAGCTTATCCAGAGATATGTCTTAATTTGTCTTGTTGTTTACAATAATACATTAACATTTGGTCTGAATCCTAATTTTATATAAATTTATTGATGAATTTTTGATGTAAATATAAAGAGGAAACCTCAAATAGTATTTGTATATTAACATTTCCCAGTTGAGAAGAAACAAAAACATTGCTAGCTCACATGGAAAATTTTTAAATTTTAGCGTGTTTTTCCTCAAAATCAGGTTTTTTGTTGGTGCTGCTCAAAAAATTTGTTTTTGGATTATATTTCAGAAAGTTCATTCAAATGATACATTGATAAAACATTAATTCATTATGTTTTAACAAAATGCAATTTTTGCACACGTTATCAAAACCCTATTTCTCCACATTCCACTTTTGGACTTAATCCTCATTTCGATGTGATGGGTCACATATTACAGCGTATTTTTAACGTCCATTTTTAGAGAAATCAGCGTCTGCCAAACGCATTTCATTACCTATATTTAGTATTAACAGATTCTTCATATGAGAGTTTAAGGCAGGGGTGGGCAATCCTGATCCTCGAGGCCCGCAGCCCTACAGGTTTTATGTTTTTCCTGCTCCAACACACCYGATTCAGACATTGAATTACCTCATGAAGTTCTGCAGTATGGAGGACCGACACTGACATAACTAGAAAAAAAAGCAGAAATATATAAATGGACCAATAAATAAATTCAATTAAAAATATGCCAATTAAATTAAAAAGGGAGAGCTTTATCT
>NW_013952500.1:544176-547417 GCF_001266775.1 Austrofundulus limnaeus | reverse complement strand
AAAAAAATAAAACATGCAGGGCTGCGGCCCTCGAAGACCGGGATTGCCCCCCCCGGTTTAAGGTCACACATTTTCACAGCTTTAACTTCCCACGGCTTTGCTAAACATCGCTTGGAGCGACAGTTTGGTTATTTATCACTGAGTTCTGTAGATGTTTTCT
Source organism: Austrofundulus limnaeus (assembly GCF_001266775.1). Taxonomy (NCBI): domain Eukaryota; kingdom Metazoa; phylum Chordata; class Actinopteri; order Cyprinodontiformes; family Rivulidae; genus Austrofundulus; species Austrofundulus limnaeus. The sequence goes on along the minus strand of NW_013952500.1, from coordinate 547,257 downwards.
TTTACGCATCACCCGCTTTTCATATAGTCAAATAGGAACAAGTATACGGTTTTAAATGACCACATCTGAGTTGCACCTCTGCTTCAAATTATAGGCTCGTCCCGTCTGAATGACTTGGTAACATCGAGCCGATGTGAGCCCAGTTTGTGCCGCGATGCAGGACAAACGGCCTCAGGAGCGTCCGTTTTCGCTGGAGTCGGACGGGTTCTGAGCGCAGCGTCGGCAGCAGAGAGGCAAACCAAAAACATCTGCTCGGTGCGCACCGCGTCATGGAAAGGCATTCGCACACTCTTGAGAATGTCTGCGCGGCGTCTGTAACGTCTCAGTCGCTGCAGAGGGCCGGCGTTAAAGGGAGGCAGCTCCTGACGAAATATAAACATTAAATTCCAGCGTCCCTCGGTGTGACGTTTAAAGGTTTGTTTGTCCTAAACTAAACAACAGATTGAAAATCATGCAGAATATTAATCAGGCTTTAAAACCTGTGGCAAGAATTACAACCAGTAGTGCTATTTTTAATGAAACGAGTCATTAAAAATGAGGCTACCTGCTAAAATAACCCACTTCTGACAAATAAATGACATGGTACAGAAGGAGCTGTAGTAAAGCTTTGAAACACCATGTTTATTTGTGTCACAGTGAGAATAAGATGCCGGTTACTGAATGGTTTTGTCCTCAAATATGAAGCTGGCTGGAGGTTCGAAGCGCAACCAGCAGAAAGGCTGCGGGTGGCCGGGGCTCGTGTTTGTGTAATCTAAACGTGCCGCGGCGCATCCAAACAGCAAACATTGTAAACGTTGATTCATAGGTTCCTGGCTCCAGCAGCAGACGGGCCGGCGTTATCTCGGGGAGGTGTTATTACACGGTCAAACCTAAAAGTTTAACAAGTTTGTTTAGTTTTGCAAGAAAGACAAGGTGAACAAACAAAGGCAGAAAGGAGAGAGGAGGAAAACATCACTAATGTAGTTTAATCCTTGACTAAATCATTAAGTTTGCCCACTTTTAGTGTGAAAATCCAGATTTGCTCACTTTGATGAAATCTCTCAACAGGTGCTATTAACATACAAACTGATCTTTATTTCTCCTTTCATAGTGAAGAAATTTAGTTATTTATAGACTAGTACTGATATTAGAAACAACACGAGTGTTAAGGGTTTTCTTTTTATAACACTTTTATAATGTTTGATCTATTATGTGTTAATTGGAATAGAGTAGATACATGTCCGAATCATAACAACACATAAGTGAACCGTTTTTAAACCATTAGAGTGAGGTCTTTGTCTGAATGCCTGTGATTCAACCGTAGGTCAGTAGGGGGCGAACTCAGGCATTGAAGAACCGTGTATAAAAATATGTACTTCCTGTTTTTCATCCAGTGTGGTTTGGCTTGTCAGCCGGTGACAAATAAACCTCACTCAGCTCTCCAGAATTCTGGGTTGTATGACATTTATTTCCTATCAMAGATCATCTTATTTAACACTTGTGTTTTCATCTGATTTCAGCCGATATTAAACACATATTTCTTACAGTTTGGTGACCCCGACGTGATTTGAACACGCAACCTTCTGATTTAATGACTGMTCGGTGCATCAAATATTATCATAGAAAATAACAGATTTCTTAAATCTGGTCATTTTAACAGAATGTATTCATCTTTTACCAACAGATGTAAATATCTCTTTGGAACTCTTGGTTTACACACAATATTTTAGACAGAAAATGTAGATATTTAAAAGGAAATCCTAAAGTACCAAGTTTCAGACCATGTTCTACTTATATAACTGTACATTAAGACACATTTTCKACACAACCTGATGGTTTCTGCTCAGCGCTGAAGGTTGGAGGGCACACTGACAGGTTTGKTGCAAGAAAAAGCTTCTCACTCCACCAAAAGCAAAACAAACCGTCTGTCTGGGGCCCTGTGGAGGCTTTCAGACGTGTGGTTTCCTGTTTAGAAAAAAAAAATTATAGAGGCACAAGAAGGCTTGGTGGTGCAGTCGGCTACTTTTCTATCTATCATCCTGACTTTATCTGCACCGACCTCTGAAAACCTTTTATTCACTTTTAAATAGAAATGTAGCGCTCGCTGTTAGCAGGTCCTCAATGTGTTTAAGTGTTTCTCACTTATTAAACTAGTAGTGAGTTAATAGGTTCTGTTTTATGTTGGCAGCTGCTATAAACACAGTTATAAACTTTTTGCTAAAACAAGCGCAGCTTTTAAGTATAAAGCCATAAAAAAACAAGCAACTCTATTCAGAGACAGGTTGGTTGTTGTTGACCTTATCGTAGATGCACAAACCTGTACAAAMTACAAAATGTTTTGTGTTTGCAGACTCGTGTCTGGTTTACTTGACTCTATAATTTCATCATTTATACAAACTGGAACAGTTATAAAGGTTTATCACGGAGTCTCTACCAGGCTAAATGTACAGGACTCACGAGTAATGAAAGGTTTCAGTTTAGCAAAATATACACGAGTAAAAAAGCTTGTTTCTTKAAAACAAGACAGTTTCATGCCTCTCATACATGTGATTAGAGCAGTAACTTTTTTAATTTCTCCATAAAAACAAAATAAAACACACACTTTGGGTTTTTATTTGAGGAGGCMAATAAAATAGCTTCTTGTGTTTCTTTGTTGCTGTCGCCATCTTCACTCTTGTTTTGATCATTTGACCTTCAGTTTCTCAGACATGGATTCTGTCAAACAGTAAGAGGAAGACCCAGCTTTTATAAATGTCTTATGAAGAAATGTAGAATATCTTTTCTACATTACAACCGCTGGCAAAAAAGTATGGAATCACCAGTCTTGGATGAGCACTCATTCAGACGTTTCATTCTGTAAAACAAACTCAGATCAAAAACATGATACAATAATAAGGTCATTCCAAAGTGCAACTTGTTGGCTTTCAGGAACACTCAAAGAAATGAAGAGAAAACATTGTGGAAGTCAGTGAATGTTACTTTTATTGACCAAGCATGGGAAAAAATATGGAATCACTCAATTCTGAAGAAAATATGGAATCACTCAATTCTGAAGAAAATATGGAATCACTCAATTCTGAAGAAAATATGGAATCACTCAAT
>NW_013952500.1:539110-543321 GCF_001266775.1 Austrofundulus limnaeus | reverse complement strand
ATTGAGTGATTCCATATTTTCTTCAGAATTGAGTGATTCCATATTTTCTTCAGAATTGAGTGATTCCATATTTTCTTCAGAATTGAGTGATTCCATATTTTCTTCAGAATTGAGTGATTCCATTTTTTCCTCAGAATTGAGTGATTCCATATTTTTTCCCATGCTTGGTCAATAAAAGTAACATTCACTGACTTCCACAATGTTTTCTCTTCATTTCTTTGAGTGYTCCTGAAAGCCAACAAGTTGCACTTTGGAATGACCTTATTGTTGTATCATGTTTTTGATCTGAGTTTGTTTTACAGAATGAAATGTCTGAATGAGTGCTCATCCAAGACTGGTGATTCCATACTTTTTGCCAGGGGTTGTATTAATYATAAACACTTGTCACTGCAGGGCATCAGCCACCAGCTGAACGGCACCAGAAAGTGATCCGACATGTTTTCTGCGGTTCTAAAACGCGTCTCTAAATCTTCTTCTTCTCCATCACAGATGCTCAGTTGGTGGCCGTCATCATCATCTGCCTGGTGCCTCTTCTGGTCGTGGCTTTTGTAGTCATCGTGTTCTTCTACTGTTACCGGGTTTACCGCCAGCGCCAGGCCCACTCCATCCACAAGAAGGGCGCGCCGCTGGACTTCAGCAACGCCCCCATCATGAACGACGAGGGTTCGGACAGCAGCTCCACGCACGCCAACACCCTCAACCACAACACCGAGCTGCTGCCCATCGAGCTGGAYGCCCTGGTGGGCAAAGGGCGCTTCGCGGAGGTCTACAGAGCCAARCTGAAGCAGGGCGTCTCCATCAGCGAGGAGATGGGCTTTGAGACCGTGGCCGTTAAGATCTTCACGTACGAGGAGTACGCTTCCTGGAAGAACGAGAAGGACGTTTTCTCGGATGCGGACCTGAGGCACGAGAACGTGCTGCACTTCCTGACGGCAGAGGAGAGGAAAGYGCAGAGGCAGTACTGGCTGATCACGGCTTACCAGCCTTTGGGAAACCTCCAAGAGTATCTGAGCCGCCATGTTATCAGCTGGCACGACCTGTGGCTGCTGGGGAGTTCTCTAGCCCGCGGAGTGGCGTACCTTCACAGTGACCAGACTCCCTGTGCCCGCTGTAAGGTCTCAGTGGCCCACAGGGACATTAAGAGCTCCAACATCCTTGTGAAGAAAGACTTGACCTGCTGTCTTTGTGACTTTGGCCTCGCTCTGCGGCTGGACAGCTCCCTGTCAGTGGATGAGCTGGCCAACAGCGGCCAGGTAAGACTTTTAAGGTTTCGTTTTAATTTGATTTGACTCAGGGGGAATTAAGAAGTGAGGCACCAAAGGCTGCGTTTAAATTGACCATGAAAATGTGCAAATTAGAATTTCGAAAATAAATTTGCTCAATGGAAACACGTCAATTTCAAAAAAAAATATAAGTTTTTCAACAAAATGGTTTTGCACTAGGATGAGGTGGTTTTTCGGCCGAATCGAAACTGATGTATTTCGCAAAACTGCAATGGAAACACTTTTTTCGCATCACGGGAGTCACGTGATCAACAACCGGCTGTTTCTACCGGCAAAAATGCGACGAAGAAGAAGATAACAAGAAGTAAAAGTAGTAGTAAAATCACCGAAGTAGTAAAAGAAAGTATTAAACTCACCGACTACATTTTCCCAAAAACACAGCATACGTAGCCGCTCCCAAGTATAAGAAGCTTGTCACTCGAAAGTCTCGATAAGACGCCGACGTCTCCTCTGATGGCTGATAATGAGCGCTAGTGTCGTGGTAGCAATATGCTATGTGTTTGCATCCATTGCCGCCTTGTTTGTAATGACTTATCGCGAGAACAAACGTATTCACGCGTGATTTTAATAGCATTTCTTMCTAATGGAAACACCGCAGTTGCGAAACTGTTTTTCGACATTAACAGAATATCGACAAAGTTTTGCGCACATTTGCAATGGAAACGCGGCTAGTAACACGTTTTACCATTAGTGGAATCTCTAATTACATGCGATTTATCTGTTAAAGTCATATTAGTAACATTTTTTCCATCAAAAGTTAATTGTAATTAAATGTGGGGATATTATGTATTTTTACAGGCACATAGGTCAATTCTATATCAGTCAAGTAACTATGTTACCTTCAGTTGTTCAAAAATAAATTAGATTTTGCATCGTAGTCTGTTGAAACTCTTTGAAATTGGCCTCAGTCGCTACCATTTCAGACACTCCCACTTCAGCATATCTTCACAGCAATGCTTCAGGGAGGGCTGCTCTGTGGGGCGGGAGCTCGACGGCAGACTGAGCTCCGGGGAGGAGCTTTGTRTAAAGAGGCGGAGCTTTGTACCAGTAAAAACTTTAGGCAGCTCCACGTGGCTACCACAGGAGATTCAATGATTTCTCAAACATGTATGAATGAGTCAAAGCAACACTTGGAGAGATGACATTATAACATGATATAAAGATYAMAAMGTCCRTTTTACATATTATAATTTGTTCAAACACGACCCTGTCGTCAGAAAAGGTGTTCATCATGTTCACCACCGTTTTCAGAACAACGCAGGCACTATTCCTGCTCGATAACTAAAAGATGAAATATAAACAATCCTGAACAAAGACTTTTCTGTCGTTCACCTTTTTAAAACTTCCAGTTTTCAGCAACACAAGTGAAGAAAAGTTGTTYTGACGCATTAGCCTAGCATTAGCCTAGCGTTACTTTAGTGCCGCCGTCTGTGGAGCAGCTTTTTAGGCTCATCRGTGACCTGTGGTGGAGGACTTGCATCGTGCTTTTTAATCATGCCTTTTCACCTCATTGATGATGATGATGGAGGCCTTCATTACCATGAAGCCGATACCCAAAACTGGCACGAGAARATCCCTAAAATAAGTCTAATCTAGATATTTCTGTGCCGGCCACATATTACTTTACATATCTGAGCCATGCTGATAGTCTAACTTTAAATTTWAACTTTTTAACTCTAAATATTTGGCGCTCTCCATATCTTGGCACCAGTCTAGTGAAAATAGTTGAGTCCGTGCCCTCAGGTTGTGGTTTTATAAGAGTTACAAGACAAATAATCCTGGGGTGAAGCTTAATGGACTTACTATAGGGAAGTAATCATTCCGAGCTGCGTTGCGTTCTGTTTTGAGAATGACTCATCGTGAAAAGGGCTCAGCCTTTGCTGCACGGCACAACTAATACATTATAATGCCTTTAATGCATGTGAAGGAAGCTCTACTGAATGCGTTTTTTTCAAGGTAACAATAACGTGTTAAAAGATGAACTCCGAGCTCTCCAATTAATCTTAACATAAGTCGTGTTTACATTCAGATGAATGTGTTGCGACATGTTGTACGTGGAATTAAAAGGGTTACTTTTAACGAAGCAAACAAAGAAAAAGAATCATCTGCTGGTTTTAAAAACCTTCTTCTCACAAACTACAGTCCCATGAATTGTCTTCTGTTGTCTTTCAGGTGGGCACAGCGAGATACATGGCCCCCGAGGTGCTGGAGTCCAGGATCAATCTCGAAAACATCGAGTCTTTCAAGCAGGCTGATGTTTATTCCATGGCTCTTGTTCTGTGGGAGATGATCTCCAGGTGCAGTGCAATCGGAGGTAAGATGATAAACTTCACACAGTGAGGAGCGCGCAGAGCCTCTCAGGAGGCGGCTGTGGAAAAGATTTTATTGCAGAGCCATGAGATACTAAAGCATGGCTGTGAGAGATCTGTACGTTCCGACAGCGTAAAGAACAATTTGCTCAAAATCTGCTTTTTGTGTGCTTTTCAAACAAACATTATTGCAATTTAGTTGCCATGTCTTTTCAAACAATTTGTCTTTTTATGGTTATTACTGCACACTGACACAAAACTGCTAAAAAGCCTCCTTCATTGTACGTTAAATACTCACATCATTGGATTAGGGGTTTTAAAGGGCCAATATATGTGTTTCTTAGGCGTATATTTAAATACTATACCATAATAAAGCATCTATGTCACCTTTAGTTGTTATTAAAATGCTGTTTTTATGTTTAAATAGAAAATAAACTTTTCTCATCACTTCCTCTTCTAAACGCCTTGAAATTGGCCTCTGTCTCTTTAAGAACCACCTTCGGCTTCCGTTTTGCTCATTTCGGTGCGGGAGGGGGGCTGCCATGATGCAGTTTACTTGGCATCTGAAAATACATTTCCTCAAAATGTATTTTGAATCTGCAAAGAGCTTCACTGAGTG
>NW_013952500.1:537192-538983 GCF_001266775.1 Austrofundulus limnaeus | reverse complement strand
ACTGCCAGACAATTTTATAAACACAGCAATCCCACCACGAATCATCAAAACTCCCACTGATTTTTTTCCCAAATATTTCCCTTTTTTTTTTTTTTTAAGTTGCGCGACTTTAACCCAGCTGGTAATTTAAGCCTCGGGTGAATTATTAATTGATGTGGAACGTCGGTTAGTAATTATGTGAATAAATATTTGTATGCTTCKCTGTGGGAGGAGGAGTTTGGATGGAGGAGAGAGAACAGACCAGAGTCTGTTTTCACACGGGAGGTAGGAGGAAGAGGAGTTTTAGGAAAATACTAACTCCCATTTTCTGAGAAAATGGTTGAACTTTATTACCTAGAAAATGTTTTTTCCCGTTTTACTCTTTAGCTGGATAAAAAAAAAAGTTGGACCCGTTTTCAAGATGGCTGCCACRGTTATGCAACTTTAACAAACATAAACGTGAAATTCCTGTAATTTCTTATTTACCTTCTCCAGGTATAATTTTTAAACTGTTCAAGCTCAGTCTAAAACACTTGTTTTCCTCTCTTATTCTTTGTTTTCATCATGTTCTTGTGGTCGGTACCTGCTTCAAATGGGATAKTTTTGGAGAGTTTACAGACACTGATTTTGTTTTAAGAAATGAAGAGAAGATCGAAGAAATTAAGTTTTAAAAACTTTTCTCTGAAATACTATGTGAAAAAGAAAAACGCTCACATGAACTGTAAGGAATGCAGTTATCAATTCGAAGCACAGCGTCCGGCTTCGCTTCACAAAATGTGACACTTGGTGTCAGATCAGCGACCCATTAGTCGTGATTTTATGCAAAATCTAAAAGTGTCAAACATGCAATCAGTCTTGTAGACGWCTCAGAGATCAGCCCTCTTAGACCACCAAGGTCAGGATGTGTGCGAATAATAGAAATGAGTGATTATCTAAAGCTGTGTTTTATTTTAACGGCCAGTCGTTTGTTTTCACTTCCTCTTGAATGCCTCAGTGGTCTCGTTTCGTTTCGGTAACTGCTCCTGTCTCCATTGTGATTGAAAGCCCGGTTCAAGCGTGAACGCTTCGACTTTGGTCTTTTCCTGTTTTGCCCCCACTGCCATCACCCCACCCCAAGCGACGCCCCTCAGGGGGATCTCTTTCCAGTACATATTACAGTTACTCTGTCGCAGGAATCTGTGACCGAAGTAACCAGAAATCCCTTTTCCTTCCCACCCGTAGGAATATGTGTGCCCTCGGGGTACTCAGCTAAAAAGAAAATAGACCATTTCCTGTTTTTGCGGAGAGCACAGTCCCAAGACGCTCTGTTTGTAGAGCAAACTGAGAAACCATTTGGATCAGAGATGGCTTCTCTCTGTTTGGAGATTCTGAGGTTAATTTCTCTCGACAGTGAGCCAGGCTTGTTAGCATGGATGAGATGAGGGGGTTTTATCCCCCCGCATTAAGAGGAAAGCCAAAATGTATTCAGCTTTGTAGAACAGTTTCATTCAGTTAAGAACTAAAAACAAACACATTTTTTCCAATTCAAACCCATTCAGCTTATTTATGTAGCTCCAGTTTACAACAAAGTCCTTTTAGGGCACAATACAAAAGAAAAGACTAATCCAAATCTTAGGTCATATTCAGACCTGATCATTTTCTCCGCTTTAAACGAACCAGAGTTCGTTTCCAGCGTTGGTCCGGACCTTTTGTGCAGGTGTTCACTCATGTGAACTCTGGTGCGGATCTAACAGACCTGCTTTTTGAGGTGGTCTCGGTCCGCTTCCACACAAACTCTGGTGCGGTTCGCTTCAGTTCTCTTCTGGTGTGAAT
>NW_013952500.1:527474-537014 GCF_001266775.1 Austrofundulus limnaeus | reverse complement strand
GGCTGAGTCATTTCTACCTTCTCCTCTCTGTCAACGCTCTCTGGTTTCATTTAAAAATGTCGATCATCAGATACGTATTGTCCAAGATCAGGGTGGATATAGCTCGCTCACACCGAGGACCTATCCACGTCATCATTTACCCAGAATGCTTTGTGTGTAAATAAAATGGCTCCGTCCGTGTTAAAATATATTTTTAAAAATTTACAAAACTAAACAGCCTRCAGCATTTTTACAGYCTTTATTTTACAGTTAAAATAKATGTTTATCAAATAAAATCTAATGTTACAACTAACCAGGGATCCCTTTAAAAATCAGTTTTCGTCCTCAGCACATGCTCCAGGATCGACACATCGCTCAGTATTTTTGCTTCAAACTTTGGCATCTCCTGCAAAATCAACACTTTSACGTGAAGTTGGACGTTTTTACTCTGCGACCCTGTTGTTTTCTTCCTGACTTTATCCCTCGAGGTCAGTGAGTCACTCTGAGCTCCCCTCACTTAAGTCAGAATATGGGAAGGCATGAGCAATCCCCCCAACCCCGCCCCCTTTAACACACACACACATCTGGGAGTCCCTATCTTCCTCTTTGTTTTTTGTTTTTTTGTCTCCAGTCCCACCTGCCTGAGTGTGTTTACGAGCAACAGGCGTCTGATCCAGACACAAACCGGCTCGGTCACAGTTCCCAGGGRCAGCTGGACCGATCCAAGCCCCGCCGCCGTCCGACAAAAACGCAACACAACACCAAGAAAAGGAAAATCCGGAGTCGAGGCTTAATTCTTTTTTTTTTTTTTCCCTTCTTCTGTTTCTTGAAATTTCTCCCCTGTATAATTTGGCCCGTCCAGATTTATGGCTTCGAAAAGCTCCGGTGGCGTTTTTCAGTTGGGTGGGGCGAAGAAAAAGGGGATAATAATCATGTGGAGTTGAATTCAGACGAGAAATGCTTTCATTCCCCGGAGGGAGAGGTTAGGGCAGCTGTTCTCCAGATGTCAGACCGTCTAATTCTGTAAAACTTTAGGGTCTAATGGTGCGGTATGTATGTGTGTATTTTGCAGAGGGGTGGGGCGTAACGGTGATTCTGCTTATTTGAGGGMCGATTTTGAAGTTACATCTTGTTGAAGGAAATTTTGAGTTTTTCCCTCCAAGTGGCTCAGTCTTCTTTATTGGGGGTTAGCATTAGCTGTAGTTAATTTTAGGGTGAGCCAGCGCCATATGTCCTAAAGTAAGCTCTGCTAATGTGCAATAAACATGCATACATCTGTACTGCATGACTTTCACAACTCAAAACAAGTGTCACAACCACCGCAGCTTAATGAAAACCAGCCGGGAACAGATTAAACGCACAGACTCAGGACAGATTTTGGGAAGCAGATAAATTTATCCTGAAGTGCGTCCTGAACACCGGCTGCATCTGTGTTCCTGTTGTATTTCACTGTTTAGCTCACAGGATTTTATTACAGCTCTGCTTGACGCTGCCTTTTATGCCAGAGTTTTAAACWGAAATCATCTCAAGCTGAGAGAAGACAGAGCTAAAGGCGTTTTATGCAAACTTTAAAAGTTATCGTAACCCTTTTTTAATGTCATTTGCAGAACGGGTGTCAAACTCGTGCATGAGCATTATGCTGGTCCTCAAAGGGCTAGYTATCATTAACTTTGATGTTTCAAACTGAGCACAGCTAACAAACATTTCTTGCATGAAAACAGTGTTTTAACACATCTTATAATAACTGAGAAGTACTACATGTAAAAGTGACTAAATGTGAAATAAATAATACAAAAATATTAAAAGTAAAAGAGTTTTACTCACTGATGAGTTATTGTGAGTAGCTGCCATCTTGAATTTTGAACTCTCCCACTTTTCCAATAGGAAGTTCCCACTGGATGGGGTTATCTGGTTTAAATTTACAGCTTGTAAGTGGGAAATCTCCAACTTCCTGTAAAACTGGGCTTCAGCAAAATGAAAATTTTACAAAGAGATTTTTTTGCCAGCAAATTTACGAACCTGTGCATCTCCACCGAGCGGTGGGATGTCGTCACTTTGCTGTTAATTAATCAACATGCGTTATGAGAGATGTCGTCGATGCTTAGGCCACATAAAATGCTGCAGTGGGCCGCATTTGGCCCATGGACCTTGAGTTTGACATATGATGTAGAGGCACATCCAGTGATTACATTTTAAAAGTTTCATTAAAATCCATCTTCTGGTTCTTGAGGTATTTTTGCTGACAGGAAAGACACAGATTTCCTTTTTCCACTCAATTTTAAATTATTCAAGTTGTTAATTTATATTTTTACCGAAAATAACTCAATTAACCTGAGTGATAAAGCTTTGCTTTCCTTGGACAGATTTTATTTAAGAATGGTAGTAGAAAATTATTCGTCCTCAGTGTTGCTTTGTCAAAACTGCAGAAGGTATAAGTTAGAGCGGTTCGTCTCATTTTTGTGGCACACAGAACGAGGTGAATGAACTTCACCCCGGAAGGAAGTTAGCTCATTGTTGCTCGTCGTTGTTGATGAATTTTGCCGACGGCAGCGCCAGGTTTCCTGTGAAAGACAAAACTGAGGCTTGAGTGAGAAGATCCACCAGTTAAAGGCAGAACTGAACTCGTCCTGGCTGCAGATTCCCAGACAATTCCTTCAGTCATGCCTGACAAGTAGCTCAGCAAAAAAAAATATTAGACATGAAAAATATGCCAGCGTTGCAAAATAGAAAAACTACTTGTCAGCTGTTGCAGGATTCTGTCAGTTTGTTCCATGCCTCTACAGAAATCTTACCGATGTGCGATGACTGACTTCTCTGGTTTGCATTTTTCAATAGCTTTAAGTTTGGGATTATCTAGAGACACTTAAAATGAGTCAAAACATTAGAATATTGAATCCTGTGTGTTTCGTTTCAGCTTAAATCATGATAAATCTTACCAAATGAAACAACATTGCATGCCAAAGCTTTAAACTAAAATCTGTCGGTTCTCAGAGCATAATGATGGGATGATTCTCAGCTACTACCACACAAGGTTCTAGCTGAATATCTGTAAAACTGACTGAGTTAGCCATTTTTGTTTTTGATTAGCTGCAGAAGCCATCTTGAATTAGGTCGACTCAGCTGTAGATGTTCATTCAGGGACTCAGGGTCATTGGCCTCTACTGAAATCTGATTRGCCCCCTGGTGGATGCAGTTCCATGTTCAAACACTAGAGGTGGTCACGAGTCGAATAGGAAAGTCCAACATGAATYAAGCTTACAGAATAATTTAAACAATCCTGCAGAAAAAGTCCTTCACTGATAAATAATTGGATTTTCTCACATGCTGTGTTTCAGAGTATTTTATGTACAGCGGGTAAAATAAGTATTGAACACGTCACCATTTTTCTCAGTAAATATATTACTAGAGGTGCTAATGACATGAAATTTTCACCAGATGTCGGTAACAACCCAAGTGATCCATACATACAAAGAAATCAAACCATAAATGTCCAGAAATGAAGTTATTTGTAATAATGTGGAATGGCACAAGGAAAAAGTATTGAACACACTTACTGAAATTTATCTAATACTTTGTACAAAAGCCTTTGTTGTCAATGACAGCTTCAAGATGCCTCCTGTATGGAGAAACTAGTGGCATGCATTGCTCAGGTGTGATTTTGGCCCATTCTTCCACACAAACAGTCTTCAAATCTTGAAGGTTTCGTGGACCTCTTCTATGAACTCTGATCTTTAGTTCTTTCCATAGATTTTCTGTTGGATTCAGGTCAGGTTATCAGGTCCATATTCAGGTCCATTCATCCTTCCTTCAATTATTTGAAGTTTGCCAGTACCATATGCTGAAAAACAGCCCCACACCATGATGTTCCCACCTCCAAACTTCACTGTTGGTATGGTGTTTTTGGGCTGATGTGCAGTGCCATTTGACCTCCAAACATGATGTGTATTCTGGCATCCAAACAGTTCAATGTTGGTCTCATCTGACCAGACTATATTCTCCCAGTATTACACAGGCTTGTTTAAATGTTGTGCAGCAAACTTTAAAGGAGCTTCAACATGCTGTTTCTTCAGCAGTGGAGTCTTGCGTGGTGAGTGTGCATACAGGCCATGGTGGTTCAGTGCATTACTTATTGTTTTCTTTGAAACAAWCGTACCTGCTAATTCCAGGTCTTTCTGAAGCTCTCCACAAGTGGTCCTTGGCTCTTGGACAACTCTTCTGATAATTCTTTTCACTCCTCTGTCAGAAATCTTGTGAGGAGCACCTGGTCGTGGTCGGTTTATGGTGAAATAATGTTCTTTCCACTTCTGAATTATGGCCCCAACAGTGCTCACTGGAACCTTCAGAAGTTTAGACATTCTTCTGTAACCGATGCCATCATTATGCTTTGCAACAATAAGGTTGTGATGGTCTTGAGAGAGCTCTTTACTTTTACCCATCATCAGATGGTTCTTGTGTGATACCTGGCCATCATTTGGGACTGAACCAGCTGATATTAACTTACACTGACAAGGGGCAGGCTTGCTTTCTAATCACTGAGAGAGTTCAGCTGGTGTCTTGGCTTTCCATGCCTTTTTACACCTCCCTTTCTTCATGTGTTCAATACTTTTTCCCTGTGCCATTCCACATTATTACAAATAACTTCATTTCTGRACATTTATGGWTTGATTTCTTTGTATGTATGGATCACTTGGGTTGTTACCGACATCTGGTGAAAATTTCATGTCATTAGCACCTCTAGTAATATATTTACTGAGAAAAATGTTGACGTGTTTAATACTTATTTTACCCGCTGTATATACAGTAAAAATACATGTAAAATTGTTAAGGATAAATTACCGTGCAAGCATTTTTAATTGCATTAACATTAACAGCTCAGGTAAACAACCAAAAGCCTCTGGTTCCTGTCTGCAGGCTCCCTAACTTCTTGTTTAACATGCTGCATTGTAGAAGGAAATAAAACTGTTTGAATCATCCCACACTACAAACTGCATGTTGGGACTGTTTGTTTGTGTCCTAATGTCTCATCTTAAAACCTTGAACCCGAAGCTACAATTAAATCATTTGAGTGGGGGTTTTCCTTTTTGTGTTTGACGATGATTTCAGGRAATACACACAAAATAACTTCAATCCAACAGTACTTCCTGTTTCCAAAACCCACAAACACAAATGATGGAACCTTTTTTTCATTTTTAAGGATGATTTTTTTTTTTTTAGGGTATTTGCAGCATTGCAGTCTTGTCTCAGTGGGATTTCAGCTCTATGCATCATCTTTACCAAACAGGAATCTGATTTATTGTTTTTGGTTCGTGGAAATATTAACTCCCATACAGTTATATTTTTCTTGGACCCTGTTGAGTCACAGTTTGTTTCCTGCACAGCAGTGTTTTGAAACCTTACCCTGAGTAAACTCACTTGGATATCGTTTTGAAAGAAACATTTCATGCAAAGACGGATTTGTTATTATAAAAAAAAATCCATCTTTGTCTTTCCCCATGCGTCGCTGCAGAGGTGAAAGAGTACGAGCCTCCGTTTGGGAACCTGAGGGAACACCCGTGTGTGGAGAGCATGAAGGACAGTGTGGTCAGAGACCGAGGACGACCGGAGATCCCCAACAGCTGGACCAACCACACAGTAAGAAACCTGTTTGATTTAGAGCTAATTTGATCATCTTTTCTCTGCCTTCATCACCAGAACTCACTGCTGTTTATTTTTATATTCACATAAAAGAAACACAACAAATGCAACAATAATCCTTAACTATTGTTGCACAGATGATGCATTCTTCACATTTTATTTGAACTGAATATGCATGAAGCGCCTCGTTTGGATTTAAAGAGACAGCCTCAAAACGAGTTGATATGAGACACACCTCAGAAAAGGGATGAAAAATGGGGGCTTGTGGAGTTACAATGAGGAGGAATTTAAACTAAAAGCATTCCACTTTATATAGACCCCGAGTATTTAAATGTGAAAAACAAGGATCATTTGTCTCCCCTAACAMTAGCTGCATTTCCATTGACCATGAAAATGCGCAAATTAGAATTTCGAAAATAAATTTGCTCAATAGAAACAGAAATTTCGGGAAAAAAATACGTTTTTCGACAAAATGTTTTTGCGCTAGGGTGAGGTGGTTTTTCGGCCGTATCGAAATTGGTGTTTTTCGCAAACACTTTTTTCGCATCATGGGAGTCACGTGATCAACAACCGGCTGTTTCTACTGGCAAAAAGACGACGACGAAGAGAAGTAATAAAATAAAGTAGTAAACTCACAGACTACAATTTCCCAAAAACACAGCATACGTAGTCGCTCCCAAGTAGGGGCTTGTCTTTGGAAATTCTCGATAAAAGACGCCGACGTCTCCTCTGATGATGAGCGCTAGTGTCGTGGTAGCAACAAGCTATGTGTTTGCATCCATCACCGCCATGTTTGTAATGACTTATCGCGAGAACAAACGTATTCACGCGTGACTTTAATAGCATTTCTTACTTAATAGAAACACTGCAGTTGCGAAACTGTTTTTTCAACATTAATAGAATATCGATACAGATTTGCAATGGAAACGCAGCTACAGATGATCCTCATTAAAAACCTAAAGAAACTATTGATCCTTGAAAAAAAATGCTTGTYGCCCAAATTTCTAACTAACATTATCTTATGCTGGGAGATGATGGAGTTGTAATCTTGTGAAATTCTGCTCTCAGAGTAAGTGATGTGAACGACTCTCAGTTATTACCAAACCAAATTTTACTTCAACATCTGTAAAGTTGATTGAATTATTGCCATTTTTGTGTTCGGTAATGCTATTAGAATCTTGAATCAGACTGCAGATGCACATCCAGTAACTACCATATTTATTCAAGTATAATACATAAAATTTAATCCATAAAATCATGCATAAAGTTGGGGGTAGTATTATACTCAGATAAATATTTTTACTTGTGTATTTTAACTGAATATCGGCTTTATTCACAAAATGTCTCAGTCCTTAAATGAGAGCGCAACGTAAAAAGCAGCTGAAGCGAGCTTACCTCTGACACTCCTCTGTGCTTCAGAGCGAGATAATAATAGATCCAGGTGACATGATGTGAAAAAAAGAGGGAAAAGCAGTCCTGCACCTTAGTAATGATAACAAACTAAAGACATTAGCGTGTGACCGGGCCGCTCCTCAAACAACAACAAACACATGTTCATCTGTAATGGCTGCCGTCTACCGGTGTTCTGAAAAAGTTTGCATCCCTGAAAAAGTTTCCTCACCAGAGGGGGCGCTCACGAGTAGGACGTAATCTGCTTTTCCCCCACAAGATGGCCCAAATCTCATGTGAAGTCTCTGACTTTTGTGTTGGCGCCTCCTGGTGGACTATGTGTAAAATGTCCGAATTCATATGATGCTGCTACAGCTGATATATATTTGTTGTCAAAATACCTTTTAGTACATATGTTGTTAAAATAAAATGAACAGTCCAATGATCATTTTACTGATATGTGTAAAGACTGCAAAGGCTGAAAAATCTTGAAGTCTGTATGAAATTTGAGGTAGTCTGAGGATTAAATTTTTTATGCTTTTTAAGCTAAAAAAAGTGGGGGGGTCGTATTATACACGAGATCGTATTATACAGGAATAAATACGGTACTTTCTGATAGCTTAAATGAAATCCATTCAGAGGTTTCTGATATATTTTGCTTACAGAGAGACAGATTAACAAAAAAAAAAAATCAAAAGATCAGATTAGTGATTATCTTCCTCCAATAGCTGACCTTTGTGACTGACCCCCCCCCCCCCCCCCCCCAGGGCATCCAGATGTTGTGTGCCACCATCGAGGAGTGCTGGGACCACGACCCGGAGGCCCGTCTGACGGCGCACTGCGTCGCCGAGCGCTTCGACAACGTGGAGTTCCTGGACAAGCTGTCGGATCGCTCCGACTCCGAGGAGAAGCTCCCCGAGGAAATCATGACGGTGGACGAAAAGTAAAAAAAAAAAAAAAAGCAGACGCTCAGCGGGAACACCGCCCCCCTCAGAGCGACTGAGGCGCTACAACCAAGCCGCTCAGAAAGGAAGGACTCCCGGCAGACGCACGCTTCGCTCCGTCGCAGCAAACTGGAATATTCTGTACATTACAGCATCAGGATGAAGTCAGGAACTAACGTGGGAGACCAAATTATAATAAACACATACTGTTTGCACTTTACAAATATTTATGCACACCAAATGATATGTAATCAGTGTGTTCTGTAACGAAACATTTCAGGTTTTTCTAATGAAGAGATGTTAAACCACATGTTAAAACCAGGATGCAGAAAGAAAACAATGGAGGGAAAAGGGAAAACTCTTTTTTTTATACTAAAACTGTTGGATTTCTGTTTAAGAAACAAAAACTAAAAAAAAATAGCTGAAAGAAAAGGAAAAGCCATTATAATATTAAATATTAGGAACTATAAAATAAAAATGGTTAAATCAATATGAAAGGAGGAAAAAGATGCAATCTTGTACCAAAGTCTTATCCCACCCTGTGTTTTTAATCATTTCAGTGTTTTCTTGTGTCTTTACAAAGCTTTGAATCAAAGCTCTTCGTTTCAAAACAATATTCTCTTATTTCCAGTCCGGTTCTTGTGCCTGAACCTTTTCAAGAGGATTGTGCTTCTATAAAACGCGTATAAATTTAAAAAAAAAATACAATTTAAATGTATTTCATAGGCATTTTGTTTCCAGCACATTTCTTTTGTATTAATTTAAAAATAATGCCAAAGATTGCTTCAGTTTTTATCCAAAGCTCTTTTTATTGCACAAGTCCACTTTTGAAGATTCCAAGAAAATCTGGGTCATTAGAAGCAAAAAAAAAAAAAAAACAAGGGCTGGTTTTAAGAATTTTATATTATGCTGTATATACAATGTGTGTGTTCCTCAGATTACTGAATTTACGTGTAAAAATCTGTTCAAACCAAAGTTAAAAGGGAACAGAAATACTGTAAATAGGAAGCTAAACTGGAGCAAAAACAAACTATTCTATATTTTGTATGAGTTTTTATTTGTGTTCATGTGTTTTTACAGACAAGTGAAGTCTCAAACAGTGCTCGGAAATGATGTGTATAGGAATTTTTGTGTATAGATGTATGAATTTAAAAAATAAATGGTTTTTAATGTACTGTTTATAGTTTGAATGTGTTTTTAACAAACTATATAAACTGTAGCTGCTAGCTCCCCATGACCTGGATCGAAGATGGGTGTAGTGTTTGTAGGGATTAATCTTAAAGTGTCTATGGCCTCAAATTGTAATAAATAATGCATTTTTTGAAAGGTAACACTGATAATATATTGCAAAAAAAAATCACACCCCAGAGATGAACCGTTGTAGAGATATTTACATGTGAAGCAACAGGAAGTGATGTCTGAACGTGAACAGAACACGGGTCGACAACAAAGACTTGTTACGAACCCCTTCTTTTGAACAAGGAGCAGCAACACAGAAACCACAATAAATAGATACGAGTCACTGCAAAGATGTAAAAAAGAAAAAAAAACTGTTTTATTCTGCTCCAAAAAGCAGAATAAAACAGTATATATA
>NW_013952500.1:523327-524808 GCF_001266775.1 Austrofundulus limnaeus | reverse complement strand
AAATGAATAAATAAAGTAAATATAATTAAATCAAATGACAAGGGTAAACAAAAGATCCTGTTCACAATTTGTGCAAAGATTTAAAAGGTCCTCTCTTTTTGGAAAATATAAGTCTGATTTTACCTCATAAAGTCCTCGTCTGACAAACTCAGTCCTCACTGTGTCAGAATGGATGTCAGCAGGGTTAGTAGTAGGAGTAGTTTATTTTTCCTGTAATACTTCATTGTTTTTTTAAGACAAAGCTAATTGAAAGGGGCGCTGAGCAGAGTTACAACYAGGGATTGCAATTTTTTTCTTCTGCAGTTCGGCGCCCCCTCCAGCAGATGGCGATCTAGGCGACCGCCTAGTTCGCCTATGCCAAGAGCCGGCTCTGATTCAGACCAAATATTTATGTATTATTGTAACCAATAAGACAAATTAAGTCATATATATGGATTTCATTATGATATCAGAATGATCCAGGTATGAAAATATAGCTTTTAAAGCCATTAATTTGAAAATGTAATTATTTTGACCAAATTTGACTTAATCCTCATTTTAATCTGATGGGTCACATATGATTTGGATGTTCATTTGACATATTACAAAACTGTTTTTTCTGGCAGGAGTCACATTCATGAAGCACATTTCAGGTTTTGAGCTACAATGGTCCAGGGGACGATGTGACTGCTGAGATAAGAGCAGCAGGCAGCTGAGGGATGGAGAGCCGAGGCTGCCTGAGTATCAGGAACCATTCGCCTCGCTCTTCTCTTCTATGGTTTTGTCTCATAGCAGTGAAGTTAACGTTAATTCGCTCATGCCTGAATAAACCGTGGGGTCATTATGGCCACAGCCAAGCCTCTCAGAGTGCTTAACAATAGCAAACAGCGTGTCAAGAACAAACACCGCCAGGCCACAAACGGCAGCATGTTTGATGGAAGTGTTTCTTATACTTATGTTTCAACACTTAACCGGTTTTGCGATTTTATCTCCAATAAAAGCTTGATGAATTGATATATTTATAACCGTCGTCTATTGTACAGGAGGTCTCACGCTGTTATTATTGGGATAAACAGAGTCTGTCAACAATCGTCTATTAATAAAGTCTCACTCCTTTTCACCATTAGTTTTGTTTATCGTTTGGATGAATCAGAATTAGAATACTTTATTATTCCCGAGAAAGTATAGACACTGGAGAAAATCAAAATAAACACACTTTTAGACATAAGCAGCATCGAATAAAACACAAATCTAAACAAAAATACGGTTAGGTGAAAAAGGTAAAACAAGCCACTCAGAGATCGTTTATTGAGAAGAGGCCTCACTCCCGTTCTTTGCACTTCAAGCACTTTTTGTCGCCTTGCTGCTGAAAAAGTGCTAAATAAATAAATCTTACCTTTGGTTTGATTTCACAATAGCTGGAGGGTCTTCACTTATTTATAAATATATGTGAATTAGGGGTGTAAGAAAATATCGATACACTGAAATATCGCGATATTTCA
>NW_013952500.1:517336-519060 GCF_001266775.1 Austrofundulus limnaeus | reverse complement strand
GTACTTGATTATTTTAATAAATATTTGACATCTGATCTGATTCAGAACAAATCTGGTCAAGTTTCAACACCAGGGTGATTTTTGCAAACTGTTTCTGCTCCAATTTAGCCAAATCAGGGTTTTAGCTAACTACATATAAATTTATTCTAACTAAATTTACCGGAAATTAAAGTTCTGAATGAAACATTCAGATGTTGAGCCTCAGAAAACTTAATGTCTGTCAAATTAAGAAACAAAAAACTACTTTATTCATAGTTTCAAACAAAACGTACAGGGTGAGAACACAGGGGTCTCTGCAGTACATAGGGGGAGTTTCTTGTCTGTGTGAATTAAAATAAAAACAGGACAATTGCTTTACAAAAAGCAATGTTTTAATTGCTGTAAAGGAAMAACAAAAAAATGAAACAGGCTGAGACAAGGAAAAAGACTGAAGGGATAAGAGTTGATTAGTTTCAATAACAGGTCAGGCAGAGCCTGAAGGGACTGACTCTTTCAGCAGCAACTTGTTTTTTATGGAATAAAACTGTGAGAATAAAGAATCATTTCTCATTATTACAAAGAATTAAAAGGATTTCATCATTTGTTGTGCATAAAATCATGTGAATATTAAAAAAAAAATCCATGAAAAGCCTCAGGAGACAGGCCAATGCTGCTTTAAACATGATACSATTGTGGAAATCAAAGCACGGGCAAAGGATCGCTTCTAAAAAAACACATCTACCAGACGTACAGAAAACACATGATAGAAAAAGGTTTAAAGGTGAACTTCTCATTAAAGACGGACAGAGGCAAACACATAATGGTGGATCAAAACCTCAAATTGCATCCTTCAGGATGAGAAGAAAATGGACCTTGTTGTTGGTGTGGAGTTTAAAAGGCGACACTGACACCATTAAGGATTAAAGTGGAGGTAGGCTTTAAATATCGAGTTTAAACTGAACAATGTGTTCGCTCCTCTCGTTTGAGTCTTGCAGTTTTAAGATTTCGGTGCAAAATAATGTAAATAGATCTCAAGTTGGCCGTGAAGAATGTGACAGAAAGGTTAAATCTCAAGCTGAGAGAGCAGAGAAATGGGAGACGTACTTCAGTTTTCAAGATTCGCCTCATCAGCAGGAAAAGTCGTCAGTCTTCAACACATTATAATCCTCAGACTTGAACAGAAATCTTCTCCAGAGGATGTATGTTTGTATAYGCGGTGCTCGAAACCAAACCGGCGTCAGAAAAAAATATTGATGGGGTTCTTGTTATTCTGAAGGGGTAGAGATACCAGACAGATGCTCAGAGTTTGACATTCTGCCTGCAGACAGTTCAGCCTTCTCATGTTTTTCTTATCCGTCTCTATCTCTGTCTCTTGCTCCATCAGTTGAAGCGCTCATATATACCTTTTCACAAAGCGAGCCAACAGGATTTGAGGCATCACTGTCGGAGTTTTCAGCTGTGTCGACAGGTCAGAATCAATCTGGATGAATGTGGTGGACTGCAAACGGTTTCAGACAATTTTCTATACTGATGTATTTTTGAGGGGTCGGTCCATGGGGGGGCAGAAATGGAATAAAAGCAGGTTTTTGTAAGGTTTCGCCGTGCAGACGTATTGTTTTAAGAGCATGATCGATTCATCGTTCTTAGGGCTGTGTATTGGCAAGAATTTGGCGATACGATACATATCATGACAGAGGGGTCACGATACGATATATCCCGATATATTGCGATACTGTAAGCAAGGC
>NW_013952500.1:513029-516612 GCF_001266775.1 Austrofundulus limnaeus | reverse complement strand
GTAGGTATGAGAAAAACTGACCCATTTATTTTTAACCAATGGATCACATACATTTTAAACTGAAGAACATTATACAATTTAATAAAATAAATTATAATACCCTGAAAAATAAAACATAATAAAAAAATTGTTCTTTTAAAGTATAAAATAACAATTCAAAATCACTTCGGTTATTGTTTTACTACCTGTCAGCCTGGTGCTGCTTTATGGTGGAAAAAACTGAAGGTGGGGACAAAACAAAACCCCACATTATTGTCTGTTCAAAGTTGAGTCCACAGCTCCAATTTTACTGACTGTAACTAAAATATTGTGATCATTGCACTTAATCTTCACTCAAACAAGTGTGTAAACAGATTAAACATCACTCTAATAACAAGAGCAACAAMTAAATAGTAAGAATTAGTCAGTTATTTAAATTGATAGCCACCTTTCTTACTGCTGCATTTTCTGAGCTTCATGTGGAGATCAGCCTCTCGCTCCTGCAGGGAGCAGTTTTTATCACTGCTCTCGTCATGTCGCGCTCATATTCCAAAACAAAACCTGCGCTCTCCTTTCTTCTGTCCATCAATCCCAGAGCTAATCCACGGGATGTCAAAACTGTAAGCGTGCTGTCCTCGCTTCTGCCTGCTTAGAATCACCGACCGGACCAGAGAGGAGGTTCTGAAACAGCGCTGCTGTGTGCGGTCACTGGACCGAGGCTGAACAAACCAAGCCGAACTGCAAAGTTGCTGCCAGGGTGGAGAGTAGTTGTCGCTCCGGTTTAAAACGTTCACGGTTCTGTGTTCCCCCTCGGAAAACTTGTGCGTGAGAACTTTGCACTTAGCTGCAACTCTGTTTCTGATGWAATTAAAAAGTTCTGCCGACATTCTTGCTAACTTGTTAGCGCAGCGTGTTGTTGTGATCATGTGAGCGCTACATGCTGGATCCAAGCGCTGCTGGATAGAAACACTGGAGCGGAGTCAGTGAACTGCTGGAACGGACTGCTAATATYGGAGCGCTKRWATCGGACATTTTTTATGCAGGCCGATAAAATCTGATACTCATTTTTTGGCTGATCTCGGACCGATATCCGATATCAATATCGGATCGGGACACCCCTAATATAAACACTTGGTTCATTCTGGAAATGGGTGCTAGTGTGACGCAGCTGAGGATCAACACCTCCACATTTGAAGCCATGGACTTCTGTCAGAAAAAGTGTGGGCTGTCCACTCCGGGTGGGGAGGGTTTTGTTCTCGACTGAAGAAAGAACGGGGCGTGAGCTCAACCGATGATCGCAGCAGCTTCTACAGTATTAGAGGAAGAACCAGTCAGGGGCTGTTCTAGGGGCGGGGCCACGGGGCATTGGCCCCATCTGAAATCTGTCTGACCCCCTGAAGTGCCCCTGTCCTGTCACTCATCTGTCCTTTGCCCAAGAGTGGTTGCAGTTCCACTTCCAAACAGTAGTGACGCTAATGAGTCAAATAGGAAAGGCCAGCATGAAACAAACTCACACAAGATTTTTTTTCCAATTTGAATATTCCTACAGAAAAAGTATTTTAACTGACAACATTGGCTGGATTTTCTCACATGTGTGTTTGAAAGTATTTTATTAATGTACAGTAAAAATGCATGGAAAACTGATAAGGAAAATTTACAGTTTGAGCTTTTACAAGTGTCTCTGAACACATGTGACTGATTAAATTTATACACTGTACAGAAACTGGGGATTTGTGTGCAGGCATGTTGAACAAATACTTGGCCCCTCTATGAATACTGTGGCCCCTGGATGGCCCCATTCTCTGAAAAATCCTAGATCAGCCACTGGAACCAGTTGAGGAGTTTGGGAGATTTCCCAACAGTGAGGAGACCATCTCTTCATTGTGTCCTGAGAATGTCTTGGAATCCCCTTGGAAGACCCACACTGCCCCCACAACCCAACTCTGGAACAATCCATCCATTCATTTTCTTCGCCCGCTTTTCCTTTCTGCTCCAGCAGTAACTGTGCGAGAGGTTAGGTGTCACCCTGGACACATCTCCAGTCTTTCACGGGACAACATCAACATGAATGAGACAACTATTCTCTCACTCACACTTACAGTATATACTGTTTGAAGATACCATTTACTAACATGCATGGTCTTAACCCGGGAAAAATATACGAGTGCATGGAGAGAGCATGCAAACTTCAGGATTCAATCCTGCAACTTTCCTGCTGAGGCGACAGCTCTAACCACTGCACCACCGTGCTTGATAGATGGATGAATGTGTCGAATATTTTGTGGTTGATTAACTTAATTTTAGCTACAGTCTTTTAGCTTATACATTAAACAGTAAGAGAATCAACAAGTCTCTATTTAACACGTGCCTCACTCCAGCAGCAGAAACACTAAATATTTTACATTTCAGGAATATAGAACTGTTTTAAGGGCACTTCTTTGTTTCAGGGGTATGACATCATCTTTGGGGGTGTGGCCAAGTTTTCTATAAAACATTGTGAGAACACGTGATGGGTGGCCATTTTGTCTGTCTTATCTCAGCTCGGAGTGAAATAAAAATAAACATATAGCTAAGAACTTCATTTTTCTGCGAGTGATTTGGGCTTCCAATCTGAACAATTTTTASATATGAATAACCATTTGCTAACTTTAGCATTTTGGCCCTTTAGCTTTTAGTGCTTTTAGTTTTCTTCAGCAAAGTTAACCAGCACTCAGCATTCTTCCCAGTTAAAACTTTTAAAGCATAAAATTTAACCTACATAAAAAAACATCTCAAACTGGAAGGGATACAATTATTATATTTTATTGTATTTCTGGTTATTTGGCGAAAGAATAAGGCGTTCTAGTTCTCAAATGAAAAAAGAAAAGATACCATCTGTCAAAACCTGCCTCTGCCTCGACAGCTCCCGCCCTGTTAGAGAGAAATAACTCCCTTTATGCTTTTGAAAAATGGCAGGAGAATCCAATGCATGCAAAAGCAACTTGACTCGGATGCCGCTTTATAAATTGAGCAAAAGCTCTGTGATCTCCGCGAAGATAAATCATGCCTCGTTCTGCAGCAAAAAAAAGAAACTTATTGCCCTGTTTCATGTTTTAACACAACAAACGTCTCTAAAGAGGTAGCCTTGGCTGCGTGCGGTGCATACGAGTACTGTGGAGGAATGCGTTGGATCGAGATGAACAGTTCTGTCACACAACGGGAACTAAACGAAACCGATGTCAGCACATCCTCCATCAAAGTCAAGATTTGCATGATGAGCGTCGGTGTAGTGTCATGCAAATGCCTTATCAGGGACTGGGTCGGGTCCATGTCTTGTAGATTTAACTGCCTCTCTGTACCCCATAGGCTGGTGGAGAAATGAGGCGTGCTCAGTGTGAAATGTTGTGTCGCTAATGAGGCTGCTCAGGTATCCTATTGTGCTCAGAGAGAGAGAGAGACCACACTATCAGACTGCAGTTAAGTCTGGTCCCTGTTCTCGACACTCAGTACTTACACTCAAAATGTCATTGAATGATTGTTAGATAGCAAAGATAACTTAAAGGGATCCCCGATTAGTTGTAACATTAGTCTTTATTTGATAAATATATATATTTTAACTGTAAAA
>NW_013952500.1:507302-512139 GCF_001266775.1 Austrofundulus limnaeus | reverse complement strand
CTTCTCATCACTTCCTCTTCAAACGCCTCGAAAATGGCCTCTGTCTCTTTAAGAACCACCTTTCGCTTCTGTCCCGCTCATTTCAGTTGGGGGGGCTAATATGATGCAGTTTACTCGGCATCTGAAAATACATTTCCTCAAAGGTATTTTTAATCTTAAAAGAGCTTCACTGAGTGAGAAGTAGTGGAGCTCAGCAGACAGTTAAGTTTCACTTTCACCCGAGAGCCTGCAGGAGTCTACTGATACTATAGTAGTACTATAAAGCTACTATAAGGAGGAATTTAGACCAACACAMTGCAGTTCCACTTTAGATAGGCCCCTACTGCAAAAAAAAAGTAGTGCACGAGAAAAACAGAAACATTCCTGTCATCTGCGTGTTGGAGATGAAGGAGAGCAACGCTGCCTCGCCTGGCAACAGCACGTTTTTCGGCTGGCGTTCACCTGCGCCTGGCCTTTTGACAATGGATGCGACTGAAGCAATCTTTGCCTGTGCGTTCCTGAGGTCATCAATTCAAATTTTGCAGTCAGAGTGGGAAGCATGAATGAGCAGAGTGCTGCTCATCACGTTTACAAGCAGGCCCTGAAGAATGATTGAGATGTTCATGAGCACCCCGTTGTGCGTCCAAACAGAGATGAACTCATTAGTATGCATCTGTTAATGGGTGTAAAGGATTAGAAGCGTTTTTAAAAGCGCGTGTTTAACGATCTCTTGTCTGTCGTTGCACTTTCAGTGGAGACAAGCCTGCGATATCATCTGCCTTTGCTTAACTTTGATCTCTGGGATCACGTCATACGCTCAAAACTCACCCACCTCTGCCACATCGTCTATTCTCCGTAATGATCCCCATCAATTTTCAYAACCATTCCCTTACTCTCCCTTATTAGCCATCCATCTTTTTGTCTCCAAATCTGTCTTTTTCCTTACTCCTTATCTTTGTTTCCTCTGGAGAAAACTGCCTCATTTCAGTTTTGTTTATTCAGCTCAAACTTTTCTTGAAAAGTTTGAGATATGTCTATGTTTCATTTTTAAAAATCAGAACTTAATATGCAGTGCTGGCTCTAGCCATTTTGGTGCCCTAGGCGAGTTGAAACGCAACTCCCCTACTACTAGTTTACTATGGTAAACTTAGATTTATTTGCTTTAAACACAAACATACATCACACAACAAATTAAATRAATAAATAAATAAAATTAAATCAAATGACAAGGGTAAACAAAAGACCCTGTTCACAATTTGTGCAAAGATTTAAAAGGTCCTCTCTTTTTGGAAAATATAAGTCTGATTTTACCTCATAAGGTCCTCAGCTGACAAACTCAGCCCTCACTGTGTCTGAATGAATGTCAGCAGGATTAGTAGTAGGAGTAGTTTATTTTTCCTGTAATACTTCATTATTGTTTTTAAGACAAAGCTAATTGAAAGGGGCGCTGAGCAGAGTTACAACCAGGGATTACAAGTATTTTTTTCTTCTGCAGTTCGGCACCCCTTCCAGCAGATGGCGCTCTAGGTGACCGCCTAGTTCGCCTATGCCAAGAGCCGGCTCTATTAATGTGTTCACCTAAACAGCTCAGACTTCAAAACAGTGGTGCCCACAGGAGGGAGCCAGAGGGGGCACCCCATCCCACTGCCCTCCTTGGCCGGGCACTTTTATATACATATTGCAAATTTAAGCAAGGAGAAGCTTGAATAAGTTTTCCCATGAATTAATWACTGTAAATAAAAATAAAAACTAAAGTAACTGCAATCCAGAAGATGACTCTGTAACTCCTGTATGTTGCAGTATTGGCCAAATATGACAAACAACATAAAYTGCCTAAAATTCTGCTCGGATTTTTTTATTTTTAGTGCCACTCCTGGATTTTCAGTGCCTCCCATGGCCACCCCATTAAACCATTTCTGGAGGCACCACTGGATATTACAGTTCAAGTACAAGTTCAGGCCATTACAGYCCTTTGAGAATGTTGGCCGACTATTATCCCTCCCAGACAATAGATCAAGCACAACTCAGATAAAGCAATAATGTTTCGATTTCATGAGTGTATGAGGAAGTACAAGAATAAAAAAATAGATATAAAATTGATCAAAAACTTGAGCTTTTGTTTGAAATGTTATAAACGGTTTTATTTCAATAACAGCTTTCAAGTCTTGATGAATGGTGGGTTTCTTGTCTTTGCTTGGGGACATAGAATGATGAAACACATCTGTTTGTCTTACCTTTCAGTCCACAACATCACAGTGTAACAGARTATTGCCCTCAGAGCACATTCATCTTCATGCCTTCCTATAGCTAGAAAAAGTAAAGATTTGTGCCTTTTATTTGCCCTGAATTGCACTTAAGGGGATAATGGTTTTATTTTAAGTTAGCAGCAGAGTGATTAATTTGTATGTGTCAGAAGATGATGCCTTTCTCAATCAAGCAGCGACCACGTTTTCCTCTTTATTCATTGGTGAACTTGTTTGGCAATCTAAACCACCCCACTCTCCTATTGGCTTAAATCCATAAAACCCCGCCCTCTCGTACCTGTCGGTCTGTAATAGGCCCAAAGTCCTTGCCCCTCCCCTCCCCGCGCACAAATCCCTCCCCTTTCCACCGGCGTTCAATCGTGAAGCGGATAGAGTGTGTGTGCAGCGCGCCTGAGTGTGCGGGCAGGGACGTGAGGTGCTGCGGGTACTGATTTACAGAAAGTACAAACAAAAAACCCGGGAGGCTCCAGAGGTCGGAGATTTACCCSAGGGGAGTTTGCGGAGCGGAGGGAGGCGCGGAGAGCTTGGCTGAAGAAAGAGGGGGTACGCTTTTTTGGCGAATTCGACCGACACCCGCACGCAGAAATGGCGGAGCACCACGCAGCCAGCGACGGCAAGCACAAAGCTTCCAGCAGTTCCGGCAGCTCGGCGCACGGGAGCAGCCGACCGGGCGCCGGAGGTGGAGGAGGGGGCAAAGGAGGCCTGTCTGGCGGGCTGACCCAGCCAGCCGGGTGGCAGTCTTTACTCTCGTTCAGTATCCTGTTTCTGGCCTGCCTGGCAGGATTCAGCTCCAGACTTTTTGCCGTGATCCGGTTCGAAAGCATCATCCACGAGTTTGATCCATGGTAAGCTAGCTGCTGCTTCTTATGGCAGAGACACATTTAACTCATGTTGTGTGCTGTTTTTTTGACTTCATAAGTTTTTTTTTCTAAGTTGGCAGCTTTACAGCATGGCTGACTTTATTTAGTATTATTTATTAGCACTTTGAGCTGTTGTTTATAAGAGGTCAAAGGTAAAAAGGTCTGCCTCTGGAACGTGACGTTTATTATAATCTGGAAATCTCAGCCTGCAGCTCAGGTTTGACTGGTGCTGAGGTTATTTCCTCACTTTTCTTTTAAATAAATCAGGATTATATGTGCAGGGGGAGTTTGAGTGTAACTCTAAAAACAGAAACTCACTCCTCTGCTCTCAGGACTATTGTTTGAAAAGAGTTAAAATTGTTTTTGGAGCCATTTGAGGCTGTTTTCCTGCAGCACCAGGTCCACAGTCTGAGATGTGGTTTTCTGAGTCAGGTAAAGCCTCGTGAACCTGCACAGTAATCACAGCAGGCTGTAGACGTGGAAGCCCAACTGGTCTGGTCTGGTGAGTCCGTCATCACAATGCAGGATTATTCTGCTTTGTAACAGTGGGTCACATGACCTCTCATGTGGCAGCCTGGTTGCACTGTCATCCCCTCTCCTTGTGGCGTGCAGCCAGCCTGATGCATTCTTTTATTAATTTTCAAGGACAGGTGCTCCATCTTGCTCAGGGTGACACTTACCTTTTCAATTATGTTGATAACTTGATTGCATTTTATAAGCAAGGCCAAGGTGTAAGGCTGTGGGAGGTTTCCCACGGTTCAGGTGATCCCATTTGTGACTGAAAATTTGCAGAAGCGACCTCTGCTGTATTAATGGGTGTCACCATTTGTCACCTATGCATTAACAGCTGTTGTATTTTCTTTTTTTAAAGAATTCGCAGTATATTACCAGAGGCATTTTGCTCTACTTTACAGTAGCAGTTGGATCCTTGACTGCGAGACAGTAAAGCGGCACCAGTTTCTACAGTCGCAGAGCTGTGCAGCTCTTTGGCAACGTGTCACAGAAAAAGAGAGCAAAGGCAGCCTTTGATATTCAAAAGTTTAGAAGCCCTCGCAGCAAGAAAGTCTTCATCTGCTGTTCTAAAAAACAAAAAAAAGTTTCTTTTTCGACCCCGGTAACAAAGCAAAGCTTCATCGTAACTGTCTGTTGTAGACCGAAACGTGCAAAAACACTAAAGTCAGCCACGAAGTGATGCGCTCTTTAAATTGAGGAATGCGTCAAAGCAGATTTACGGTGGAAATACGCTCGTAGCTGAATACTGATACGTCTTCAGGTGGAAACAAACCCGAGCTTATGTCATGTTTAAATAGTTGTGAAGAATTAAAGGGGACCTATCATGCAAAATTCACTTTTTAAAGTTTTTTTTTACTCAACTTTGGGTATGTACTTACATACCCAAACAGTCCTAGGACCAAAAAAAATGCACCCAGGGGCATATTTACTGTAAGTAAATGTATTTTTAATGTATTTTAACGACAAGTTTTATACTTGCGTCATTTTGTGATGTCACAAGCCGTACGACAACCCACCAGAACCTGCGTTCAGACCCTTACCTAGCAATCCCAGAGTGAGGCTCCACCTCCTCAGTATAAAAAGCCGTCACCGTTGTTGTGTAATGCGCAGCTCATTTCACAACATGCCTCCAATAGGGCAATGGGAATGGGAGACCAGGGTTTGAGACTAGCATGGACACAATTTAATTATTTATTTATTTTCATTCATTATGTATAGGCC
>NW_013952500.1:499988-505308 GCF_001266775.1 Austrofundulus limnaeus | reverse complement strand
AGCACTAATGCAGATGTAACTCACGTATAAACTGCCCCATCCTGCTGGTACAAATGCCCCCCTTTTTTGTGCCAAGTATCAGTATTTGCCAGACTCTTACTGGTGCTTTTTTAAAAGGAAAGAATTTGTTCTGGCTCCGTGAATTGACTATTTACACAATGAGTATCCAGCTCATGGTGTTAGCTGAACAAAAATCTGACTAGTCTGGAAACTCTGTGCTGAAGCTCATGCATATCTGAAAGGAAAGTTTTCCTTAGAGATTTTATGTCCACCTTGGCTCTGCTTCTTTTGCATGCATTCGGTTCTGGAAGATGTTACAGAGAACTAGAAGCACGTCGTGTTTAAATATTCCACCAGTAAAATGACCAAAACATCAAGACAATGCATCATGTCGAAATGAGCTGATGCCTCGTGCTTTTATCCCGCTGACCTATATTTTGATTCCCGCTGGATTGCTGATATGGTTACATTCAAAAATACATATAGAACTGATATTAGAGCAGAAAATGGCCAACGGGGAGCCTCGTCTAAGATTTTCAACGTGTTGTAAGGAAAAACGTGACACTTTACACAACATACTGTTTCATCTTCCCCCTCCTTTGGTTTCATGCYGGTGATCTCCAGCAGAGGATCTCCTGCTGGGAAATGCATGTGTGTGAAAAAAAAATCTTGCATCAAATAACCTGTATATTCTGAGCATCTCTGATGGTGTTTGATAATGACTTAAAAAGCCTGTCTAATGATGGTTAATTATTATATAACACGTCGTTATCAGAATCGGTCACAAATGGAAACAGAAAAATGAATGTGTAACTTCTCTAGTTTGCTCGCTCGAGGTGTTCTGCTCTTTTAAAAGGGTTGATTTGCATTAAGAGTGATAGAAATGTTTACTGCGAATGAGTTGTTAATTAACAAACATGTTACTTAAATAAATTACCTTTGGTGTATTCAGAAAATGGCTTTTGGCAAATTTTCAAATATGTACAGCCTAATTATTTTACTTAGTGTTGTTTACTGGAATATTGCATTCAAAAAAACTGTTAGCTGTTGACCACAGAGGTGACTGACTTTTATACAATGGCTAATTTATCCCTGCCTAGGCTTTCAGTTGTAACATAGAACAACCTTATCATGCTCACGTTACATTTCAGACAGAGAAACGTGTTTGCACAGCCTTTTGTGGACTTAAAAAGAAGCCTTTTTTTAACAGAACCTTTTTGTCTTTACTGCATATTTTGTTGTGCACAAATATAGGTTAAGAAAGCTTTGGTAAAGTGCCCGTGTAATTAAAAATTAATTAGCCGTGCAGAGCTAGCTGTTGTCTGGCATGCTTGTACCTGGACTCAAAGTACGCAGCCTGCTTCAAGGCTGTTCGAGTGTGACTCTGAAGACAGATGCGCAGACGTCAGCCATTGTTTGAGCCATTTCAAATGTTTTATKAACCATTTTATCAATGTCAATAAATACGAGAACCTCTAATCTGATTAGCAAAATGGGAGCTCCCCTTATTAGAAGTTTATGTAAAATCACAGTTTTTCTTCTGTGGTTTACTTAAATATTGTTCACCATAGAACTGAATGAAGTGGAAGTTCAAAACATTGATTTGTGCTGTGTTCTGGTTAGGGTTGGGCAATATTGGCAAAAAATTAATCACGATTAATTGTAGTATTCAACCGATAACGATTAATTTGACGATTAATCTCCTGGACACCCTTATGTCCTAGTCACATGACCAATTTAGTGGGAACGATTGGCTCTTCGTAAAAATCTGTTCCAAATCGTGTCAAAGTTACAGACTTATATACATCAGTTTTTAAATTGTGTTGATAGATAAATAGTGCACGATAACTTATTTTAAGAACYGATAGCGATAACCGGTACCTTTCTCCTTCTAATGGCGGATAACCGATAATAACCAAAAACCGATAACATGCTAAGAGCTAAGACTAGTGAAAAATGGGTAGGATCATAAAATAAATAAACAAGACCAAAATCAAATGACGTTGTAAATTATACTATTTGAAATAAACGTTTAGCAAACAAACATTTTCTTAAAATATATCCAACAAAACAATTGCTCAAATGGCCATCTTTTTAAATAAAGCACATTAATTATAAAAAAGGACCTTGAACACTGATCCTGAGGTCAGTGTTCACAAGTTCAAAACAGATAATGCACTAACACAAGTTAGATTCAAAGTACATTTGTTTTATTGTTATTAATATATGATTTAAAACATTTTTCTACCTGAAACTGAGAATAGTGCAGAAATGATAACCTGTCAATCAAAGTGTGAATGCGTTACGACCGCATCATACTTACGGGAAGACACACAGAATTAGCAGTAGCTCGTCAAGGTAATCCATGGCTAACAAGGAGATAAAAGCTTCGCTGTTTAGCGCGGGTGAACGGCTGGTTGTTATCATTTCCATCGTTAAAGTGCTTGAGATCTGCGTCATCTCTGGCATTTTTTTTTTGGATTTGTCAAAAGCCTCAACAATGATTTAAGTTTCGATACGTTCTTGAACGCTAGCTTGTTGTTGTTAGCATTTTAGCAGACGGACTCTGTACTGCGTCAGGAGTTAACGGATTTTACATGTTCTCAAATTGGGAGTAGTTGTTCCGATGTTTATAATTATAACGTTTGTGTGTAACAAACATGGTTAATTGATTAAAAATATTTAATAATTCTTAAAATGACTGTTTTTCAGCATGGAGTATTCTAATTATTGTTCTAGTGAGAAAGTAGTTTTTTCCGACGCAACTTGAACGTTGTTCGGGTCGTGCCGCGTGGGAAGCGGCTTGAACAAAAAGGATAAAAATAAACACGCATTCTCATCGCTGTGCTGGCAAACATGACATATTATCGGTTCTGTTTGTTATATCGGACCGATAAGTATGACATCATGTTTCCCTGATATCGGGCCGATAACTATCATGAACCCCTATAAATTACAGAATTTTTTAGTGGAGAGGAGCACAGAGCTGGTGGCATTAATCAAATTATTCGTCAAGTGCCAAAAAATAACCGATTAATGTTTTTTTGATGATTAATTGCACACAATACGATTATGCCCAACCCTAGTTCTGGTCATAGTTCTATTTGTGCCAATAAAGATGGCAGAAGTTCTGTARTGTAGCTGCAATGTAAAACTTGTGTATTGCTGCCAAGTTTGAAGTGTGGGTGTATTAACTTAAGGTTGAAATGTCACATTGATGTTAAGGTAAGGGCAAGTGGGATTGTGCTTCTTGCACCATCTGCTCCTGTAATATCTGCCATCTGCACACTTCCTCGCCACACAACTGTGTTTTAAGCCCAAAAGCTGTTGGAGGAATGCCTAAAAAGTTTCATACCAACAAGAATATTTCTGCTTCTCATTTCTGTTCACCAGTTTGACTGGTTGTACTTGTTCATCTATTGTGCTGTTTGCAAAGTTTTGGTGCATTTTTATTTTTTTAGACATCCTAAAAACTACAACAAGCCCTCGGCWGCATTTAGGGTTATTTGGAGGTTAGCAGGAGTCAGTTTCAAGTCATACCATGACCATTAGAGACCACGATCATGTGCTTTGGAAATGTAGAAACCTTGCTTATCCAAGGCTGGGTTGAAGGAGCAACAGCTTAAACATCCATCCCAGACTTTCCTCTCCCCAGCTACCTCTTCCAGCTCTACTGGAGGGGAAACCCAAGGCATTCCAAGCCAGTCGAGATATAAATGGTGTCTACCAGGACTTGAGTCTGCCCCAAGGCCTTCTCCCGATGGAACATGCCCAAAACACTGTTAAAAGACATCCCTACCAGATGCCTGAACCACCTCAGCTGGCTCCTTTTTAGCATAAATGAGCAGAAAATTTATTTTAAGTTCWTTTTTTTWAAAACAGCTGTTCTCCCCAACCTGTTTCTGCGGATGAAGCTCAGTCACCCGTTGGAGGAAGCTCGTTTCAGCTGCTTGTGCTCACCATCACATTGTTTGGGTCACAGAGTACAGCTCACGAGTTTGGGTGACGATTAAAATGTAGATTTACAGGTAAACTGACAGCTTGGCCTTTTGAGCCAGCTCTTTCTTCACCGTGACAGACCAGTTATGGTGTTTTCTGTCCATGGCGCCCATCAATCTCCTGCCGTGTTGCTTTGTGAATAAGACCCTTCCTTGAAGTTGACAATCCACCCTTTTCTGACTGGTGACTATGTCGGCTTTGGTCGTTTACTCTTTTTTTTTTTCCTGGGCAATAATTCCACTAGTGGGGAAAAATACATTTTCATCTGSGTCTTGTCTGTGGAAAATAGTTTTTAAATGATTAAGTGGCTGACCTTTTGTTTTTATTTTTCACTTGTTTGACTGTAGGACTCAACCAATGCTTTAACATCCTCTTAATAACAAAACACTCCAGTGAAAATGTTAATTTGCTAATATAGCTTCTAGATWTTCAGTGTGTTTAAGAGGCTATCAAAATGACTACATTTTTATTTTATAAGCATAAATTATAACCAACAGAGCCCAGCAAAGCAAATATGAAATTACAAAGAACAAGTGAGCCGTTTAACTATTTATTAGTCCGGTGGAAACAAGGGATGTTGGCAGCAATTCTCAATCTTTTATTTKCTTTTTTTCTTTTTTAGCGCAGTCCCTCAAGTAAAAACTATTTCGTTGTTTACTCTTGCCCAGTCTCTTTAGTTGTCATCGTCTTACATTCAGTGGTTTCTTCCAGCTTTATCGTAAACTGTTTAAAACTTCATCAAGAGTTTAGACAGTTGTGATTCTATACTGGATTTCGTTGGGCCGGAAACAAAAGCTGTGAATTGCGGTTTCTCAACCTCAGGCATTGTCCCTCACTTTCGAGCCTGGGAATGTACGTAAYGACTGGTTTTAAGGTTCACACATTCTCCACTGTTACTTTAACACCTGAAATGTCAGCACTTTCACAGCATCCTCACCCAGTCCTACACAGTTTCACTTTGATACTGGTTAGCACCTCAGGAAAGATATGATTCTTACAAGCTTAATGAACATTTTTTTACTCTTAAACTACTAAGGGCTGAAAGACATTTCTCCACAAGAAATGTAGCACATAAGCTTTTTATTTTATAAAACTACCACAATTAATGTGGCAGCAGCTTCTTCCAATTTCCCCTTTGCATGTTTTTAACACTCAGTWTATTCAAACATAAATCTCAGAGCAGATTAAGATCATACAGGAGTGACTTTAGACTTGTAAGCATGAAACTGTTCTTTAGGACAGGRGTTCTTAACCTTTTTGACCTCGGGGCCCAATTTGTTGAACATAAATTGGCACGAGGCCCAGTCACACATTACCAATG
>NW_013952500.1:489486-496633 GCF_001266775.1 Austrofundulus limnaeus | reverse complement strand
TTACAATATAGTTGTATCTGCAACTGTATTTGACAATGTTTTGAACTTTTAAAATATTGCACGATAAAAACAGAAGCTGTTTTTTGATGAGTCACTTTCATTTTTGCTTCTACTTTTCATTTAAAATAGGTTTCCATTCTTGGCAGGTTTCTAAGGTTCTTCTTCTACATAATAAAAAAAGTTGTTAAACAACTGAGTGGGAGACTACTGCTACTAGTGGTGAGAAAGTGTATTGCACCTTATTCAAAATCAATCTGGTCCCGCGGCCCTCTGTGGCCCGAAGTTAAAAACTGTGGTTCTTTTGAGGCACTCAAGGTGGCGCTCGGCCGCGGCCCATGGGTTAAGAATCTTTGACTAAATGGGTAACAAAGTATTAGTTTGGATACAATGCTAGCTAGGGCTCCATTTGATTGGTGAAATATTCAAGGGGAATTATTCCGTCTGAGTGATACAATGCATAAATGCAAACCTTTGAGCCAACAATTTATTGCAGTTTATGCAGTTTTTTGCAATATGCATTTTGCACTGGCTTTTATTGCGATAATACATTTTCGATACAAAGTGCAGCCCTAATGCTAGCCTTGGATTATGCCCTCAGTTTCCATTTTCTTTAGCCCAGACCCAATGCACTCTAGTCATACCACAAAATTACAGCTAAGAATCTACACCTGTATTATCACTGTTGTCACTCCCCCTTGTAAAACATTTGCTTAATATCTTTTCCTAAGTTAGACTTCATGTTGAGCTCCTGGGTACACAAACAGATTTCCCGGGCAGGGTGTCCCTGGGGTCTTGTGTCAAACGTATATCTGTAGTCTGCATGAAATGGAAGAGCTACAGATCTGATTCAAAATGCCTTGGGCACATGTAGATGAGCTACTTCTAGAAGGAAGCAGCATCAGGAAAGGAGAAGACATCAACAAGTCCAAATAATTTAAAACCATTTTGAATTTGTCTCTTTTACTTTAGAGAAACATGTGTACCAATCTGAACATGGGCAGTATTGCCTTCCAGAACTGAATCATTTCTTCTTGCAGCTTCTGTTTACATGTTGTCTACGATGCTGTAGATGTCTAGATATGATCTAAGTTGTGCGTTCAGCTTTTCAGCAAGCCTCTCTGGGCAGCTGTTCAAGACCTTACACAGTGCAGAGGTGAGAGAGGCCATTGATTCATGCCGAACTGAGGATGCTTGTAAGCCTGCGTTGTTGGAGGGGATATTCTTAAACATTCACAAGGCTGGCCACCAAACAAAAGGAACTTATTAGCAACCTTGAGGCTCCAGCAGATTTTTTTGGGTGGTAATGGCAGTGGAATAAAGCCTGAATATTAATGTGAATCATGGTGTCAGATCAACAATCGGATAATGTTTTTATACCCGGTCAAACATTATTTGCTTTGAAGGTTATGTGAAGCCAGTTAATCCATTAAGACCTTAATGTGTGCATACCTGTTCCTGAGTATACAGGTAGTAGTGGTTCTGAATGCAATAGATATTTAATTTGTGAAAATAATGTAAGAGAAATAAAAACTTGAAGCACTCGGAGAGTGCAAACCTCCGCCAAGACCAATTTCCCCCATCCTGTAATAGAGTTACAAAGGGGCACACCAATACTACAGTGCCACCTGCTGGACACTTTGAAACCCACGCCCTGTGAAAGCATCACAGCTTTGCCGATGTCAGAGTGTTAAAAGAAAAAAAAATTCCTGTATCCACATCGTGATTCGGTACAGCACCAACATTTAAAGTTGTGTTACTTGAGGCAGTACCCACATGTGGTAAAATGTCTTGACAATCTGTCCACAAGTTTTTGAGTAATGTTGTCCACAGACAGAACGACAGACGGACAGACATACGCGACCGAAAACATTACCTCGCCCTTGGCGGAGGTAATAAGGGTTTAGGGCTCTGACAGTGCCTTTTCTGTGTTGGTTGTGTAAAGAACCAGCTAAGACGGTTTCCTATTATTATTTCACTATAACAGTTTATTCACAGATGCTCTCACAAAGTCCGTTCAAATCAGAAATTTTTTTTTTCAAAACCTTTTGTGAAGTGGTCTTGTAAAAGAATCTGTACGTTTATTGTTGAAATTTATATTACAGGAGAAAATAAGCTAGTCCTGTGTGTTGTTTTACAATACAGTCCTTTTTTTCTATAATGTTTAATACTGGAGCCGGACCTGAACAGGCCTTGAAGTTGGCCCAGAAACAAACCCTAGATAGCAGAACTAAATTTATCCCATCGTCTTGTCTACAGAAAACGCACCACGTTGGTGTGTTGCCATGCAGAGTAGGAAAATAAATGCTTGGTTGATGCTTTTGTCAAGCTGTTTGTTCTCCGCTGTCATGGGTGTTTTGATACGATTGTTGTTCCGTGACCATCCAGCCTGCAGAACCCATCCGCCCAGGGAAAAACAGAAAGAGCAACGTGTCCGCTCATCAAATGCAAGGCTGTAATTGAAGGCATTCATTGTGCTGCCTGTGAGAGTGAACTCTGTTTTGCTGCTCAGATGCTCTGCACATCAGAGCAGTAGAAGTGGGGAACCATACTCATCGTCATGCTTTGAGATACAACCTTAGAGGTGTTGGACAATCGACAGTTGTGGTGATTACTTGGAATGTTGTTGACTAGATTTGCTAAAGCCAATTTTTTAAATCAATTTGAGTCAACACATAAGGATGATCCAGTCCTAAAGGTCTGCATACCTCAAAGAAACCTGTTGGACCATGACCCTGTGGTTACTGTAGATCGCTGCATCATCATTGGCTCAGTTTCACTGCTTTCCCCTCCTACTTTGTTTTTGAAGTGGTCCTGAACACGCTCTGGGTGGTCCGGGGGAAGATGCGGTGATGGAGGGAACAAGGAGGATCTGTGCTTATACATCCTTGTCCTCTTACTGACAGAAGTCAGCATGCATCTCTGTGGGCGATTGCACCTGCATACAGAGAAGAGAAGAAAGGAGCAGCGAGTGAAACGACGGTGGGCTGGTAGGAGGCAGAAAAGGGAAAACAGAAAATAACGCCTGCCAAGCGTTCAAACCGAGGGAGGTTTTTTGGTGGTGGTGAGGCCAAAAAGATTGCATTCKTTCGCAAACGGCTTCATCAGTTTTGTTTGTTTTCATATGGACCCCAACATCTGTGTTTTTATTTTACAGGATGGTGGTGTTGACTTAAAAATCTGTCAGATTCTGCCTCAGGTTAAACGGAATATCTTCAGGAGCTGATAAAATACTTATAGCGGAGCCAGTTTAATAAGATCAGCTGCTTAAAGCATCTCCGAAGACTTACTGAACAGTTGAAATGGCTCTGCTCAGCTTATTCTTGAGTAATTTCTCTCCTTTCAGTTTAATCCTGCAAACATTTTATAGAAACTCCCTTGAAATTTCCTGCTAAGTATTGGCAGGGAGGCTGGCTAGATGACTGTGTGCTGGCTTAACAAAAATAAATCTCAAAATGAAAATTTCTGTCAGGCGGTTTTGGCAGCACTTTGATGGTAGTTGTTTGGGTTTTTCTACTCGTCGGGCAAGTAATCAAATATTTTTAGTTACTACTGCATGTTGAACATTATGATTTGTTTTAATTGCCTGGATCTCTGATTAAGTAAGATCCCTGGCATCTCTTACAAGTTTTTTGCTTTGATATTGAATCTGGAAAATCTTAATTAGAAGCGTTTTATTTACTCTTAAATTCGGTTTAAAAATCTTGTTTTTTCAGATGGGTTTTTAAAATAATAGTTCATATTTTTGCATTGCAGACATTTGAAATTATTAGTTTATTTTTTAATACTTTTTAGCTGGAAATTATTTAGGGTTATAATTATAACACTATCTTGCTTTCTTTTTAATCTACCAACATGCATCTTTCCAATTTGGCTGAATCCCATCTCTGATTTCTCTGCTGCAGATGTGTCCATTGTTCTTTTTTTTTTTGGTCATTTTCTGTAGCTCGTAGTAAAGAGAAGGCTTTATTTTCCCAGCCTATAGCCACCGGCAAGTTCACCTGGTGTGACATTACAAATCATCATGATCTGAGGCCACGGCTTTGTTTCAGGTCGCAAAAACAGCTGACAGTGAGGCAAGGACAAAAAAAAAAAAAAAGGAAACAGCCCACAGTCTTTTCCTGTTGATGCGTGGCCCAGGCAAATGGAGGAGTAGTTGAAGGGGATGAGTGGGTGAAAGAGAGCTCAGGGCAGGGGATGAGAAATGGCAGATGGATAAAAGGAGGGCAGATAGGACATGGTGACAGCTGGAATAGGTTGTCAAATCTACGACGGGCTCTTGAAAACGAGCCAGTCAGGAGGGGTTCATATCATCAGGGGTTATCAAGTTGACCAGCTGGCAGKTAGTCTGGGCCAGTTAGATGAGTTGGAAGTCTTGTAGCAGAAAAAATAAAATAAAACTCTTGAATTTAGCCTGATGTTAGGATCACATAGGAAGGTTACTGTTGAATACAGAAGAAATGAATACAAAGTGAAGGTCAGCCTCGGGTCATTTTTACTAAATTCACAGACACTTCTCAAAAAAAGGTTGCCATTATTGTCCCAGAGGTTTCACAACGAAATGGTCTTAGCGTTTTCATCACAAAGCTGCCCACCTTTTCCATCAGAAGCAGCTCGTCAAAATAAGTCATAATTGTGACCATTAGTGCAATGACATGGTTTAGCTCTGTAGTCCCTAGATAACATGTTCATTTAATTTACTTCCTACCTTGCATGACCTCTAATGTGGTGCTGGGCGGTATACCGTTTTGTACCGAATACCTGTTTTTATTTTTGTTATGATATAAATTTTTTGAATACCGGACATTCTGGTTTAAATAGCGGAACGTTTCGTCGCGGCCGCCAGTGAACTGTTGTTTCCCGGGGGACATTTTTCCTTGCTGCACCGCTATGTGCGTTAGCATGCTAATGTTTGTAGCAGCTAGTTGCAGCTGCGGGTGGCGATTCCGCTGCTTATATTGACTGACGTTTAAAAAAACATCCCGTTTTCGCCGTCGCTGAATGTAGTAAACACCTCTTCAGTGACGTGCACAGTTAGATTTAACGCGGTTAGTTAATATGGAGACGTTATGCTGATGGAGACTTAACGTGGTTCTATTGTGAAAAGCCTGCAGGAAGTAGTTCGTAGTGGAGTTGGAATTGACTGGTGTGCAAGGTGAGTCGTGCTGATAAGCTTTAATAAATAACATAAAACAATAAACCTGATCATAATCTTTTCTTAACCCTCCTCCTTCACGACTGGACCAAAATGCGTGACTACTGTCTCCAACCAGTCAGAGAAGAACAGACACAAAGGAGGGAAACAGAGACACAGACAGAGGTACAGTAAAAGAAAAAAGTCAGTAAGCAGGGTTTTGTACATTTTATTATCAGCTGAGCTGTGATGAAAAGAAAAATACCGTCAAATACCGTGAAACTGGTGAAAATGTTAAATACCGTGATATAAAATTTTGATCATATCGCCCAGCTCTACYCTAATGTGACTATCGAATAGAGACGAACTAATTAGAGTTTTGTATATCTTTGACTCTGATCAAAAACTTTTCAATCTTATCTAAATGAAACAAAGAACAACTACATTCTTCTATACCTTCAGTTTTAATCAGATTGGTGACAGAAGGCCTAATGCTGGCAGAGAGCAGTTTTCCCTTGTTGGCGTTCAGAAAAATGCTGCTGTAAAAAAGTCATGGGAGTGCTTTAAGGATTGCATGACTTATTGTTGCTTCAGGCAACCCACAGCATGCTTCAATGTACTCGCAGGTCATTAGATAAATGGTTTGTTTGGGCGTTAAAAAATAATTTAGATATGGTATAACAACTTATCAAATAACTTCACACACAATTAGCACGATACAGTAATGGCTCTTTTAAAGATTGCTATAAAAATGATTCTTGATGCTTAGAGGTTATATTCTCTGTCCATATATAGGAARGGTACAGGGTAAAATACCTCCTTTGCTTGTACTACACACAGGTCCATTTGCAACAAAGAAATAGTTTTTCAAGTATAGTGTACAGTGTCCTCAAGCCCCTTGTGTTTTATTATTTTTAAGTCCATTTACTCTGAAATAACAGTCCAGTCAGCTATGGAGCTCTACATTTACTGCATTTTTCTGTTGCCAYAAGGGTATTGCATCATGTCAGTACTAAACTCCAACATTTTCAGCTGTGGGTTTCTTCATAATATTGGCTTAAATTTGCTCATATTCAACAAGACGTCAATTTGAAAACGTTTTTTCAGTTCATGTGCCATCTCATTTTGCAGCGTTTCGGTCTGTGGAGACGCCACTCGGCCTACTCGTTTTGCCTTTTTATGAAGCCTCCTCCTGATCCAGCCAAGTCCTCTGAACACATTTTTTCGAAATTATTAAATAAAATAATTCTTCCCACGAGTCAGCTCCTACAACTTAATGTGTCCCAGAGACATGTAGCTCAGCAGGAGAAGAGGCGATTTTCTTTCTGAATTTTAATCATCGTCCCCACAGGCGTACTTCATATCTGCTGCGGTCCTTCTGCATTTTCTAATCCTGGGTGGACTGACCCACATGAAGGGGAGGGAAGGTTTTCCTTTTTTTTTAATCATTGATTTGCTGTAAAGCTTTGAAGCATGCGCTCTGATTTATTGTTCTTCCCTTTTTATGTAGCTTTTTTTGTTTTATTTTTCAATGTCAGCCAGAATATGGTTGATCATAATGATTGCTCTTACATTTTTTTATTTTATTTATTTTTTATGTCAGCAGAAGATCTTCTGATTAAAGCTGTAAATTCTTGTATCGTCTAAACTGAAAGCAGACAAAAAGTTTCTGAAAGCTTTATTCCAACAGGTATCTGAAGAAATGACCTTTCTACTTTTCTTTTTTTTCCCAGTTGCTCCTCGCCCTCAAACTGTTTCTTGGTCACTTCTTGAATTAAAACTACTTCCGAACTCTGTAAATATTTTATAGTCCTTTAGTTCTTCAGTTGGTTTATGTAAAGGCACAGTGTGTAGGATTTGTTGTTTTCAGCGACATCTAGTGGTTGAGTGGTTGAATCATCCTCCCTGGTCCTCCCCCCACCCCCACCCCCCGCTTCCAAACACAAAGGAGTTGCTACTAAGGGTGTAAGAAAATATCGATACACTGAAATATCGCAATATTTCATTTACCGATAC
>NW_013952500.1:487176-488890 GCF_001266775.1 Austrofundulus limnaeus | reverse complement strand
GTTCTGCGCAAATGGCATTCACACTTGCATTTTCGTAGGAAATGCAACTTCTCTAGTTGTCATTAGTGATTATCTCAATTTCGGCTAAAAGAATTGACAAAATCCTACACACTGTGCCTTTAAGCAGTTAGTTTATCCAAACTCTTATTGCTTCCTTTTTGTGACAGCTATTGCTTTTCTAGTTTTCCCTTCCTAGTCTTTTTCTTTCATTTGGCTCTGAAATCAAAGACCGTAAAGTTGGAGCAGGTCTTTAACAGTGTCATTTTTACTCCCGGAATTTTTCATC
This sequence comes from Austrofundulus limnaeus, assembly GCF_001266775.1. Taxonomy (NCBI): domain Eukaryota; kingdom Metazoa; phylum Chordata; class Actinopteri; order Cyprinodontiformes; family Rivulidae; genus Austrofundulus; species Austrofundulus limnaeus. The sequence continues at coordinate 488,604 of NW_013952500.1, read as the reverse complement.
TCAACCTGCAAGTTTCAAAGGCTGTTTTTTATATATCCATAGATGCACTCTAGTTGGTGAGATCAAGGGGGATATTTTCAACATTAAAATTAATCCTGCTCTGAAGATACCACCTCTCCATTAAAATGCTTCCAAAGCTCCATTAGAATACATATAAAGATCATTGGGCAGTTGATACGGTTTTCCAAAGAAGAAATAAATGACCCCAACCGTTCACATTTCCTATCAGTGTAGTCCCAGCAATTTAGCAATTACCACAAGTCATTAGAATTTCATTTACTGTGACTACTTATCTTGACCTTGAAATAGTCTCAGTCCAAGTGACTTTTATACCAGTGAGTTTCATCTGCTTCTTTTATGCATTTCTGCTTCCTCTCCTTGGGTTATGTCTTTGGTGTTTTACCCGTAAATTGTGGACCGGCTCTTGCGTGACCCAAGTTATTGAGAGTTTCATTTCAAAGCAAGATTACCATGTAAAGGGCCTGTCAGGCTTTTAAATCTCTCCCTGGTTGCTTAGGATGTGACACGAAGCTGAACCCTCCACTGGTTTTAAAAATGTGTTCTGTTTATTTATAACCACAAGCAATTTAAGATCTTCGTGCGAGTTATGGGGAACGTGAGCGTTGACTCCCCTCACTGACATGCAGGAACTTTACTTTTTGAAAATGCCTCTGAACCAACGTAGCAGCTCAGCAGAACAGTTGTTAGAGCCTTACAGCAGAAGGTCTGGGGCTCAACACCCAGCTGTGGCCTTTCTGTGTTGAGTTTGCTTGTTCTCTCTGGGTACTCCAGTTTCCTTCTCTAGACCACAAATATGCATGTTGGGTTAATTGGAAACTCTTAAACTGTCACTAGGTTTGAGTGGTGTTTTATCTCGTTTGTGTCCCTGTGATGGACTTGCAACCTGTCCGGTGTGTTTCCCGTCTCTTGCCTAAAGAGTGTTAAAGATGGGCAGCAACTCCCTGCAACTCTGCACAGAAACGCAGCTAAAAGAAAATTATGTGCTTGTTTGATAAACTTTAAAAGCTTATACCGTTATGTAGATTTATATTTGTATTTTGTAACCATGCATGCATGTAATGTATGTATGTGTATGTATATTTAAAGGCACAGCGTGTAGGATTTGTTGTTTTCAGCGACATCTAGTAGTTGAGTGGTTGAATCATCCTCCCTGGTCCTCCCCCCACCCCCACCCCCCACTTCCAAACACAAAGGAGTTGCTACGGTGTCTCTCAGGTGTCAAAAACCTTTGATAATTCCAACCGCGATGTCTACCAGCAGCTTCAGGGCTAGTGATGTTTCAAGTGGTAAGATTATGAGCTTTAATAAGTAAAATTATCCCAGCTACAATGACAGAGGAGTCTTGCTCTGTGGGGAACTCAGTCGAGTCCCCCCCTGTGTAGTCTGACCTGCTCACAGGTAAGACAC
>NW_013952500.1:484227-485802 GCF_001266775.1 Austrofundulus limnaeus | reverse complement strand
TAATAAAACAAGGTCTTTGTCTACAATGATTAGACATGTTTTTTTTTATTATTATCATTAGTGATTATCTCAATTTTGGCTAAAAGAATTGACAAAATCCCACACACTGTGCCTTTAAAGGTGTATGAATGTATAGAGACAGTATACTGAGAGAATTTGAATAGGGTAGGCAAATATAAGCTTTGGCTTCAGCCTACTCCTTTTATTATGTTATTGATTTGTATTTGTAAGAAAGTGTTTCATTTTGTTTTCTTTTTCTTGTAATGGAAATTTACCAAAATGAATCTAAATCTAAAAAACTAAATTTGAGTGTGATTTCAGAGAAAATGCCCTAAAAGTTGAGAATCTTTGAAATTTAGAACACATACTGTGCTAATTACAGCATAGATTCTCAAATGCAAACTTGTTTGGTCTCAAGTAAACACTGTTATCTCTTAATATTAACTCTTAATGATGATTGTCACTTCTTTCACTGCAAGTAAGATAGTGGATAGTACAATTTCCCAAAGATTTCTCACCTTGACTTGATGGGATGCTGTCAAGCCATGGCAGAGGGATTTTGTCTTTTGTGCGTGTGTGTGTGTGTGTGTGTGTGTGTGTGTGTGTGTAACTTGTGATATTAGCCTGGCTGTTTGCATGACCATAATTTATTACGGGGTGGAAATCGAAGCGGTGGTTTAATCTTCTGCATTTCTTTGCTACAGTTCAATCAGGAGTCTTGTTGTTGAGAGTATCATCTGTCTGTTTCTCCTCTATCACCTTCGTTTCTCATCTCGCACAGACACACAAACACAGACGCACACCCCGCTTGAGGTAGTTGCAGCTAGAGCTGCTCTCATGTCCTTATGACTCTCCCAGCAAAGGTTGGGTCCTGTTTGATGGAGGCTGTTAAACTAAAGCTGAATTTGGCTGTGAAATGCTCTCCCATCTCTCGGGCTCCCAGTAATAAGGTGCTGGATCTGTTTCCGCCTCTGGCTGGGATTTTGGAGATTTGCTACCCGGACGATAGCAAGCAGAAGCTTTTGCTCTCCCTCACCTCTCCACATTTATTGGCGGGTGGGGTGGGGGTGGAGGAGTCTGGGGTTTCCATCCAGGATGAGCTCATTGTTGCCTTTTATGCTTTCTCATTGCCTGAAGCCAAGTTTTCTAAGATGCTATCACTGTGCATTTTGTACAGAGGCATTATCTGTGAGTGCGTGTGCTTGATTTTAATCTTTGCCGAAGTTCTGAAGCTGGATAAGGGTAACTGTATTTAGTCTGGAAAGTGTGATAAGGTTTCTGCTCCCAATGAGTTTGTAGATGTTTATAATCCAGCAGAGTTGACTTCTTGTTTGGTGAAGCTACAGAATGACAGACTTTCTATTTGATATGACCACCAACTATTAATATCATATGGTTTAATGATTGTTAGGGTCAGGCTAATCCTAACCTGTGACAGAAGAAAGGTGGCAAAAGTATAAATCCTTATTGGTGGGAGGTTAGCTTTGTAATGAGTCCCTGAAACAACTACAATATCAATTAATGTTAAAAAAACTGTGTGCATGTATTTTTCCTCACCCAGGAGACATTTCAATA
>NW_013952500.1:481229-484099 GCF_001266775.1 Austrofundulus limnaeus | reverse complement strand
CTGTATTTCTGAGTGTTTTATGTGCTGCAGAACAGGAACCTGCTGTAAAACAGCAATTATGCTGAGTCAGGCTTGATTTTTAATGATCTTTTCCTGTTAAATAAATAAATAAATCAAATCAAATCAACTCTTCTTTCAGCATCTCACTCTTCTTCCATTACCATGAGACCAAAATAGGTCACACATCTGTGTTACAGACACTGCAAGTCAAGAGGAATGTAAAATTGTTCTTGCACTGCTCAGTGTAAGTATTGGAACCCGCGCTGCATGTCCTCAGACACCAAACAAAAACTCATCCCCGTGCAGAGATGCAGTGGGGATTTTTTGACCTGAATTATTTGCAGCAGTGCAAACTGCTCTGTTTTATTTATTTATTTTTCCTTTTTATTTTTTGTTAGCCACAAGCAATCCATCAACTTTCCCTCGGAAGCCCTAAAGTGTGGGTTTCTTCATCTTGCATGACATTTAATTGAAATGGCAAAAGGAGCTACTGTCAGAATTATCACAGAAAATTTCCCCCCCAAAACAATACCCTAGTCGACTACCACAATTAGACATTCAGAATCATGATTATAAAAAAGCATCCCTTTTCTATGTTTTACAAAGTCAGAAAGCCCCTAGAGTGATATCTGGAATCTCGTGGTAGCTCGTTACATCGCCTGGGTCTTTAATGGGCGGCTACATCAAACAAGCACTCTTCTGGTGTGCATCTGTCTTATTTTGCTTGTGTTTTCAGTGTTTATCTCCAGCTTATTTCATATAAATGAAATCAAGCAATGCGTCAAGACAGAACCAGAAATTCAAACACTGAATATATGATTTTATCTTTTAAATTTCAAATGCTATCTGAATGACTAAACTAACCAAATCACAGGATTTATTTTTGCTTTTTTCCCCCTACTAACTTGAGCAAAGAGTTGTCACTCTAATTATTTTATGTTAAATGAAACTTGAATGCAACGCAGTCTGAAAACAGTCAGATTTCATCTTTGTACATTATAGTTTGATCTTTTTTGTATACTGTTATGGCAGCAGATCCAGTTGCGAACGGATGTTGATGCATTTTTCTCCGTTTCTTTGGAGAATTGAGACTCAAAACGTGTCACATTTGTTTCTGTTGAGAAATCACACATTTTTGCTTAAACTCAACTGATTTTATAAAATTATTTTTTTAAAGTTTTGAAATTAAGAAGCTCATACCAACAAGAGTTTCATGTCATCAACTGTGCTATAAAATGTGGAACAACAAAACATTTTTATTTAAAAAGGTTAGTAAAGGTGATTAACTAATGGTTTAATTATAGCTGTAGTAGTAGCTGGCAATGTTTCGTCATGCATTCTGTGCCTCTGTGTTTTGAGCTCCTATTGCCTATATGGCCATTTCATAATAATACTATAACTTGCAGAATTTTATTGCACAGTATTTTAGGTTATTGATAGGCTCCCTTCACATAGGGAATGCTGTGTATGCTGTGGTTAAAGCTCAATGGAGAAAGAAATACAGACATTTTGACATTTGATGCTGTTAAATTTGGACAGTTTACCTTGAAAATGCTTGAATTTTACTGTGGAAAAAGTGTGCGAACCTTATAAAAAGCTACATTAGGTTTCACTAAACTCGTGTCTTTTGGATGCTATAAAATTAGGGAATTTAACCTCTTTAACACTTCATGGAAAAAGTTCACCTTTTGCTTTGTCACCACTTCACAGCGAAAGAGGAACCGAGGCAAAGAGGAACCACACCGCTCTGTTCCCTCCTATTATCTCATAGTCATAGAATATGAAACAGCAGATGCAGCCATGTGTTAGGAAATAATGATGAAGGGACTGCAGTAATACAGAAGACAGTGTATAATTACTCAGGCCTTGCAGCAAATTCTGACCCGGATGGATTTTGGAATCACACTGGCATGCCTGTTCATGCAGCCATGGCAGCTTTGGGGCAGCAGTAACTTGTAATCTGATGTTGGCACACTGTCTTAATGATCGTCAAGTTCGCAGTGAGGGGGGTTGGGGGAACTGCCTCATATCTTCTTGACTAGGCCGTTATAGAGCACCTCACACAGATATTTAAACCAATGAAGTGGAAATGTCTGAAGGACTACCTCTTCTGTCTCTCAATGACTCCACATCTCCTATTGTTATCAGAGATGGAGCAATAACCGTGTTTCATCCAGGGAAACCGTGTATGTTGACAGTGTAATTATCTGCACGTGTATTACAACATTCTGTTTTTATAGTTTCATTTGTAAACCTTGCCTTTTCAAAACTTACCAYGTTATCGAAGCTGAAGTGAATGTTTTGATGCAGTAACTGTGGCCAGCTGTCTTGATCCTTGCCCTGAGATTTTCTTTATAGAGTCTCACAGGGAGTGGATTTGGTTTAGTTTGACATTGCAGAATGTTTTAAGCACTCAAAGTACTGCGGGCCTTGAGTTACCGTATTTATTCGTGTATAATACGATCTCATGTATAATACGACCCCCCCCTTTTTTGAGCTTAAAAAGCATAAAAATTTAATCCTCAAACTATCTCCAATTTCATACAGACTTCAAGATTTTTCAGTCTCTGCAGTCTTTATACATATCTAGGGCTGCCACAAACGATTATTTTAATAATCGATTAATCACAGATTATTTATTCGATTAGTCCACTAATCAGATCATATGTTAATTGAATATAAAACATACAGCTTATCGCGCCAGAATGCAGCTGCTATTATATAACCATGGTTAGATTTTAGCTATATGCTAACTAAAAATAATTGCTGTGGAAGGCAAGTTCTGCTCTGCAGTTATTGCACAGGTTTCTCTTTCATTTTCTTAAAAGGATTCCACACATTTGAGCTCCGTTTGTTGGTAGCCATGATAC
>NW_013952500.1:465310-480603 GCF_001266775.1 Austrofundulus limnaeus | reverse complement strand
TTATTTTAATAATCGATTAGTCGTCGATTAATCGATTAATCGTGGCAGCACTATACATATCAGTAAAATGATCGTTGGACTTCATTTTATTTTAACAACATATGTACTAAAAGGTAGTGCTGGGCGGTATACCGTTTTGTACCGAAAACCGGTTTTTATTTTTGTTATGATATGACTTTTCTGAATACCKGTGTAAATAGCCTGAACACGTGCGGAATGTTTCGTCGCGGCCGCCAGTGAACTGTTACCCTGGGGACACGTTTCCTTGCAGCACCGCTAAGCGCATTAGCATGCTGACGTTATTGTTGGAACAACGGGCGGCGGGTGATGTCTTTCAGCTGCTTATATGGTCTGACGTAAAAAAAACATCCCGTTTTCACCATCGCTGAATGTAGTAAACAACTCTTCAATGACGTGCACAGTTAGATTTAATGCGCTACGTTATAATGGAGACAATATTGCATGGAAACTCTAGCGTGCTTCTATTGTGAAAAGCCAGGGGGGGAAGTAGTTTTGTAGTGTTGCGAAGTTGACTGGTGTGCAAGGTGAGTTGTCGTTTTAAATTTTATTAACACACAACGATAGACCAGAGAATGATTTTTTCTCAACCCTTCACGATCTGACCTAAATGCATGATTACTGTCTACAACCAGGCAAAGAAGAAAAGACGTACAAGAGGAGGGAAACAGTGATACAGAGGTACAGTAAAAGAAAAAAGTCAATAAGCAAAGTTTGTACATTTTATTATCAGCTGAGCTGTGAGGAAAAAAATACCGTCAAATACAGAGAAACCGGTGTAATTGTTGAAAATACCATGATATAAAATTTGGGTCATACCGCCCAGCTCTACTAAAAGGTATTTTGACAACAAATATACAGTATATCAGCYGTAGCAGCATCATATGAATTCTGGCATTTTACACATAGTCCACCAGGAGGCGCCAACACAAAAGTCAGAGACTTCACATGAGATTTGGGCCATCTTGTGGGGGAAAAGCAGATTACTTCCTACTCGCGAGCGCCCCCTCTGGTGGGGAAACATTTTTTTAGGGATACAAACTTTTTCAGAACACCGGTAGAWGGCAGCCATTACAGACGAACATGTGTTTGTTGTTGTTCGAGGAGCGGCCCGGTCACACGCTAATGTCTTTAGTTCACTATCATTACTAAGGTGCAGGAATACTTTCCCCCCTTTTTTTCACATCATGTCGCCTATTATCTCGCTCTGAAGCACAGAGGAGTGTCTGTAAGCTCGTTTCAACTGCYTTTTACGACACGGTCTCATTTCTGGACTCAGGCATATTGTGAATGAAGCCGATTCAGTTAAAATACAAAAGTAAAAATATTTATCAGAGTATAATACTACCCCCCAACTTTATGGATGATTTTATGGTTTTGATTTTACATATTATACTTGAATAAATACGGTAAGTTTCTTCACAGGTACAAAATTGACTTTTAGGACCAGTTTCAGCACATAACCAAGAGTTGTGCCTAATGTTTTCCACATTCCTGCTGCATGTAGACCTGCCAGCATTTTTACGTCTTTAATGCTGAGTTGTTTTGAAACTTGATAGAAATATGAGAGCGTGGGTGCTGTTTGTTCTCGGTGTTTGCAGCTTTGATTGCCTATTGATTAACCAATCGTTATGACAACTACACTCTTTCAGTGCCAGTAATTAGTCCCGGTCTCTGGAATACGCTGCTTCCTGGCGTTGAAGCCTGGATCCCCTCTTAAGTGCTTCCCCTAATTTTTGTTTGATGGTAACAGTAGGTTTTGATAAAAGAGAAGCCTCTGTCCCGGTGGACTCCTTGGATAAATGTGAAATTGGTGCGCCTTTCATCCATTTCCTTTTGATTCGCACACCGCTATTTGAAACTGAGTGACTTTGTGCTTTTGGGAACATCACATTTCCTTTTTCCCCCTCCTTACCTATTAAATGGACTCAAGTCTTTTATTGCCTTTGAAGTTTTCTTTTTTAAAGACCTTTTATATGACTCAAAATTTTGCATTTTGTTGTTGAGCTTATTGGCTTTGCCACATTGAGGAAATAGAGAAATTGAAAGTCATTTGACCTGGAAAAAAACAAAGGTTTGGAAAATATTCAAGAAAACAAGGTTGCATTTCTTTTTAACGCTTTCTTAATTTTTTTTCAGGGACTTTCTCTTGCTTTTAGAAACACAGTTGTCTTTTTCAAGTCCACCCAAGCCTCTTATTAATTGACAGGAATTATGTATTTTCYTCCTATTGCTGCTCTGGGTCGAGAAACCTGAGCATCGGGTCTCTAAACAGAAAAGCCTCGCAGCATGAAGGCCRTTCTCGGGTTCTTGTCTAACCCCAGAGTGAGACAGCTGTGCCCACTCTGGGTGGCAGTCTTTCAAGCCGAGAGCAGGGATACTTGAATACGGATGGAGGATGAGTTCACCTGCATAATATCTCTTACTACACCCAGGAGGCAAAAGTGAGCTGTGCAGAAAAGCAGACATTCTATTGGATTTTAAATAAAYGATTCTGATTTAAAGTGCTGGTTATAGGTWGAAGTAATAGAACGTCACTCCTGGAATCCTTTTTAATGAATCGTTCTTTTGCTKGGGGGGATCCTAAATTAACCAGCTATGTTCAGTCAGCTGACGTGAGAGTTAATTGGTGTAAATAAGCTATTTCTGGGCTGTCCCTGTGAGGACCCATGTGCAAATATCTTGTTTACACACCCAAAGCTTTCTCCCGTTTTTATGTTGTCCGTGTCCACTCAGGGACGCTCGGAGGACACGGAAAGCTAAGCTGCAGGGAAATCAGAGCGATGCTGCTCACTTGAGGAGAAACTTAACTAGTTTTGCACATTCTGACAGATTAAGCTTTGTGTCTTCAGGCTCTCACAATAACCACTGGAAACTGAATCTATTTCATTCAACCCAACCTTTTTAAATAAACTTGACTCCGTTATCCACACCCCTGTTTTTATTTCACTAAAATTGTTCTCTGTATAGCTGTACCTCTTTGGATTAAAAATCTCTCCTCTTATTTTTACTACAGAAAAGCCAAAAATATATTTCTGTCGTACAGTACATAAAGCTTGGATTGACATTTTCAAGCTGTATTCTGGACCAGTATTAAATTAAAATAACTGACACAAGAGATAATAAAAACACGAGCCAACAATGACATGTTGAAATATTAAAACCAATAAATAAAACCTCCCTGAAGTCATAAACAGCATCAGGTGACATTCGATCTAGACTGGCCTACTTTTCTTGTTATAACTCTTATTTTTCACTGAGTTTGTTCATACTGTATTGTCTGTTGACAATGGTTGGAGCACAATGGAGGCAGTGTTGATGGGTCGTCACAGAAGTTTGCAAACTTTGAAATGAGATAATTCACAAAGATAATGTTCATCTAAACGATACAGACTTTGGTCTCAGTCAAATTCCTTATCACAACACAGCAGGAAGCTGCATCACAATAAAACATTTCTATTCAGATCGCATACCGTATCTCAGTATATCAAAATCCAAGATGCTGTGGAGTGTGAAATAAATCTCTGTACCAAATCAACCYTTTGAAATGACTGAATCCACTTCCATGACTCTTAAAACCTTATACACGCACCTGTAATTTCTTTATTCTCTGTGAAGTACTTGTGCATGTTTTAATTTAAGTTTTAATAAGCAGATGTGAACAGCCACTGTAAAAAAGTGATGTGAAGCTTGTTTTTAATTGGAATATGTGACACCATGTATTTAGATGTGTACAGATTTATCTGTCTAGTCTGCAGACAGCAGATAGAAATGGAGGATTTTTTTTATTAAATTATAGATAAGATGACCCAGATCCTCATGTGCTTATTACATTATCAGCATTTCAGGTTGAACATGTTTGCTGACTCACTGCAGATTTTAAACGTGCCACTGCTCCTTGGAGGCATTTTGACTGTAGAACTCCAAATATATTCTGTAGAAGAGACTGAAATAACAAATTCAACACAACCTACCCCTTTTCTGCCTTTAATTTCAAGTTAAACAAATGTTTAACTTGAAATTTTGAACAAAAGTAGAGTGTAAATTAATCTGTTAAGATTAAAAGATGAGTGCTGTGAACTAAAAATGTCATAGGTGTCAAATGCTTGATGTTTGCCTGCTTCAACACACCTGGTTTAAATAAAGAAAATTTACAAGCTTTTAGGGAACTCCTGTTAAGGAGGTAATTATTTAGTTTGCATCAGGTGTGTTGAAGCAGGAAGGCAGGACAGACACTCCTGGAAAATATTTAAAGGGGCAATATTATGTGTTTCTCGGGCATATATTTATATACTATACCTTAATAAAGTATCTGTCACCTTTAGCTGTAATTAAAATGCTGTTTTTATGTTTAAATAGAAAATAAACTTATCTTCTTATCACTTCCTCATCTAAACGCCTTGAAATTGGCCTCTGTCTCTTTAAGAACCACCTTCTGCTTCTGTCTCGCCCATTTCAATGTGTGTGTGTGTGTTGGGGGGGGGGGCTGCTGTGATGCAGTTTCCTTGGCATCTGAAAATACATTTCCTCAAAGGTATATTTTAATCTGAAAAGAGCTTCACTGAGTGAGAAGTAGTGGAGCTCAGCAGTTTCAGTTTCACTTTCAGTTTCACCGGAGAGCCTGCAGGAGACATGGGCGGTCTCTGTGCCATCCAATTCAAGATGGCTGCTACAACTAGTCTCCATAAGCCAACACAAAACTGGCTGTAACTTGGTCAGAATTGCAGATGCTGAGCTAAAATTTGTTGTGTTAGTAACTGAGTCAAATGTGCATGTAGGGCTGCGCGGTAGACGGTAGAAACGGTATGAAGTTGGCCGACGGTAGAAATTTATACCCTACYGTCCTATCGTCATTACATCATCGCACCTGTGTGAACAGGGCTGCGAGCGCAGAGACAACTGAGCAGGAGTTCGAAATATAATGAAGAAATTCTTGCGTTTTAAAACGCGTACAGAGAGGATAAATCCTCAAAATTTCCTCCTCCTGCTGTAGAAAAGTTACGTCGTGTCGCAGAATCATTTCCTCTTCCCTCTCCTCTCCTCTCGCTGCACATCATGTAGAGTGAAGCTTTAACAACTGTAGTTTTTCCACACCCAACTGTCAGAGGAAAAAAACTTGTTTTTTATGTATTGTTACCCACAGATATCATTAAAAAAAAGACGTGGAAGTTCGTTCAGTCGTAAATCCATCTTGCTAATGTAAAGTTGGCTTCTGCTCTGATGATGATGATGAGCTCACAGCAGAGCAGCTGATAAGTTCAGCAGGCAGAAATTAAAGCAAAAACGTTGGGTTTAATTAAAATTACAGTTTTCTGCAAAAAAATGCTCTAAAAATTACATTATCTTAACTTTTTATGATAATTCTCTACCGCGATATATACCGTTACCGTGAAGGGGTTCAATTTATACCGTGATATGGTATAAATTGAATTTGAGGTCATACCGCCCAGCCCTACGTGCCTGCTATTTTCAGGAACTGACCAAATGCTTGCTCCTTCATTTCTCCTCGCAGCAGCTGAAATGAAGTCGTGGTTTATGCTCAGCTAGTTTTAGTAGCTCAAGTTAAAACCACGTGTTCTGTAACTGTAGCCGGTGTTGTCACGTATGACAATCAGAGGTAAAGGTAGAAATGGTGGGGTGTCTTGAGTCTGTTTTCTAGTGCGCTCCTCTCACTGTGCTGTGATCTGCATGCACCCTGTAGATAAAACACGTTCCTGTGGGATGCATACAGATTCTCAGGCATGCAAATCCTGGCAGGTGTTCTGCACAAATTGGTAGAAGCTTTCAATTTTGATGGGTAAATTTTAAAGCAGGAGGGGGAAGGAATTGTCTTTTGCCAATATTGGGTTCCCTCCTGCACACCGAACAACACCTTCAGCCTTCAGATAGTGTACTTTGCGGAAGTTGCTTACTTGCCAAAAATATATTTTATATTGTCAGGAYGTGCTGCCCTTGTTTTACATTCTTTGTTTAAAAACAGCCGTTGTTGATGAAGATGGATTGAAAAATGTGATCGCTAGGGGTGTAAAGGGCTCGACACACGGGAGGCGGCATCGCTCGCTCTCCATTCATTTCCTATGGAGCCTGTGCGGTGAGGCGACAATCGCTCGCCCTCCTCCAGCTAAGCGACCGGCGAAAATAGCGCATGTGAAATTTCGCGCTCGTACACGTGCACACGCGAGCTTGCGACGCGACATATGAAAGTTGAAAAATGTTCAACTTTTGTCGCTGTCGCTTAGCGTACAACCAATCAGCGAGGGTTTCATTGACTGACCAATGAGAGGAGAGTATGCTACACACTGCAGTTAGCTAACACTTTCACCAAGTGATTACTAAAAAGCTTTGTGGGAATTTATTGGCACCAGGGTGAAGTTTATGGTAAGTTTTTCCTCATAAAATTGTATCTTGATGTGCGTTTGCTTTTCAATATCATTAGCATCGCAAGATTTGTTTAGTTTACACGTCCGTAATGCACACCCCCCTTCAGAGTCAAGAACCAATCAAATTTTGTGAAGACAAGCGACCTGAGAGCGCGATTCGCAACGCTGCGATCGCTATCGTGTCCCGTGTGTCGGGTTTTACCCTGGCTGCGATGACAGCCGTTAATCACTGTAGTTTGACGCTCCCCGTGTGTCGAGACCTTTAATCACCAAATTTAATATTTCTTTGTTTCTTGATATTACAAATTCTGTCTCAATACGATTATAATTTGAGTTCACAAGTCTGCAAATGATATGATGCATTATCATATGCTCATATGATGTAGATTGATGTTTTGTTACACTCCTAAGGTTTGCTGCGTATGAAAGATTAATTTGAACCCACACAACATTGCATAATTTAGGAGTGATGGACTTGTTGGTTATAGTCAATTCTGTGGTGGCAGATAGTTGTACATAGTGAAAGTTTGTGTGCATTGGGGAAGTAAAAATCTGTGCACTGTGTATAAAATATGCAGCTGCCAACGACGGGTACTCTGCTTTCCAAATCTGGTTTGAGATTTCCACAGCTCATCAGCGTGCCTTCACCTAACCTCAACTACGTATTTTATACAGAAACATCTCAAGATCGAACCCAACTTAAACCACAAGTGACACCCCTACTTTGTTGTTACTGGAAGAGACAGAACATTGATGTAAACACAAACCACCACATATACCTTGTGAAAGTCTTTTGAGTCGGCTCAGTTTCAGAACTGAATAAATCTCAACAGTCTTGTTTTTCCTTTCATACCTACAGATGTAGGTAGGAATTTCTATTTTGCTTTTCAGTAGAGGAGGAAATAAACATTCTGCTAAAGCTCATTTTTGTCTAATGGGGTGTCACGTTTTACTTGGCAACAAGTATTAAAAGTATCCATATTACTCAACGTGAAGTTGTTAAGAATAGCAATCGCTAGTAATTAGTATAAGTTCATTAATTTGGCTTTTTTTATGCTGACAGCATGATGAATCTCACCAAGGCACACAAACAAAACTTGTGTTACTAGCTGCTGCTTCATCCACCAAATCTGATCTAGACAGACTTTTATTAATCTCATTCTAATCACTGTTTAAAAATATGTTTTAAATTGGTTATTTTCCCTTGATTGCCGAAGCTTACTACAATTTTTTTCTTGTTTGAAATGGAGTGCCCATGTGTTTTTCCTATTCCTTCTGAACAGAGTTGACATATTTTACAGTTTACACTCTACACCTGGTAGCTTGGGGGTAAAAGTGCAGTTCTTATAGCCCTGCAATAAAAATAAACGAAACTGTTCTTTACATTCTTATAATAAAATTATGTGCATTACTAGAACATGCTCACCCACTGCAATTTGTGAGATTCAGTTTTGCCTTTTTGGTAGTTTTTTTTTATGTTTTCATAACCATTAGCCTAATACTGTATGTGATTATCTTTTCTGACATTTACTTGTTTTTTATAATTTCTATAAATTAACAACTTCTTAGACCATTTAATTTCAGATTGAACAGTATTACAGTCCCACATTACAGAATCCAGTTATTCTACTGAGCAAAGAATATTGTTTAAATGTATTTTTTTGAGGACACTCGCCGGGTGAAAAATATATTCACTCCTCATCTGAAGCATCATCTTTTAGCTACAAAATGTCAGGTCCCGACCCTTATCCCACATTAATTCGAATCTGTGAATCCTCATCCATAAAATCATGATTAGCCATTTGAGGACTCACAATAACCTTTTCACAGTACCAAACTTTTAGTCACTGCAGTGGTTTCAAACTAAAACCTGTATATAATAAAGCAAWAGTGTCTCACATTGTTTTTCAACTCACATAATTCTGGACTTTTCTTTTATGCCAGGGCACTTTCACTTTACAAATGATGGCAGTCATGCTGGACACTCGCCACTTTCGAAAGTTTTCCGATGGCTCGCTCATTCTTTAAATGTGACCCTTCCAGCACATAATGAGGTGTTAGATTGAGTCAGTTGAAAAGACCGCCGCTGAAAAATATCACACATACTAGAGATGAAACATCTAAAACTATTTGAAAACCAATAAAAGTTGGATGTAATCCTGTTATCACGCTGTTAAAACAGTTGCCAATATAAGTTGGGTTAAATCTTCCAGATACTGCTTATCTAATAAACGTTTGTCTTAGTAAGTGAGGGTCATTGTTAGGTGCGTATCCCTCCTGTTTAGGAAATATACTTTTTAACAAACACTGAATATTATAGTCAGTAGCTGCGTTTCCATTGACCATGAAAATCTGCAAATTAGAATTTCGAAAATAAATTCACTCAATGGAAACACGTCAGTTTAAAAAAAAAATTACATTTTCGACAAAGTTTTTGCGCTAGGATGAGGTGGTATTTCGGCCGTATCAAAATTGGTGTTTTTCGCAAAACTGCAATGGAAACACTTTTTTCGCATCACGGGAGTCATGTGATCAACAACCGGCTGTTTCTACTGGCGAAAAAGACGAAGACAAAGAAGATAACAGGAAGTAGAAATAGTAGTAATATCACAGAAGTAGTATAAAATAGTAAACTCACCGACTACAACTTCCCAAAATCACAGCAAAAGTAGCCGCTCCCAAGTGGAGACTTGTCGCTGGAAAGCCTCGATAAAAGACACCGACGTCTCCTCTGATGATGAGCACTAGTGTCGYGGTAGCAACATGCTATGTGTTTACATCCATTGCCGCCATGTTTGTAATGACTTATCATGAGAACAAACGTATTCATGTGTAACTTTAATAGCATTTTTTACTTAATGGAAACACCGCAGTTGCGAAACTGTGTTTTCAACATTAACAGAATATCGACAAAGTTTTGGACACATTTGCAATGGAAACGCAGCTGGTGTTGTTCTTTTATAGGTTCCTGTCTGTTGAAAAATCACACATATTGACAATGCTCAAATTTGCTCATCTTATTGGTGTTATGTTGTGTGGATGTAGTTTTTCTGCCTTTTTTTAGCTTTTAATTTTTCACATGTAGATTATTCACCTATTGTAGCTGATTGGTCCACGGAGTGCTGGTTTGCATCAAAAGTTATTTTGTTAAACTAGGGGTGCACAATATAAGGAAAACAAGCAATTATGATAAAAAATGTGATGTGGTTACCTTATTTTTCCTCACACAGAATAAATACTTCACACATCGAAATTGCAATAATAAACAGTATATTGTGCAGCCTTAATGCAGAGCCAACATGGACCAGTTAGGAAAATACAAATTCCTCCTGGTTATGTTTTTAATAATGGTTAAGCCGTTTTGGTAACTTTCTTATAAAAAGCCTTGAAGCTGACTCGGGCATGCCGATGATGTTTGAATAGGAAGCTAGTAATCATGGAAGCAGGCCATGATTAGAGTAAATTATAATGCCTGCAGGGCTTCACAAATGATCTAAAGCTAAGCCACTCCTGATCTTCTCGTATTACTTGAAGTTGATCGAGGCTACATTTTCCCTTCCTCCTCACATAAGATGTCAATCTGGAGGTGTGTTGTTAGGTTTGTGTTGCTTGTCGCGGAGCTAAATTGGTGCAAGGAGAGGCTGCAGTGGCATTGCTAGTCATCACAGGCTTTGTGGCCTGAAACTATACAGGCAGCTATGCATTAAATTGCTAATGCTGCTGGCAGAGCTACATTATCTCCCCCCATCAAAGTGACAAGGGCAGGAATGAAGCACTCAGTTTAGCTGTCTATGAGATCAATGGAAAATGGGTTTTGTGGATTTGACTTGGCAGGGTGCAGAGTTGTCTTTGAGAATGCTTTCTTTGAATTTGCTTGGTCCTTGCCTCACTGATTTGACAGCTGCAGAACAATGAGGCTGAAGTGCCTGACCAGTTCCATCCACATTCAGTGTCTCTGTGGAAGAACGCTCACACCTGACTGACTGTATTTTCCATACWGATCACCGTAGATTTTTCCCTGTTTGCTTCAGCGTTTAAAGAAACGGGCATATGTTTTTGTAGCTTTGCCACAAAGTTACAAAGGCAGACTTAAGTATTATACAATCAGACTTGTCAGAAACCATCGATTTTTATGCTGCAAGTAGTTTCTTGCTCTCAGTTTTGTTTTCAGTTCTGTTGTAGCTAAGAAGCTGGTTGTGACCTTCATGAATAATTAAGGATAATTAAGCTTTTAAGATCTTAGACAGGAAGCACATCAGATCAAATTAATGAATTAATTTAGAGAATTAAATATTGTACATTTTATTAAATTTTCTAACCTTGAATTAAATTTTAAATACTTACTTAGTCTACAGGGACAGAGTGGTTCCTTTCAGATTCTCTAGCTCAGGACTTGCTGGAGCTTCCAGTGTTAGTAGATGTCTTCATGAAAATTATCACTGGAAGAGCCTCTTTGTATAATATATTATCATGTACTATTACTGCAAAACTTGTATTGAACGCTGTGCACATTAAATAAAAGTTAAGTTTACATTATTTTTAAAAGAACATRAATGTTATTCTAAGGTCGTATTCATACCTGATAATTTTCTCCGCTTTAAACGAACCAGAGTTCGTTTCCAGCGTTGGTCCGGACCTTTTGTGCAGGTGTGAATACACTCCTGTGAACTCTGGTGCGGATCAAACAACCAGACCGAGACCTGCTTTTTGAGGTGGTCTCGGTCCGCTTCCAAACGAACTCTGGTGCGGTTTGCTTCAGTTTGCTTCTGGTGTGAAAACAGACCGGACTCTAACCGAACCAACTGCATTAAACATGCACCTTTCTGGACTTCACAGGCCACCGTTGCTGAGCTAAATAAACTGAAAACATACCTGTTTCGTCGTCTCCTGTTAGCAGCTCTRCTGCCGGCATGTTGTGGGTCAGAACACGCAGAGCACCTCGTCTCCTTTGGGTTGCGGGACACATTTACTGACGCCGCTCCAAAATTAGAATATCATCACAGAACCACCATTAAATTAGCTGCTTCTGACATTTTAAATGCTGTTGCAGTTGTACTATCAGCAAAAATGTGCACATCAGAACCGTAGCACGCAGGACTTCCTTGTTTTCTTCTGGATCTGTGGCTCAGTCCCGCCCCTGTCCTTTTTTTGTCCAATGGGAGCAATGATCGTCACACTCGTGGCCTTGTTTACAAGTTATAGTTCATTTGCAAAAAAGCACAATGTGAATGCAAACTGCACCAAATAAAAAAAAAAGTCCATTTTTGGTCCGGACCAAACAATTAGACCAAAGGACTTTCCTGGTCTGAAAACACCCTAAATAATTACCACCTCTTTGTCTTTTTACACCATTTCAGTAGTTTATTTTTGTACAGTTAGCCTTAAAAGTGTTAATTTTTTAAATTGCAAAGAAGTAAATTAAAGTCTTATGTAAGTGAAAGACTCGCATGGAGATGAAACTGAAGCTATAATGTTATTGAGCATATTTGTTTCTTAGTTTCTTATCCCTAAGCAAATAAAATATTTAGAACTGGGCTAAATTTGTATATATGTTTTTAAGCCAAAACTGAGATGCAAACTCGGTGTCTGTGATTGTTTTTGAGCAGCACACGTTCCAGTTGGAGGAATTGTTCGTCCTGTCCGTTCTGTGCCCAGACTCAGACCTCAGGTTGTTGAAAAATGTGATTGCCTGCGGAGCCCAGAGGAGAAGCGCTCTTCAGCTTCTTAATAGCTTTTCAAGATCACTTTAGGAGGCAGTAGTCTTATTTTTTTTTCTTTGTTCCTCAAGGTATTAAATAAATTCCACTTATAACTTTTGATCACTTTGCTTCCTCCAGTCAGTATAACATTAAAATACCATCATGATTTGAATTCAATTAAAAGCTCCCAAGTTGCTACTTATGTGCATAAACCCCAAAACTGCAAGTTTACTTGTAAATTACAAAACAAGCACTACAGATGTACCAAATACAATCGTTTTTGCCTACTATGTTTTTATAAAGCTCAAATATGCCAGCCCTGATTTGTTTTTTCTTTTTTTTTAGTTTGTAGTGTAAACATATAACTGAAATTAGTGTGAAGGGAAAATATTATCAAAGTTGTTTTTAATTAACTTGTGATTAAAAAAGTTAGCATTGCACCAGGTTACAGGTACTTGTCTCTCTGACATTGAAAGCCTGAAAATGAAGTGCTCCAGGTTGCTGCAGTGGTATTTGTCCTACTTGATAAAATATGAATCAAATACTTTCTCTTGTGAATAACAGCTTATTAGTCACAGAGGAGGTTATCATGTTCTCTCTGGTATACATCTCCCAGGTAATTGCCCTTTAGCTAACTTCTCTGCAGCTATCACATCTCTGTACGTGGATTATTTTCGTGTCAGGCATTTGAGCCTCAGATCGTACCATAATGCATCATACATTAATTAGCTGTGTGGTGAAGAAGCCGCCTCTGAGAATTTGTTCTCCTCAGCAACAGTTTTCTTTTTTCTTCCTACAGTATCAGCTTTTTCTGCTGTTTGACAGCATTCCAGCTTCCTCAGTTTAACATGGTTACACTTTGGATTTGAAGCCTGTTGAAAGTCTTATTCTATAATTAGAGGTCTAAGCCCACAGAGGCAAATRCAGTAACTAATCAGTCAATGAAACATGCATTAATAAGCAATAAAATTTATATTTTTTGTCAAATTATTGGTGTGGTTTCTTTCTAAACATAGTAAATAGTCTTTTAAGTAGCTGCGTTTCCATTGACCATGAAAATACGCAAATTAGAATTTCGAAAAAAAAATTTGCTCAATGGAAACACGTCAGTTTCGGAAAAAATACGTTTTTCGACAAAACGTTTTTGCGCAAGGATGAGGTGGTATTTCGGCCGTATCAAAATTGGTGTTTTTCGCAAAACTGCAATGGAAACACTTTTTTCGCATCACGGGAGTCATGTGATCAACAACYGACTGTTTYTACTGGCGAAAAAGACGATGMAGAAGAAAATAACWGGAAGTAGAAATAGTAGTAATATCACAGAAGTAGTATAAAATAGTAAACTCACYGACTACARTTTCCCAAAATCACAGCATACGTAGCCACTCCCAAGTAGGGACTTGTCWCTGGAAAGCCTCGATAAAAGACGCCGACGTCTCCTCTGATGATGAGCGCTAGTGTYGTGGTAGCAACATGCTATGTGTTTACATCCATTGCCGCCATGTTTGCAATGACTTATCGCGAGAAGAAACGTATTCACGTGTGACTTTAATAGCATTTCTTAATGGAAACACCGCAGTTGCAAAACTGTTTTTTTTACATTAACAGAATATCGACAAAGTTTTGGACACATTTGCAATGGAAACACAGCTACTGATAACATTTTTTACTAATTCTAAAAAACCAACACTTTTTCTGACATTGGACAAAAAACTAGCTGGGTTTGTGGGTGGAGAGAGTTGGGAGGCACTCTGTGTCGGGAATTATTGTAGAGGTTTCTGTGGTAAACTCCCCTTTTAACTTTGGAGCTTGGTGACACAAATAGGCATCAAGATTATGACTTGTGACCCTACAAGCCAGTAATTTGACAGGTCCATARAGTGTTGGGGGAGCACATGTGTCAGGTTTTTGTTGTCTGTCATAACTGTTTGCAGTTCTAGTTTAGGGTTTTGTTTCATTTATTTCTCTTTTCTAACATCAGATCTTTTTTGTCTCTGTGGAACCCAGTGGTTGGAATTAAAATGACCTCTAAACTAAGCAGGCTTTGTTTTTAAGGAATGTCACAGTATGAGTGAAACACTTTCATCTAGCTTTTTTTTTCTTTCTGAGGACTGACCTTAGAAGTTGTTAGCAATGCCACAAAGACTCACATTGTCAATGGGGAGCTTTCTTTTCTCTCTCCCAACAATTCAAGGCCTCTCCTGCAGCAAACCAAATCTTTGTGCACAACTAAAATCTTATGGAAAACATGTTTTTATGTACTGCATGTAAACACTTTCCCTTTATTTTCTCAACCATCTTTTTTCTTTTGTTTTAGGTTCAACTACAGATCAACGCATCATCTCACCACCAATGGCTTCTATGAGTTCCTCAACTGGTTTGATGAAAGGGCCTGGTACCCGTTGGGCAGGATTGTTGGTGGAACAGTAAGTTTTTTTTCTTGGGACAAACTAGTCCAACTGCTCATATTTATTACTCTTAACTGGTTTTAGGGCTACAACAACGAATCGATAAAAATCGATTATTAAAAGCGCTGGCAACGAATTTCATTATCGAGTCGTTGTGTCGTGCGATTTATGCGTCTCTCGCCATGTCGCGGAGCCGTTTACGTCACCCGCAGAGCGTTGTCAATGCTGGCTGACCTATATAAAGTTTGGGAAGGAAAAAATACTATCTGTAAAGATCCGCCCTCTCTGAGACCCTCGAGTGAAAAGTAGAGACTTCAAACTTTAAACCAGTTTTTAAATTGTGTTGCTAGGCCAAGTAGATCTGAAGTAATGATAAAAGGTATACGCCACATTTAATTTTTTTAAATGATGGTCTGATTTGATGCGCGCTGCGTCGCGAGGAAGAAGTACGTCCCGTGTGAGGGGGGGACCTCAGTCCACCACTTGTTTCCTCCTCCTCTCGGGCCAGAAATATAAAACGCTCCAGTCTCTTTTTCTGGCCGAGGCTCAAAGTTATTTGATAAACAGCAAAAAGGTTCAGGACGAAGGAAAAGAGGCGAGCAGAACTCCTGGTCTGACTCAGTAGGGGGTGCAAACCAACAAGAAGGAAGAAAAACATAAAGAATTAGAGAAAAATCATAAATTCTAAATGCAAATAAATTCTAATTATGATAAATTAATATTAGTTTTACATCTAAGAATCATATTTTAATCTTTTATCTATTTTCCTCATTCAGCAACCTATTAAA
>NW_013952500.1:445569-465075 GCF_001266775.1 Austrofundulus limnaeus | reverse complement strand
ACGCAGAACAACCGCGTATCGTCTGCCGATCGACCATACTGAGCCCAAAACTATTTGATTGACAGTCAAGGGGAAGGGACATCTATAGACTAATTGGAATTAAATGAATGTTTGTTTGGCCAGTGACAAATTAAAATTTGCTTCTCCTAATTTTTCATAAGCACTGAAGAGCTACTTTAAATGAGGTTATGAGCTACTGTTTGGATACCCCTGTGTTAGAGCAACAGATTACAGCTGTTGAAGGCTTGTTCAAGCTCATCTTACAGCTCATATCCTGAATTTATAAATCTGACTTTTGTGAAATGAGCCTCTGGTCATGTTCATAGTTTGTTTTTAAGTGAATCTTTAGATTAAAATGTTACCCTGTGTTTAAATATTAGTTATACATTTCTCAGTTCAGGGAGGATCAAGTGTTTTACTTTGTTTTTCTTTCCTTTTTTCCAACAAAAAACCTAACAGATTCTGTTTTGTTGTATTTTATAAATATGTCCAAGTTTAATAACATGTGAGAAATCCACAATTTTCTGTTTATTCGGTCAGTGTTTAATACAGCTGGCAAAATCAATTGTGAAAATATTTATGATGTGCTTCTTTTTTTTAATTTAGGATATTATTTAAAAAAATTCCTTCATGTCATGAAAAGACCCTCTTGATTCTGGTTTTTAAGAAAATGACTGCTTATCAGTTAGTCGTTAGTCAATCTATAAGATAAATCAACTTCATACAACTTAACATTAATTGATAACTTACATCCCTAATTTATACAGGAATTAAATTTATTTATATCTACTTATATTTATGTAATTAAGTGTTTTTAATGATKTGGCCGATTAATCGAAAAAATAATCGACAGATTAATCAATTATTAAAATAATCGTTAGTTGTAGCCCTAACTGGTTTTTACATTCATAGCAGCATTACATASAGTAAAAGTGAACACTCATACAGGTGAAATTACTCCTGCGTGTTCAAACCTGTTGTAATTAATACTTATTACTGTAGCTTAAACTAAGAGTTTTTTACCCTCATAAATATAGTATATAGTTGATGATAAGTTGATAAATCCAACTCCAGGTTGTCAGATCATTTAGTTTGGGAGAACAGATTGTAGAGGTTTCATGTAAACATGAAGGGATAAAAAGTAGTGTTTTTCTTCAACAGTACAAAAAGTACCTTTTAAATTCTGGCATTATATCCCATTTGTTGGTGTTAGCTGCTATTGTTAGTTTAGGCATCCTAAATTAGCTGTGTGTTATGAGCCAACTACAGCAGATTATGCCAAGAATCTTCTTAGGCTTGTTCAGAAAATGGATAAATCAATTTAAACATCACTGAAGATTTGTTTTAAAGAACGTCTGTTTTAAAGCATCGTTCTAGTCCTCATATTTTGACAACTTTTAGATAGATTTTGTTTGCTAAACGATCTCSTACAAATCTATGAATCAGTCAGCCATTAAACATTTCTAAGTTTATCTGTATTCTGTCACTAAAAGGCATTAAAGATTCAATTTTAAGGTTTATCTGAAAAAGTGTACAAGYACTCTGTGACAAGGACAAGTTATTCTGGTTTCTTGAATTGCGTTTTGTTATATTTAACACTGCTTGAAAGGGCAACACTTCGCAGCATAGTGAGAATATAAAAAGCCAAAATTTTGCCAAATCTTTTTTTCCCCAGAATCATCTTGCATGCGTGTCAAACTGTGTCAACTTCCTTTTTATTCATAGAAAAATGTGCTCTCAAAAAATGTGAGCAACAAAAAAAATATCATTTGTGACAGGCTGCTAGGAAGAAGACACCAATATAACTTTCTAAGAATCCCAAGAAAAAACTTTCAGAAAACTTGGAGAACTATACAGGGTTCCTGCAGATCCTTAAAGTCTTAAAAGGCATTGAATTCATCAAACCAAAAATAAGGCCTTAATTAGCCTTAAAATGTCTTAAATCAATCTTTCAGAAGTCTTAAAAATGTTAACACATTGTACATAGGTTGATTGTAAATCATTTCAAATATTGAAATAATTGGTAAAATTTATTTTTTAAACATTCCCATACAGACATTCCCCTTTGACATCACTTCCAGTTATTTCAAATGCAACTTTCTCAACTGTCCATCTGAGCAATGTTACATTTGTTTTGTAATATGTTAATGCCGTCTTTCCAAAAATTAATTCACTTTTATTAGAAAAAAATGATGTCACAGGCACTTTAAGTTTAAAACTGACTGCTCAGAATGATATGATTTGGATAAAAACAATTGGTCTTTTAGCAATATTCGAATACTTAAACCAAAAATACTTTGGTTTATGAGTTTCTGCCGGTTTGTATTTTTTGTCATTTGTGTTTATTTTGAAATTGGTCTTAAATTTAACTTGCCTTAAACTGTAGGAACCCTGACTATAGTGAAGCTACTTTGTAGAAGATAACAAACGTCTGATCTCAATGGTGTTGATTCAGAAGTATTGAGTATAAAGATAAAAGATAAAAATCAAATGACCCAAACACCACACTGGTTGCTGYTCAAACACTCAGCTCCTTAAATCTAAAATTGGCAGAAACTAAATGTTTGCTCATTGACACAAGTATAAAAATGGTTGCTTGAACGTTTTCAAGGGGCATTCAGGAAAATCTCTTTGCGTACCGTGGTACACAGACCGTGATAAGTATTTCATTGCTTCTCTGGGTGCAAACGATGCAGTTCATGCGTCCCATAGAGCCTCAYAAGCTGCTTCCAGGCATCATAGATTTAAGTCACAATCCAGTAGCAGTGAACTGTTAACCGTTAACTCCTCTCAGCTGCCATTGCTTACCAACAACAGTCCCTGYGGTGAAGCATGCTCCCACACTATTCATCTACTGTTTGGCTGTTAACCCTTAAACCTGTGAACTGAAGCCCATCTGAGTTAAATACCATTGTTGTAGTTTTTGTTTTCTCTGCATAACAACTCCACCTTCTTTCTTTTCTCACAAACACAATTCATCGACTCCATCCATCCATCCATCCATTTTCTGTACACGCTTCTTCCTTTTCAGGGTTGCGTGGGTCATCGGGGTTAAATCCTCTGCTATTTTTGTTTGACTTTAATGACGCAGCAGGACGTTACAGTCCAATTCCGCAGCTGCGGATAGATGAAAATGTCTTCCAACGTGTTTTCAGCAGAGTCCAGTTAAGATGCTGAATCGTCATATTTGTAATCTGACTCTCCTGACTGATTTCCTGTTGTCTGTAGTTTAAACTAAACCGTTCCCTCTCATGGATTTCCTTTCACACAGAGGGAGATACAGTGGGATATATAATACTGTGCTGAGTTGGTGTTATTTTGCAACAAGCCAGTGACTTAAAACGACAATGTTGCATTAATGACATTTGCCTAAAGATTTAAGCAGTGTGCACAAAGCCTAAATAATTGGAATCCAAAACCCATTTATCAGTGTTRATTCCTCACAATCATTTATAATCAGTTACCAGTAATTGCAAATGCAAAATCTAGCTAACTAAGTGTTTACCGATCCTAGTATAGTGCATGAATGCTTGGGTTAAGCTTTGTTCCCAGAAGGCAGACGCTGAAACTCATGATTAAACAGGTTATCGGAATTGGAAGATGTTTAGTCTTAAGTTAATTTTCACGACATTTGCAAAACTCCTGGGCCACACAGTTGGATTGTTTTCTGCATACAAATAGGCAGAGCTGGTCTTTGCTCTGCACACATGTATGAACATTCCTCTAATTTATAACTGGTGGAAAAATAACTGCAGACTAATTCACACATTAATCATTTGAAGCAGATTACAGTGAGCCATGCTGATCTTTGCACAGTTCAGCTTTAAAAGTAATTTAATTTTCCTCTTGAACATTGCTTGAAATATTTAAATGTCCTCAGCAGACTGCCGAAGTTAAGTCAATATGCAAGAAGAGGATGTACAAGAGCAAACATTTTATTCAGAGCTGGGCTGTGAAGCTTGATCTGGAAAAAATCCATCTCCCACCATGAAACCTAATGTTTATGTCCCGATCAAACTGAAATGTTGTTAAATTAGATTTTTACAAAACAGTTCAGCTGTCCTGGAAATGAGCTAAAGATTTTATTGGGCCTATGTGGCATCAGACTCGACTAAATAAAAAAAAAACTTAGCATGAAGGCTTTTTTTTTGCACATGTCTTAACTCAATATTAATGTGCCCCAGTGGTCTTGCCATTAAAATTAGGATTTTAATTCAGTCTCCTTTTCTGCTGTCTTTGCTTTAACACTCACAAGATCAAGTTCATATTTATTAATTTGCAGATGAAAGTAGGCTCTAACTAATTCCAATTTGAATTTATTTATTGCAAATCCCAGTTCCAAGATGTCATTGGGTGTGAGTGTAAGAATAAAATGGTCTAATATAAAAAGATCTGCTGTAACTCCCAGCTGACTTGGCAGAAGTGCGGTGGCAGATGGCCAGTGGCGATTTGCCTTATAAAGCCCAGACATTTTTAAAGCAGGTGGGAGGGTCATTCTCCTGGTCGTACTAAATGCAAATTCCTTCCTACARCATGCAAATCTATGCACAATGCATAAAGGAGATCTGACAGAGCCATGGTGGAGTTGGGTTAGAATTGTAGCAGCTTAAAAAAGATGATTTCCCCAATGGTTAAAAATCTTGGTTTGAGTCATCTCGCTTTGCTCAACTATTTTCTTTAGTCTGTCTGCAGTATGCTTAAAGTTTAATAGCCTGAAAATAAATAATAGCTCACAGGTTATAAAAAAACATGCTTTCTCACCAGTCACTCTGGCATAATGCCTGAATAGCTGAGTTTATAGATTATTTTTGTAAATCTGCCCTGTGCAATATTCTGCTTTTAGTGCCAATGATGTCAAAACAAGTCAATCTTTCACTTAACATTATTCCTTAGATTTAAAAGACGWGCTACTAAGTAAATATGATGAGCCAGTGAGTCTTCACACTTGACGAGCAGAAGCTGGAGAGCATTTGAACTAAAATGACTCAAATAAGAGCATTTACATCAGTCACAATTGTCTGTGGCCTTGATCAGGAGCTTCATGTTGACAGTCCCTGTAGTTACAGAAAACTGCTCACTCATTACCGTGTAGGCTAATTGTGAAAATCCAGCTCGTTTGCATGACTGAGTTTGATGCTTTTTGATCACAGGCCGACATCACAGAGACATTCACCTCCCACTCTGCTTTTAAAGTCATAAAATGATGGTATGAGAGCTCTTGTTTGCATTAGGCCACTGCTTTTAAAGCATAGATGAATGTAGAAAAAAAGTACTTTGTCTGTCTCGGCCTGGGGAAGTCTACCTATGATGCAGTTGATAGTAGGGCTGGGCGGTATGACCAAAATTTTACATCACGGTATTTTCAACATTTACACCGGTTTCACGGTATATCACGGTATATTTCTTTTCATCACAGATCAGCTGATAATAAAATGCACACACCCTGCTTATTAACTTTTTTCTTTTACTGTACCTCTGTCTGTGTCTCTGTTTCCCTCTAAATGTCTTTTCTTCTCCTCCTGGTTGGAGACAGTAGTCACGCATTTTGGTCCGGTCGTGAAGGATTAGGGTTAAGAAAAGATCATTATCGCGTCTATTGTTTTATGTTATTTAATAAAGATTAACAGCACGACTCACCTTGCACACCCGTCAACTCAACTCCGCTACAAAAACTACTTCCCTCGGGCTTTTCACAATAGAAGCACATTAAAGTCTCCATGTCTCCATATCTCCATATTAAAGTCGCGTGTTCTATCTAACTGTGCACGTCACTGAAGACGCGTTTACTACATTCAGCGACAGCGAAAACGGGATGTTTTTTAACGTCCGTCAATATAGGCAGCGGAATTGGCACACGCCGCTGCAACAAACTGCTCAACAGTAACATTAGCATGCTAACACACATAGCGGTGCAGCGAGGAAAAGTGTTCCTCGGGAAACAGTTCACTGGCGGCCGCGACGAAACGTTCCACACGTGTTCAGGCTATTTAAACCGGTGTGTCGATATTCAGAAAATTCATATCATAACAAAAATAAAAAACGGTATTCAGTACGAACCGGTATACCGCCCAGCACTAGTTGATAGC
Organism: Austrofundulus limnaeus; assembly: GCF_001266775.1. NCBI lineage: Eukaryota > Metazoa > Chordata > Actinopteri > Cyprinodontiformes > Rivulidae > Austrofundulus > Austrofundulus limnaeus. Next base: position 458,989 of record NW_013952500.1, on the reverse strand, counting down.
ATCAGATAAGAAAACTTTTGTGAAAAAAGTTGCTGGCATTTTATGTATTAACTGTGCATTTTTTTTGGTCCAAACCTTATCCTCACCTAACCCCACATTTTTAATTCAAAGTCAAACAGATGATCTTGACAGCGCTCATTAATTGTGTATGAAAACATTAAGTCTCTAAGCACTCAGATAGCTTGCACCATTTGGAAGATGGATGATTTGATATCACTTATTGTGACAGTTGAGTGCCTCTTTGCCAACACCAGTCCAGTTGCCCTCTCCGTTTTATTCCCCTTTCTCTTCCGCCCGCCCCCCTCTCCCCAGAGGACGACTGCCAGTTCTTCTTTCTTTCTGAGCTGCAAATGCAAAAAGAAAGCCTCTTTAATGTGTCAGTCCACAACAACACTGGGCTGTCAAGCCAATAGCCCACTCTTTGTCTCCAGCAGACAATTAATGTTTGTTTTCAGTAACAGTTTTTGTCAGATTTTAATGTTTTTGTAATGAGAAAGCTGTAATTCTTTCCTATCAGTTTATAAAAAATAAATGGTGTTTATTAATTATTCACAGACAATTTTCTCAAACCTAACCTCATCAGAAAAATGTAGCAGTCTTGAATATACCTTGAACATTTTTCCTACCTGGTCGCTAATACAGAGTTCAAAATGTCTAATGATTACGAGATTATTGCTGGGATTCCGCTTCATTGGACGCAATCAAATCCTCACAGCCAAGAGGCACGACTTGGTTCATTTTCATTCAAGAGCTTTGGATCGCCTGGTGAAGCTCAGGTCTTGTAGGCACCGACTAATTATAAAGATGAAGACCTGAGTTTATTAGCGGTAGTTCCTTTTCAGTCATTTCACTCAGTACARCACACAGTTGTATATGGGACACGCGTGCCCTCGCGCGCCTGGCTGAGGCCACCTCTAATCACATCTTTAGACCGGTGACGTTGAACGTCGGGTGACAAGCTCCGCCTTCACCCTATAGGTTCGGAGTCACCAGCGTCATTACTCAGTTCTATCGCCCTTCACCTCGCGATAGTCACCTCTAAACCTGAGCTCACATAGCTGCTGCTAGTTAGCTCAGCTTCTAAGGTTCTTAGGCTAGCTTTACTGGTGCTAACCACGTTGCCTGCTGGTTCATGTGTCTGCCACTCGACGCTACTTAAGTGACCTTTATTTTCTGCTGAAAATCTGTTTTGTGGTTCACGATGAGCATAAAACCACCTTTGAAGAAGCCAAAGTCTCCTGTTCGCCCCTGTCCTCAGGGGTGCACCTTTAAGCTTCATGAGAAGGACCAGCCTGAGGCCTGCCCGGCCTCTGCCGGACTTTTGCGTCCGACACTGGAGAGGAGAGGGAAATTCCTGGAGAAAATGCTGGGGGAATTTGCTGTTTTCTGACGAGACCCGCTGCTCTCCGAATCCAGTCAGACAGCTCAGTCCAACAAAGACGAGGATTCGGCGGTCGAAGCCCCCGTTGCTAGCTGGGCGGATCAGATGAAGCATGAGGCGGCCTCACCCGACATAGAGGGGGGCGAGATCCAGTTTCTACTGGATCTAAACCAAGAGGAGGACGATGTTCTGCAGATGGAGCAGGAGGTTCTCAGTCTGTCCGAAGACGACGAGGAGCCGTGCCCAGCTCACTCCACCCCCGCTGCTGAGAGGGTGGACCAGGATTCGTCTCTCTATGTCTATAGAGCTTTCCAGCTTTCATCCCCCGYCTTTTGCATCTGAGGAGCAAAAGAGGCTGCATCTTCTGTGCCCCATACGTGCTCTACGCACTTAMATCAGCCGCACACAGGATGTAAGGTCATGTGATCAGCTGTTTGTGGCTGTTGCTAACCCACACAGAGGTAAAGCTCTTTCTAGACAAAGACTCTCTCACTGGATTATAGAGGCCATCTTGCTAGCATACAGCAGCAAAAACCTTCCAATCCCTCTTGGAGTTAAAGCTCACTCCACCAGGGGTGTAGCGACATCTTGGGCCCTTTTTAAACCTGTGAGTGACATTTGTGCCGCGGCCAGCTGGGCCTCACCAAACACATTTGCACGATTTTACAGCCTGGATGTAACCGCACCTTCGGTGGCTCATTCTGTACTTTCTGCCGGGTCCAAAGCTCTGCGTTAGTACAGTACTTACTCAGGCACACYACTTAACTCAGGTCTGATACTGCTCTGTGGGGGTGCTTTGACAAGTCCCATATACAACTGTGTGATGTACTGAGTGAAATGACTGAAAAGGAACGTAAGGGTATGAATATAACCACGGTTCCTTGAAGGAATGGAACGAAGTACAACACCTTGTTGGTCCCGCATCACAAAAGGCTCGGTGAAGGTCGGTATCTAACTGAGTAAAGACGCTGGTGACTCCGAACTTATAGGGTGAAGGCGGAGCCTGTCACTCGACGTTCAACGTCACCGGTCTAAAGACGTGATTAGAGGTGGCTTGTCCCATATACAACTGTGTGTTGTACTTTGTTCCATTCCTTCAAGGAACCGTGGTTATATTCATAACCTTACGTTTTATAGACTGAGGCTACAGTGAACACACTTTAAGCATCACTTTCTTGTTGTACATACTTCAGACAGCTGCAGGATCCAGAGCCAGGCTCTAATTAGATCACCTCTCATCGTTGGACGAGTCTGGGTCCACGAGGCCTCACCTAAACAGAGCACGGTTTGATTTAGCTCAGTGTGTTGGTAATTATGCATTCTGTTGAGGAACACTGTGTTCATTTTGCGATTAAAACGTTATTTGTCCAAGTTATCCTTGTGCTTCAGGGGAGATCTTGACCGAAGCAATTTCACAAAGATGAGAAAYGAGTTCTTTTAAAATTCAAACTGTTTCTGTAATTGCTGGTTGAACCTTTAGTAGTGCCCCTGATGGAATTTAATTTAAAACTGATTTTATTTTTCATTAACTACTCRGTGAGCTGAAGCTCTTGACATGTTTTTGTCTTTATTCAAAAGTAATGTACACTAATGACTCTTTAGCAGTCTGTGGGTGTAAATCCACCTCTTATTTGTGGGTAAAAACAAACACACCATTCATTGCTGAAAATTAATGGTCTTACAGAGAAAGTTTTGGATCAGTGTTCCCAGCAGCCAGCTGTGCTGCACACTGTGCGACTGCAGTGATATGAGCTCCCCCACCAAGCCTGAAATTCTTTAGTGACTCAGTTAAGCTTAAATTTTATGTTGAATTTGTTTGCTTTTTTTTTTGCACACCCAGCTAAGCTAGTTTATTTTATGCATCTCCTAATTAGTGAGTGTGTGGGAAATTACCATATTAGATTTGTTGATTTGCCACCCTCAGCCCTAAGAGAATTAGAAGAACCCACAAATGCAATATGTTCTGCAACTCAAGACACCGAAATACGTAACAAATAGAAGGTCTAACATTTTTTAAAACCRTAAATACATGGAGCCAAATGCATCGCCCACGGCAGCCTGCATCTACTTGAAAGTGACTGGATTCAGTTTTATTGTTACCCATTGTTAATGTGTCGTGATGCAAATGCCGTTTGTCAAATTTTAGTTTTCCAATAAATTTTTGTGCTCCACCAGGGTAAAAGGCGTTTACTCTTTGTCAGTGACAGTTTTACATTTTCCTCTTCAAAATCCCTGTCACATCCGTGAGCCGTTAATGGCGCTGCCAGTTTGTTTAAACAGCGTTCTGTCATCGAGATGTTCAGGGTTTTTATGGTTTCATTCAGCCAGATGACTGCGTTGCATTAATTGCCATTCACGAGCGATGTGGCAGTACATGAAGGGATCTACAGACCCATTGCAGCAGGACTTCACCGTACACGCTGTGCTGTCGCAGTTTCCCACCGGTGGGTTGTATTGAAGCAGAGCCTGAACTGTACATAAAATTTGACAAACAAATGCAAAACATCTAAATGCTGACAAGTTGCACATGGGTGTACATGAAGGTTTATGACCAGATTTTTTTATTTATTTTTTTTAGAAAAAGAGCTGACAGAAGGCTATTTGTTGAGAGACATTGGTTACTTTAAGGAAKTGACATTGTGATAAACTACTCTTGAGTTTTTATTAATTCACTAAAGAGTTGAGCAGATTTACATAAGAGCCTACTCTTGGTGGAGATGACGATGTTTCATTGAAAGTGGTTTCATCGTTGTAACCGCTGCCTGTTTCCTGTCTGACTTGTGGGTTAGAGATGTAGCTGCAGAAAACATTCAGTCTTGATGGTGATATACGGATATTTACTTTGACTTAGTAGAATTTCCACCTTGAKTAACTGGGTAAAAATATAATGGGCCATTTATAAATAAAGGCAAGTTCATGTCAGTCATATACGTATTTCATCCCAAAACAAAGGAAGTGACATTTACCAGTTTATGCGCCTCAACCACCACCAGTTAAAGCCAGTAATCAGTGCACTTTGTTTGAATATTTTTAACATGATTATGCAGAGGTAGAGTCTGCACAGTCTGTAAAGTCTTGGCTACATGCAGTGACCCACAAAAGGACCTGGCACACCCTTGTGTTTCTACATGTTAATGTTTGTTTATGCACATTTGCGATGCGAGTTTATTCACCTGGACAACACTCGAATGTGGAACCTATGAATAAGAAWTTTCGCCACCGTCTGAACATTGCACTGCTCCGACTAGCTTGTCAGCCTCAGATATGGTTGTGGAAACGAGCCTAATTAGAATTTTGTTGCATTTAAAGTAACTAATTTAAATTCAATTTGCCATTAAGTGGAAATTACAAAACGGCTAGGCTTCCAATTAGCCAAATTTCATCAGCATGATAAAAATATTGGCTGTAAAGGTCAGGACTTGCACAATTTTTTATTCTGCKGGTTTCTCATTGTGACTCACCAGAGAAACTGATCTTCAAATGAAGTAAAAGAGCTGATTGTACTTCCTCAGATAAATAGAAGTACAGGAAGGTGGGTTGTCAACTAAAAGCTAAGCTAAGACATAATTACATTAGGCACAGTCTGATCCTACTCGTGACTGTCACCCACCGCAGAAACTTTTTTTTTTTTTGCATGGTCCTGTCTAACATCAGTTCTCTCTCTGTCCTCAGGTATATCCAGGGTTAATGGTGACTGCAGGCCTTATCCATTACGTGCTCAACCTACTTCACATCACAGTCCATATCCGAGACGTGTGCGTGTTCCTGGCCCCAGTGTTCAGTGGACTGACTGCCATCTCCACCTTCCTGCTGACCCGGGAGCTGTGGAACCAGGGCGCAGGGCTGCTGGCAGCCTGCTTCATCGCCATCGTCCCGGGCTACATCTCGCGCTCTGTGGCGGGCTCTTTTGACAATGAGGGCATCGCCATCTTTGCACTTCAGTTCACCTACTACCTCTGGGTATGTATACTGAATTCTTCTTCTTTGAATGTGAAATATATCTAAGTATTTGTAATGTAAATCAACATCCCTTTCTCGTTAAAACAAAGCCTAAATGTTTAGTAGTCGACCATTTTTTGATGCACCTACCTTTCTGTAAGCCTGGAAAGTAGCCCTGCTTTCAAATCTTGCTTGCCTCTAATGTTGAATAATTTATCTGCAGTGCTAAAAGGAAGCTGGCCGTCTTTGCTKGCTGGTTCACAGAATACAGCAAACTGTGCTTAAAACCATTTACWATAAGGTGACCTTTAAGAGCAGAACTGAAGAGTTAAAGATGAAACAGCCTCACTCCTTTCAATTTACTTCCCTTTTTTCTAAAATATTTGTAGTGCAYAAAGCAGGTTGTGCTTTAAATACAAACACAAAGCAGTTCACCTTGTTTAATTCACAGCATTCAGACTTTTTTCCTTTTTATAATTAAATATAGTTTTCTCTGGTTATCCTTGCTTTTGTCCAAATAGTTTAATTTTACATTAATCAGATAATTACAATAGCTACCATAGAAAAAATATTACAATAAAAATAAATACACAAGACATTTGAAAGTGGCTTTTCAAAGTCTATATTGTGTGTTTTTAAATTGCTCTAAATTAAAATTCTTGCATGTTCGTAGTTTTTTAATTTCGTTCCCACTGTAAAGCATCAGAGTACCATTAAAATACCGGATCGATGAGCAAAATCGTTTAGAAAGAATTGATAAAATCTTAACAAAGACGTCCTTAAAAGGCGTCATTCATTCTTGTCTGTAAAACTGAAGAGCTTTATGTGAGCAGTTTTATCAGCATCAATTTCTACCTGGTTATTGGAGTTGACCTTGACAAATATTAAAGATTTCTTCTTTCCACATTGAGCTGTTTCTCTTTTAATATTACATGTTTGATTACGTTTACGTATTTGTTTATTGAACTCTGCTTTAATTCAAACTGAGACAGAAAAAAAAATCAAAATGTCCTCACAAACATCCATTTTCTTTACCCGCTTTTTTTCTTTTCAGGTCGCTGAGGAGCTGGTGCGGATCTCCAGCTCCACATAAACAGATTCATAAAAACACCACAGCTCTGACTGTAAAACCAGGCTCCTGTCTCTCTATAGGGCTGAGGTTGTAAATATGATATCAGCAGAATAAAAGTATAAAAATATCCATRTATACCATAAAATTAAAGGTGTTCTGCACAAATATTCATATAAAAAATCTCTTACCTTTTTTGGACTTTCTCCCAAACTTGCATAAGTAGTATTTGTACATTTTTATCATTTAAAATATTGTATTCCGATTTTAAAAATCTAAATTTAAACTTGGCTTTGCTCAAGTTTAGGTTTGATTTTAAACAATAACCAGAATGGATAAAAGAAATAAAAAACAAAATCTTTCCTTTGTGTCTTTTCCTTTTAGATTTTTTTATATTTTTGTGTTTTTTGCTTTTGCAGCTCAGTAAACTTTAATATTATCATTTACTTTACGAGCTTTAGTACAATCTGTGGATGATTCCTACATGATAAAAAGCTTTAGTCTTACTGCATCCAGTGCAGACTCATACATTTTATACACATGTAGCTTGTACCATAATTGTGGTTGTTTTAACATCTAATAAATTACAGAAATATAGCTGACAAATCCATTTATGTGTTCTACAAAGCTTTAAAAATGTAAGAATCGTTATTTGTTTGTTGCTCCGAGATTAGAGAGACTGTTTGAGTTCAGAAGGTTGTCGGTTCACTTTCCTAACCAGCGAGAATTGTGAATTATAGCAGAACATAATGAGCTCCGTCCTGCTCCTCTCTGTCACAGCGAGCCTCATTTTTGCTGCCCGTCTCAGTGTGTGTTTACTTTCTCTTGTGTGTTTAATTGCTSGCTGCTTGGAGAGTTTGCACAACTTCAGATGGTGTAAATGCAGAGGTCAAATTCTGGTCTCTGTAAAAGCATGCTGACAAAAACAAAAGATTACTGATTACTGGTATTCTGCTTAAATTCCATTCATGTATTGTGGCTCTGTGCAGCTTAAAAAATACCTTTTACTGTGAAGAACTATGTAAAGTCTTTAGGATTAAGTATTCATCTTTTATTCYTGTAACAAGTTTGTTTTTTTAAAGATATGCAAAAAAGAAAAAAAAAAGATCTGAAATGGAAAATATGGAGTGTGTTTTGGTTTGATGTAACTTACAGTTCGACAAATACAGAACAAGAACAACAGGCTGTGAAAAGATAAGACTGAGAAGTTCTTTAGCTTTTTTTTTTTTGTAAATATTCTATTTTTGTCATGTTATATTATTAAAGGTCTTGAGAGGCACTGTTATTTTTCTAATCTGCTGAATGGCAGCAGAATCCAATAGAGGAAAGTGATTAGGTGGTGCAGTCGTATCTTTTCTCATTCAAGTAGAGTCTGTAAGTGAACAAAAGCACCACTTTTGTCAAACATGCCACGGGCGGTTTTAAATTTTAATAGAAAATCACATGCTATTTGTCCAATTTTATTTTAGCTCGGAGGCATTGATATTAATCTGTTTGAGTGTGAAGACGTGAGGCACAGCAGAGGCTTTCATCCAAGCACTGATTCAGGTATTTCATCATACCACGTCTCACCGCTGTTTGTCATCATGCAGGAGTCGCCGTGGTTCAGAGAACTGGTTTTATAATCCGAATATTCAGCCATGTTGTTTAAGTCCATGCACTTGCTTGATTTATAGTYGGGTCGTTGGGGCAGCAGCTTGATCAGGGAAGACCCGACACCTTTTTCAACAGCCAGCTGTTCCAGCTGTAACAGGAAAAGTCTAATTCATTCTCAGGCCATTCGAGAGATGTAGTCTSTCCGGCATGTCCTGGGTCTCATGTCCCCTGGGGTCTCCTCCCAGTTGGACATGCCCAAAACAACCTCCCTGAGGGGGGCCTCCTTACCAGATGCTGAATCACCTCAACTAGTTCCTCTCAATCTGGAGGAGCAGCAGTCCTACTAAGTCTTTATGTATCTGTGAAGGACAGTCCTGCTACGTTCATTCCAGCTGCCTGAATCTGTGGTTTTTATGGATGGCATGATTTATGATTCAATCGTCTATCGGCAATTGAAGGGTTGGAATGCGATTTTTTTTTTAAGGGCGACTTAATTAATTAAATATTGTGCCAGGGATGTAAAATAAATTTTAATTGCGCCCTCTGTAAATTAAAATGTTTTAATCATCATTGTGATCTTTGCAAATGAGGAAATAAAAACAGTGCTGCGTCTCTGTTTTTTTTCTCGGGAGTCGGAGCCAACATGCGCAGCTCCTCTTCACGTCTCTCCTCGTCATCTTCTTGCTTTGGTGCGCCACAAATGACCCAAATAGTGCTATATTATAACGTTTAGTTACAAAACGAATAATCCATGACAATCGTACATTTGAACAAATAATTTTAATCGGTTCCGAACCGGACCGGAGCGCACTCCCTCACCCCTGCTCATCCTCGTCACTCTGGGCTCTGGTGTGTGTGCGGGTCAAACTTTTCACCCTCCTCCCACATAAGAACACATACAAACTAGGAGTGTAAGAAAATATCGATACACTGAAATATCGCGATATTTCATTTCCCGATACTGTATTGATATTCTAAAGCCCTGTATCGATTTTTAATTAAGGTTTAAAATGTCAACCTTCTTKCCGACCGTTCATTTTTATGTTGTAGTTCATCCTCTGACCACTAGTTGGCAGCAGGGAGCCAGCCATTTGGCTCCTCTACCTCTTGAACGCCAGAGAGTAAGGGTAGCATTAGCATTGTAGGAGACAATGTAAGCATTGTAAGTAAACATTAGCTTTTCTTTTCTTTTTTTTTCAGTAAGAGGTTTTTATTTAATAGAATTTTTGGACAAAAAAATCACAATATATTGCCTTGCTTACAGTATCTCAATATATCGGGATATATCGTATCGTGACCCCTCTGTTATGATATGTATCGTATCGCCAAATTCTTGCCAATACACAGCCCTAATACGAACTATATGGTGTGATTCGTCAGAAGTTTGTGGGAGTGTTTGTTTGTGCTAAAAGCGCTCAGATGCTGCGTTTGCTTCAACTGGCTTAAAAAAAGGAGAGAAAAAAAGTGACTCGTTCAAACGCCGACTACCAGGAAGCAGCGATTTATAGTCAAACGGGCGAAACCTCATAAAAGGGGATAAAATAGACTATTTTCACAGTGAATTCCGATAAAAATGTTTGAGCTTAATCCTGGACCAGTTTGTGGATAAATAACGTCGAGTGTCKGACCTTTTTTTCCGCACTGGACTCCCTCGGGGTAGAAATCCCCTGTACTGACGTATGCAGCAGCGGGGAGGGGGGTTTCCCAGGAGCTCGGCGCGGGGGGTCTCATGAACTCTGAATGGTCTGTGCAAACATGAACGCCGAATAACCACGGAATTTACAAGCGACTTTAGAAAAAAGAAGCTGTCGCTTTTAATAAGCGGACCTGCTTGCTTTTTCCTTTTTTTTTTCTTTTTTTTTTACAACGTAACTGCGCATGACTTATCAGCCGAATGGATCGATAGCCAGTGACCATGATTTATGATCTGAAAATAGGGACGATTTCCCATCCCTATGGTTTTGTTCTTTCAGTCACCACCCAGATTTAGGGATTTAGGTAAGGATAGGAATGCAGACTGTCCGTGCAGCTCTGCTCCCTCTTCACCACAATGGACCGCCCCAGATTGCACAATACTGCAGAAGCTGCACCTATCTGTCAATCTTCACACCCCATTCTTCCCTTACTTGTGAACAAAACCAAGAGATGCTCAAACTCATCCAAAAGAATTTCACGAATATTCAACCATGTTGTTTAAGGTCAGCTGGTTAAATCAAGAGTGCGGCACTTCAGGTTTGTGCAAGACAACTTCCTTGTCTCCTATTCGCTACTCAACAGCAGTTCAGTGTGCAAGCTCTGAGTGAACGGGGCTGTTTCTACAATTCAAGTCCCTTGATAAAACACTGCACTGACTCAGCAGTGTAACCACATGACTGACTGTTCTGCTCACTTAAACTCTCATCCTCAAACACACTGTGCATATCTTCATGCCTACTGAAGAATTGTGTGCACTTTTACGTGAACAGTGCAAAAGTCAGCACTCAACTGCCCATTCTTTTCCAATGAGTGATCAGCTGTGGAACAAAATGTCTAAAATGTCTGAGTGTATTTTTATTCAGMTGATGTGTGTAAGAAATACAACTTATGCTATCAAATCAACATTCCTAGGCTGCAACGATGGTCTGTTTGTGCAGTCAAGAGTTTAACTTTAACCTGATGGAAAGGGTATTTCTTTCCTCTCCTYCATTCTGATAAAATAACTTGTGCTCAGTTGGATCCAAAGCTACTGCACAGTGTGGTAAATTGTAGCTCTTTCAGCCGCTGCTACCTTATCTATCTGGCAGTAATTTTTCAGTTTCAGCAGGAACAAATTAGTTTTAGTTTTATTTCCTCTTCTTATTGTCCGTCTCTGTTATTCTGCTGCAATCTTCACAGTTTGGGTTGTAATTTTTATTGATTTCTCCRAAAATCCCCCGCTGGGTTTTGCTCGGCAGCAGAGACTGTGACAGGTTAACCTGCACTTGAACCATTTTGTGCATGTTTTGATTGACATAAAATACAATCCTCATGATGAGAGCCTGCTTTTTTTATGCTGCTGCTGAATATAAACCATCAGAAAAGCATCTGTTCTGTAGTCATTACCTTTTGAAAGATAAAGCCAGTAAAATAGGATATCTTAATTTGACTGGCAGAGATGGACACCTGTCCACTCTAATGTCCAATAGTTTGATTGACACTGTAGCTGCAGAGGAATAAAACCCACTGAATTAAATTGCTTTGTGACAAATGATACATTGTTGACGTTATCGCAGGAAATCAGAAATCAGCGTTGCAATGATTACTTTACGAAGATGCATCAAATGACAGATGGAAGTCGGCATCGTATTTGCGGTGATGGCAAAGCGGACATTTATTAAGATTATTTTCTGGAAATTTTAAATTGAAGGAGAAGGGAAACGGGGAAACCACAAATATTAGCTGAGCAACACAGACTGCAAACTCAGCAAAGAGCCGCAGCTTATTGAATTTTGGAAGAGGTGTGCTTCTGCTCTGCACAGACTTTAAGTGCTTTATGAAATAAAACCCTCTGCTGTCTGAAACAATACACTCCTTTCAACCTGTCTTTAGTAGTAATGTTCAAACATGGCATTGTCTCAGATTGTTAAGAGGTTTTATTTGGTCAGATCACATCACCTTTTAGCTTTAGGGGACTCGCCATAACCATTTGTCACCTCGGCATCTCTGAGGTTGCAGCAGGGTTCTGTTTGTTTTTGCATCATCTTAATGGCCTCTTGTGATCTCAGGTGTCAGGACAATACATCTCTAAGTGAGGCAGGTGTTTGTCGCTGCAGCCATCAGACATTTCAGGTGGCGTGTCATAAGTTTAGCTGCTCCATCAGGGGGGGAAAACCCTCCTCTACTCATCTACCCCTATTCACATCTTCCATTCAATTTAGCAAGGGCCCTGAAAAACAATCATCCTGGCCATGCACCACTGCTCCCCATTATCAGTCTCATTTACCCACATTTGTCTTCGCGGTTTCYTGTCCTCCTCTCCATCCTTCTTCTATATTGTCTAGCTTTAATTGTCTTTGTCGTCCTTTGTTTCACTTTTGCTTTGTTCTGTTTCCTTCCTCCTCCTTTCATGTTCTTCCCCAACTTACTGTCTCCTCCCCTATATCATCCTCTTGCTCATTACTTTCTATTTYCCCCCTCGTCTCTTTAACTCTTGTCTTCTCCTCAGCAAGGCAAAAGCAGAGATTTTCTCTTTGCTCGTTCAGCCCAATCTTCATTATCCAACTCCTTCGTTTTAACCACTAATAACCCATTCAACTCTGCTTGCTTAATCTCTGTGTTTACCCCCCCTAACACACACACACATCCTCTTATAATCTATAATTGAATCCACTCACACAGAGTAGAGCTGCTTCATTGGTCTACATAAGAGAAACACTCGCACAACATGCAGTTGCTCAGCATCCCTCCATTTCTCTAACCCTGTGCACCGCTGATGCATTGTTGTAACAGTAATTCCACTCTGTCTCTGGGTTCACATTTAATTAGCTGGTCTGTATCACACTGGGTGACTTCTGTGTTGTTTTCACAAAGGAAGTAGCAGCTGGGTGGGGGTCATTTTAGGTGGAGGATAGGGCACTCGTGCACAGCCTAAACACACGATGAGCTGGTAATCCAGGCCTGCATATGACACTGCTCGAGTGTTTATTAATGTCTAAGGGAAAAGGCTTGTTCAGTAACTATTATACTTTGTCATCTCACTAAAAGTACATCACATAGATGATTTTATAGAGGAGGAAAGTTTGTGCGACTTTGCCTTTAGCATCATAAGCTAAGTGTTCAACTTTAAAGGGATCCCTGATTAGTTGTAACATTAGACTTTATTTAAACATTTATTTTAACTATAAAATAAAGGCTGTAAAAATTATGTAGGCTGTAGTTTTGTAAATTTTTAAAAATATATTTTAACACGTATGGAGTCATTTTATTTACGTGCAAAGCTTTCTGGGTAAATGATGACAAAGGTCCTTAGTGTGAGCGAGCTATATCCACCCTGAAGGTTAATCTTGGACAATATCTGATGATCGACTCTTTAAATGAAACCAGAGAGCGTTGACAGAGAGGAGAAGGTAGAAATGACTCAGCCTGTAACTGAAAATATGGAAGAAGAATCACAGCTTAGTCTGTTAGCCTTTGTGCTAGCACTGATGCTATATTGCCTTATATGTATTAGCTCGGTGCTAGCGTGACAAACAAGCTAAACTTGTCCATATTTTCAGTTCCAGGCTGAGTCATTTCTACCTTCTCCTCTCTGTCAACGCTCTCTGGTTTCATTTAAAGAGTCGATCATCAGATATTGTCCAAGATTAACCTTCAGGGTGGATACTGCATAGCTCGCTCACACTGATGACCTATCCACATCATCATTTACCCAGAATGCTTTGTGTTTAAATAAAATGGCTCCGTCTGTGTTAAAATAC
>NW_013952500.1:442778-445559 GCF_001266775.1 Austrofundulus limnaeus | reverse complement strand
CTTCTTATAAGTGTAAAAAATAAAATCAAAGACAAAAGAAAAAACCATAGAAAAGTTTTTTTTTTCACCAGGGTGACCCCTACAACTTTTACTTCACTCTTACTAAGAATTTGCCTCAATTAGGTTATTTAACATCAAAGAACCTTATTGTGTCATATAAGTTGTCAAATTAACGAGATTTAACCCTTTTTAAGTGTTAATGGTTGGTTATTCAACTTATGTAAAACCCTTATCCATCTTCCAATGAGTTTGTATGTAAATAATTGTTTTGTAAAATAAATATCATTTATTTTTAGATAAACTTTATTGACTACGATACTCATTGTCAAAGTCTTGGTCATATTAAAGGTGGTGGTGAATATTAGTATTTAAAAATTTAAAGAACCCGTTTCCTCATATATTAACTATATTAATATTAGTCTATATTAATTAGGTTAAATATGAGAAGTTATGTTGGAGTATCTCCTACACATGGATCCCTTTTAAAATATGCAACCATCTCAAATTGAAACAAGTCTGTAATTTTTGCCATCTATTTAGCGTTTAGCAGGTTTATGATGGTAAAAGTTTTATTATATGGGTCAGGTAAAAGATATGACAGTATACAGTGATGGTAGTAAAATGGTAAAGCCATATTTCAGGGTATTTTAAAATAGCTATATCGCTTTAAGTTGTTAAAAATGAGGAATTTATTTGTGTCATTTGTAAACACAAAGGGAACACGAACACATTATGTAAAACATTGAATGTATTTCTTGGATGACTTCCTGTTGAGTAGCAGTTTTCCTCTTTAGTGACACCTACTGTTTGATAGAGAGACTGTTGTGTGTCTAAATAGCATTTTCAGTGTTCACTAGCTCATACCGTGACCAATACATATCCTGGCTTTTTCTGTTTATTTAATAACCTAATAAAATAATAACTTATAAGTGTTTCATCAATTACGAAAGTCAAAAAGAAAAGTATTTTCTTTCTACATTGTTCTCTCATGCCGACCCTCACAGAGACCCATTAGGCTCAGAAATTTTCCTGTCTTCCACATTACGATAAATTCCATGCTGGCAGGAAATGAATCATTTTCTTGTGGACTGTTCATTTGTGTTTTTGGGGCGCTTTGACCTGCGCCATAAAGCGTCGTTGGACTATGTGGCTGATCGATCCTGAGGTCTGTGTCAGAGTGTTCGGCAGGGTGAGACCACCCCGGTCCAGCAGTCATCGATTCTCTTTTCTCAGTAATGGGGCATTGTTGAACGCAATCACRCTTCTTGACAGCATCTTCCACCCCACTTGCACTGGTACTCTGAGTTGGATCATTTTAAACGTCACTCTGAAATGTGTCTCCTGGTGTGTGCGTGTGCGTGTGTATTTAGAAACGTTTTAACCTGGACACCTGCTTTTACTGTCAGCTGCATGTCCTGAGAGGGAGGCTTGTTTTAGTCTTCTCTGACACTCCAATCCTTCAAACAAAGAAATAACTGATTCTTACATTTTCTCGTGATTATTGAAGAAATTCAAGTGTTGAAGTATTTCTGATTTACTTGACATTAAGTGCCTTTAATGACCAGCCACAGTAACTTTCTCTGTTCTTTGTTCCCAGGTGAAGTCTGTGAAGACCGGCTCCGTATTCTGGACCATCGGCTGTTGTCTGTCCTATTTCTACATGGTAAGAACCGCTCACATTCAACCACCTTATAAATGTGGACGAATCGAGGACTTGTTATGAACTAACGTTAGGGCTGGACGATGAGGCTAAAATTTTTATCATGAAATAACTTCTAATTTTGGTCGATACAATTTCGATGTAAATGATATTTTGTGGTATTTATTTCAATATGAACAATAAAAATATCTCAACTGACAAGAACACCAGTATTTACTGTACCTGCAAACCTGATATCATTTAAGATGCATTTAATTGGAATTATGACTACTCAGAACAAAAATCAAGATCTCAAATTTACTTCATGATTAGTCGTAATTTAATTGTTCTATGGAATTATTATCCAGCAATAACTAAAGTTCAGATTTATCCATTGATTAAGTTTTGCTTTGAAAGTTTGGACAGTTTTGAGCTGCATCAACCTGGTTAAATTTGATGAAAAGTTTCAGCTCGTCCGTTTTGCAGCACTTTTCTAATCAGACCATTTCGTAGTTAGAAATTATCACGAATGCGTGAAGTGAGACGACCTCGCGTGTTTATCGAGAAGAGTCTAACGTTTAACGCCATTGTAATTGCACAAATTCAACAGGTAATTTTATGCCATTATACCGCCTCAATGTGTTWACTCTAAACTGATTTGTATTAAACTTTCCTTGAGGATCGTAGATRAGAATTTTCATAAATGTCTAAGCTATAAATCTGCTTTTTGAGCTTGTTGACGTGTTTACCTGGTTGACCTGTGACCTAGAAGAGCTAGGCTTCGCTGTGCGCRTTTGTGAAWATATTCTAACTAYGAAATGGTCTACTGGGGGGGATAAAAGGTKACAATAACTGAAGAAGCGTAAAGAATACTTGCCGTAGTTTTTTGTCTAMATCGTCTCAAGCTTATTTTATTAAGTCAAACTGTTGCATTCAGATAATCAAATCTGGTCCTTTTTTGCTGTAAAAAGTCCGTGGAAACAGTCATTAACTTGATCTCACCACCAGTGTTTATTGGTGTTACTGCCTAAAGAAAAATGCTGTCATATTTATACACTTACAGGAAAAACTACCACAGTATTTATAACAGCAGCTCCAGCCATGGTCAAAAGACAGAAGGACCTCAGCTTTAATATATATAT
>NW_013952500.1:429131-440710 GCF_001266775.1 Austrofundulus limnaeus | reverse complement strand
ATCTCAATTTGGGCTAATAGACTTGACAAAATCCTACACACTGTGCCTTTAAAGACAAATTATCACATCTTTTATTATGTTCACCTACAATTTGATCGACATGTTGATGTCCAGTAACGATCTTCCATCATTTTTTCCTGTTAAATAGATGATTCACTGTGTCTTCTCTCTGGAGCTGTAGTGAGCTGTGTGTAATTAGATATAAATGCAGCTCTGGACTTGTCCTGTTCTTCCTAGGTGCTGTATTTAAACAGATTGTGGCACAAATGTGAAGTGAACTAGTCATTTTTCTCCATCCTTGAGGGCTTTTGTGTTTAATGTAGCGCAGCAAAACTAAATATGATGCTGCAGAGTGAGAAGGGAATATGTTGTTGGTCCACCCGGCTCCTTCCTAAATGCTTGCTAAAGACATCGCCTGCTGTTTCCAAAACGACATAAAATGTATAATCTTTTAGAGCTGAGCTAAATTTACCTTTTCAAGTTTGAATTTGCCTGCAGCTTWTGCACAGCTTGTTCTAATTCTGAACCATTTCTTGATAATTTAGCTCTGCTGTCCTGACGCGTTAACTGTCGTAGCGTCAGCCCCTTCTCTAACTTTTATGTGAATGTAGAGAAATGTTTCGAAACCCTTCAGCTGTTGGCTTACCTGCATTATCAATTTAGACACAAGCCCGTCAGGGGGTTGATGAGTGAGAGAAGATAAAAAAGACAGTTTAGGCGCAGTGCCTTGCTGATAAATTGTTTGCACGAGCGCCTCTGAAAACCACCAGCTTCTTCTCCGTTCCAAGCGAAATCTATTTGGCCKGCAGCAAGACAGATGTCAAATCCAGCAGATTACCGAAAATCCAGCTTCATCGATCACACTGCAGAGGGGACTGAAGAGACACGAGATTATGGAGAGGGGATTGGTGGGAAGATAAATAGGAGACCAAACCGAATAGTCACAGAGATACAACGGTGGGCTTAAAGATGAGAAGGACGAAGGGGGCAGATGAGAGAAATCCAAAATAGAAGCTTTTGATTGTTGCAGAACTTTTCAGAAGTAGTGAGARCAGTTTGTTTTCTCCTTACTACTACTTCCTGTTTCTAACCTCTCTGTAAGCGTGAGGTTCCTTTGAGATGAATCCACCTGCAGAAATCAACAAACCAGGCTCGTACAYCTTCATCAGTAACACCCACTGGCTCCGTTTGGCCTTTCATCCAAAGTGTTGCAAACACTGGTTAGACCAAAGTAATGTTTCACCACATTATCATTATAAACTGTCATTTTAATCAGGCCTAGGTTATATTTTCCTGTWGGGTTTAATTGAATGTGACAGTGTTATTAGGCAGATCTGAAACACGAAGGGTGAGATCTAACGCCAGCTGGATATTGGTGTAATCAGAGGAGAGAAGATGGTGTTGGATGAGATTAGGAGGCGGATCTGAGCAGTTAAATGCACTGATGGACAGGAACCTTTTTTCTAAACCGCGCGTCGACTGAACCCTTCAGGGGTGAAGCTGGAATAAATGAGGGGAAAGTGGCGTGATTTATTTCCGAATTTCCTCTTTCAAAAATTGTTAGTTGTATAAATAACCTGTGAAGGTCAGTGAATGTCAAGTTTATTTTGCACAATCAAGKGCTGAATAAATCAAATACTGCAGCTCGTATGTAAAGCTCAGTGCTTTATATTGAAATCAAGCAGCTCTTTGGACACAGATCAGCTCTGATTTCTATCCTCAGCATCCTGTTATACACCAATACGTAACACAGACAACTTAAATTTCAAAGATTTAGTGTTTTAGCAATAATAAGAGGCCTAAATGAGAAGTTATTTTAGATAGAAGAATTTACATTTCCTCAGAAGTCTGTCTATAAAAACTAATACACATAAATGCATATGTATGCTGTGCACACTTGGCAAAAATAAAAACCTTCTCCCTGTTGCACGCTGCCTTCTCTATATCCTACATCCTGTCTTCAAAGTGATCTGTGGTCATCAGATAAACCCTGCAAAAACTTCACGACGCAATAACAGATAAAAGATTCAGCTGCAAACATTTTCTGATTCTCGGCTTTAGCTGTTGCTGTCTGACTGTCAGGCGGCTGGTTGTTAGAAGCATTACTACATGTAGAGTTTGTTTGCAAACATGCACAGACACACAGGAACGCCTTTCGCTCTGGGCATTCATCTTCCCATGGTCCTCTGTGACCAGAATGTTGTTTACACTCTTGCCTTTTTCTCCTCGTCTTGATTGTGAGCTCAAGACATGAGAGGAAATACTGCAATCAGGTTTGTATTGTTGCATTTCAGCGTCTGACGTGTGGATAAATAGAGATCGTCTGTGATCCCCAGACTTGTATCGAAATAATCATCAAACCACATAAAGTGTTGGTGTTGAAAATGGAATTTGATTCGATGACGTTTCAGAAGGCTGCAATACGATGCTTGATGCATCTTTAGTGAGACTTCAAACAAAATCTTCAGCATGGAGTTTCTAAAAGAAGCAAACATTACACACACAGATTATAAACAAGCATGAAACAGAAACACAAACAGGAAATCAATGTTGGACATTAATATCAGCTCTGTTTTACTTATCAGACCGATACCGATGTTAATACCGATATATTGTGCATCCCTAACATATATAGTGATGCACTAATGTTATGTCTTAAGTATGGCTGTCATGATCATCTTTTCTAGTGGATCCACAGTGTGAAAAATAGAGCACTGGCCCTAGTTTTCATCCACTGAATGTCCATGCAAATCTTTCACAATAAAAGTTGCAGTGGTTTTTGTAATTTGCTTCACTTTTTCCAAGTTGGGCGGAAACTTTGACATCAGTGGATCAATACTCACCAGCTGTCTTCCATGTGAGAACACACACACGACTTGCACACAGTGAAGCTCTTGCCGTCGTCCTTTTCCTTTCAGCTTTTTAGAAGCCAAAATTTTTCCCAACACTCAGCTGCACGTCTTTGTCAGCCGATTCGTGTCTGCTGTACTCCTAACATGACCCTAAGATTAAATAAGAAGTTTTTAAAATATAAATAAATTAAATTGTTTTATGTCCAAATCAAATTGCAAAGAAAAATAAATGCCCCAAACAAAGTGATCAAAAGACCTTTTAAAGCACTTTTTTCTGTATCAGTAAAATACTTCAACATGTACTGAATGAATAATGAAATCTAATCATTCTCTGATTTGTTAAAACAAACTTTTTACATGAATAATGTATGAAAATGAAGTAATCTAAAGCCATTATCAGGATGAAAAAATAGTATAGTCCTTCAGTTTATTTTCCGTTCCATTTAACTTGAACAGATAAAAAATAAAACGTTACGTAGCCCCAAAATAAAGCATTGCACAATGGACTTCCAGGTAATGGATGATTTACAGTCTTAGCTTCTGATTATGCTTTCAAGGAATCTGTCCTTGAAAAGGCTTTTAGATAACTAAAAAACATGAAACAAAATAAATCAGAGATAGACTTCAGTTAAATATAAACATTTACATGCAAATGTATGTAGATCTAATAAAACTCACATCAGCCCCATCTCTTTGTATTCAAACCTAATTTATTGATGGTATCCTCAAACGCAGTTGGTCTAATAAGCCAGACAACATTTTTTATACAGTTTTAACTGCAGGATTGTGACAAAGACTCAAGGGTCACAGATAATGCAGCAGTTATGACCACAACTAAGATTTTCCAGACATTATTGATGGTTTTTCTACTCGTGTGGTTAAAGCTCTACATCCCACTGACACTTAAAGATTAGGATAAATGTTCATTAAAATGTACAAAATACCATTTTCGTTATTAAAGAGTTGAGTTGGTAGATTTTAGGTAAAACCACAAAAATGTTAGCTCTATATTATCGTATGTCACAAATATGTACCACCAGTGGCTAATGTATACAAGTGTAAGAAAATTTAGCGTTCGTTAACTGAAATCAGGACAAAACCACATACAGCGGGTAAAATAAGTATTGAACACGTCAACATTTTTCTCAGTAAATATATTACTAGAGGTGCTAATGACATGAAATTTTCACCAGATGTCTGTAACAACCCAGTGATCCATACATACAAAGAAATCAAACCATAAATGTCCAGAAATKAAGTTATTTGTAATAATGTGGAATGGCACAGGGAAAAAGTATTGAACACACTTACTGAAATTTAGCTAATACTTTGTACAAAAGCCTTTGTTGTCAATGACAGCTTCAAGACGCCTCCTGTATGGAGAAACTAGTGGCATGCATTGCTCAGGTGTGATTTTGGCCCATTCTTCCACACAAACAGTCTTCAAATCTTGAAGGTTTCCTGGACCTCTTCTGTGAACTCTGATCTTTAGTTCTTTCCATAGATTTTCTGTTGGATTCAGGTCAGGTGATTGGCTGGGCCATTCCAGCAGCTTTAGTTTCTTTCTCTGAAACCAACTGAGAGTTTCCTTGGCTTTGTGTTTGGGCTCATTGTCTTGCTGAAATGTCCAGCCAAGTTTCATCTTCATCATCCTGGTAGATGGAAGCAGATTTTTATCAAGAATGTCTCTGTACATTTTTCCACTCATCCTTCCTTCAATTATTTGAAGTTTGCCAGTACCATATGCTGAAAAACAGCCCCACACCATGATGTTCCCACCTCCAAACTTCACTGTTGGTATGGTGTTTTTGGGBTGATGTGCAGTGCCATTTGACCTCCAAACATGATGTGTATTCTGGCATCCAAACAGTTCAATGTTGGTCTCATCTGACCAGACTATATTCTCCCAGTATTACACAGGCTTTTTAAATGTTGTGCAGCAAACTTTAAAGGAGCTTCAACATGCTGTTTCTTCAGCAGTGGAGTCTTGCGTGGTGAGCGTGCATACAGGCCATGGTGGTTCAGTGCATTACTTATTGTTTTCTTTGAAACAAACGTCCCTGCTAATTCCAGGTCTTTCTGAAGCTCTCCACAAGTGGTCCTTGGCTCTTGGACAACTCTTCTGATAATTCTTTTCACTCCTCTGTCAGAAATCTTGTGAGGAGCACCTGGTCGTGGTCGGTTTATGGTGAAATAATGTTCTTTCCACTTCTGAATTATGGCCCCAACAGTGCTCACTGGAACCTTCAGAAGTTTAGACATTCTTCTGTAACCGATGCCATCATTATGCTTTGCAACAATAAGGTTGTGAAGGTCTTGAGAGAGCTCTTTACTTTTACCCATCATCAGATGGTTCTTGTGTGATACCTGGCCATCATTTGGGACTGAACCAGCTGATATTAACTTGCACTGACAAGGGGAAGGCTTGTTTTCTGATTACTGAGAGAGTTCAGCTGGTGTCTTGGCTTTCCATGCATTTTTACACCTCCCTTTCTTCATGTGTTCAATACTTTTTCCCTGTGCCATTCCACATTATTACAAACGACTTCATTTCTGGACATTTATGGTTTGATTTCTTTGTATGTATGGATCACTTGGGTTGTTACCGACATCTGGTGAAAATTTCATGTCATTAGCACTTCTAGTAATATATTTACTGAGAAAAATGTTGACGTATTCAATACTTATTTTACCTGCTGTAAATGTTGAATAGATTAAATRTGAAGAGAATGGAACCATACAACACCAGTGACTGGAGTGAACGCCGGTTTAATCTGTCTGTGCAGATAGGCAACCAACGCTGACAAGAAACTGGAAATTCCGGCATATTTATACATGTTCTTCAGTGCCTGGTACGCCCACTACTGGCCTACGGCTGAATCGCTGACACTCAGACAAAAAACCTGTACTTATGTTTGATTAACAGTTTCTTATGTGTTGTGATGGTGTTTCGGGCATATATCTAAACTGTTTTAATCAAGACATAACAATAGTCAAACAATAGTTTATAAAAGTCAATACTTAAAAAGGAAAACTAAGAAAACGGTGTAGTGCTTTTAAAATCAGTATCTAACATGACTAATAAATTTCTTCACAAGGACAGGGCAAAATTGTATTGTGTGCGATTGTTTGCCAGAAAAATTGTCAACAATTAAAATTTGCTGCTTCGCAATCACTGCAATTAGTGTCACATGATGTCATTCTGTGTGCAAGTGATCAAATGCTCACATGAGCCTGTGGCTTATTGCATTACTAAAGAGCTGCTCCATATTGTGGAAAAGCTGAGTTTCAACTCACAGCTTACCATTTTACCCTGCTACGAAGTTAGTTTGACTGATTTGTAAGTACATTTTTAGAATACAAGGTAATTAATTTAGAGTAAAAATGTGTGAGTGTAATTGTCGACTAAATGCCACAATAAATCACGTTTAATTTTTCTGCCAATATCGCCGTACCCTAATGTATAGCTGAGTTCAGAGCTACCTGCATAATTGAAGATGAACATTTTCTAAATTATAAATGGAAACAGGATGTTAAACATGTTTAATATGAAATCATTTAATTGGTGACTAATAACGGTAATTGTGACAGTTTTAAAGGCATGTATCAGATGAAACTTTACATAAAGGAGAACTTTAGAAGACTGAAAAATCCTATATCTTTCATCTTAAATTGAACTAAAGCTCACATTCCTGTGTTTGTAAAGATGGATAACTTTTGAGATCCTTTCTTCAGATAGAAAAACCAACCTGTTTTCTCAGTTTGCACTGTGAAATGTTTTGAGATCATCTTTTCTCTGCTCTGTAACTTCGGCCACATGTCTGGGTGAGTTCACTGCTTTCACTTCACTCTGCGCTTTAGTGGAGCAGAGTGTTAAGGAGCTGCCCAGACTCCATTGTTGAATGCGGGATATTAAATTGCAGTTAGTTTTGGCCTGATGTGCTGAAGGAATTTTGATTAGTTTCTCAAGCTCCCCTCCAGACTTCCTCTTAATCCTGCTGTGCATATTCTGTTTTCCTTGACTCTGAACCTCGTGCTCAAAAAATTAGCACAGCAAGATGTCACTGGTCGCCCCTCACTGTTCCTCCACTGTTCTCGTTTCATTAGTTGCCAGATAGTCTGAATGCCTTGATCAGCCGTTCTGGTGTCAACACTGAAAATGACTTGAATTGAAGTCATCTTTGTTATTTATTCAATTTACGGTTCACAGGCTTCTAATTGGTTGTCACCATCTCAGACAACAGATGCCAGGGCCTGCCAAAAGAGAACTGCACCAGCAAGAATTTGACCTTTTTTAATTCTCTGCCCTAATGTTGAATTTCTTTTTTTCTTCAATTAAACATAGACTACTCATTTCTGCTGTATGAGTTCATTTTGTATGCATTTAGCAGATGCATAAACACTCTTAGAAGCTGTTTGCAAAGGAGATTAAATAATTTTCATGTATTCAATCACCTTTTATTATTGTATTTTCCCTTGCTGCTGTTTTTGCATTTCTTTAGGTTTAACACTTTAGCTCAGATCTTTCATTTTCTTCCTCTGCATTCGTGCACTTTTCCTAACAGCTCTGTTTGACCAACAAGCACAGCTTAAAAATAACATCCTTCAAACACCTGCGCAAAGAATAGGAGGATTTTTTGGTGGAGGCAGTGTCATTATTTTTGAGAAAAGACAATGATTTAATTATTTGACATGTACTTGCTGTTTCCATTTGCTGTTGAAGGATTTTTAGAGCTGATGGCACATTTTAAATGATCTAGTCATATTAGAAAAACTTTGATATCTGGCATTCACGTTAATTGTTGCTAAAAGTTAAAGATTCTTTTAATGACCTCAAGGCAATTCTTGAAGCCAATATTTCTTTTTCTTCCATTTACATGATAAAAATAACTCAATGATAACAAATGTTACACAAGTCTCAATTAAAAAAAAAGAGGGAAACATTTATTTAAAAAACGAACAAAGCATATTAACTGTGGATAGCAAACAATGTAGAACAATTAAATGTATAACAGTAAAATTAAATAATCTTAAAGATTACAATATATGTGTTTCTCAGGCATATATTTAAATACTATACCATAATAAAGTATCTATGTCACCTTTAGCTGTTATTAAAATACTGTTTATGTTTAAATAGAAAATAAACTTTTCTTCTCATCACTTCCTCTTCGAAACGCCTTGAAATTGGCCTCTGTCTCTTTAAGAACCTCCTTCGCTTCTGTTTCGCCCATTTCGGTGCGGGGGGGTGGGGGTCGTGCTTGCGATGGGGGGGCTGCCATGATGCAGTTTACTTGGCATCTGAAAATACATTTCCCCAAAGATACTTTTAATCTGAAAAGAGCTTCACTGAGTGAGAACTAATGTTGAGAGCTCAGCAGACAGTTAGGTTTCACTTTCACCCGAGAGTCTGCAGGAGTCATGGGCAGGGTGTGGGGAGTGGGGAGGGGGGCACTCTGCCATGAGGAAGTTCAGCTTAAAGACACGTCCCAGGGGCGATCCTGGTCCCAAAAGGTGTTTCTGGTCCCCACCTGTTGTTTTGCTCCTCAGCATGGCTTCATAAAAACGCTGCAGGATTTCTCAAACATGCATGAATGAGTCAAAGCAAGGCTTTGGGTATGTTTTTTTATGAGAGTATAACATTATAACATAATATAAAACTCAAAGTTGATTTTACATGATATTGCCCCTTTAAGTTAAGTGTTTTTATTGTATCGGGAACAAAAAAACAAACAAACTAATATTGGTCGACCTCTACTTTGGATTAGTTGTGTTCTGGTGATACAAATGAACTAAGTTCTCGTTCTAATTGGATCAAGACCAAAGTGAGTTGCTTTTATATTAAAACAACTCAAATCTATGTTTTGTAATAGTTCTTATGAGTAGTCAATTTTTTTTTATTTTTAACCACCACCAGTTGGACACCTCACTGGCTACATTTGAAGTGCTAGCTGCCGCCGCCCTGTTTGCACTAAGCCACATTAATCTGTGTAAATACTAGCAATAGACATTTAAAGCAGAAACACTAACCATTAAACGTTTCATCAAATAGCACCCAGGCCACCACTGCAAACATAAAACCAACTTACAATTCATGCTTTTCACAACGTGTTTCAGTTTTTACTCCTGCGGGGCTAATTAATACTGTAAAACCCAGCAGGTGTCAAAACTACAACAAACCGTTTAAAAGCAGAAATAGCAGTTTTAACAAACTCAACTGCTCTTTTATGATTTAAGACTACTTCCTGTTTTCATTTAGTTTATATTTGTGCTTAAAACATGACCGTATGCACGTGGTTGGGACTGGCTTCAGGTAGAGATGTGCTGCTGTTTTTGCATCTATTTCTTTATTTCCATTCGCCCAGTGGGTCAACATGGAGAGAGATCCACACAGTAAAGCTGATTTCACTCCATATTCCTTTCAAAATACACCACAGTGACAAACACTGGCGCAGTTTAATTTTTTTTCTCTGACTTTAAGGAGGTGTGTTGAGTGGAATGTGCTGTGTCAGAAGAAAATCACATGACTGGAAAAGCAGCACGAGTGCACGAACTCTTCAAATTCACCCATTGAATATTTAAAAAATCACTTTAAAACTGTTGGTCTTGGCCTCATTTGGAATTTGGAATGGTCCCAAACTCGTCAGTGTTTTAACTTTCAGTGTTCACACTATGCTGACTGATATTTTAATATTTTATTGTCTCTTGTAGGTGTCGGCTTGGGGAGGATATGTGTTCATTATCAACCTGATTCCTCTGCATGTGTTCGTGCTGCTGCTAATGCAGCGCTACAGCAGGAGGGTTTATATCGGTAAGACGCAAACAGACACGTCTGAAACACACAGCATCCATCTCTGCCTGACCTGGTATTTAAAATGTCTTCGTACGCGCCGGTTGAAACGGAGACGGGTATTGTTTGCAGACATCATTTCCCGGCGGTAATAAAAAGAAATGTATGCAATAAACATGCAATCCACCTCTCTCCCCCGTGTGTTTTCAAACGTCGTTACCCAAACATTTGACCTCGAAACGAGCCTCAGCATTTCATCATTAGTACTGCAGACATCCACACAGCGCTTAACAGTAAACGCAGCCACCTGCTTCCTGATCCTCTTTACTGTTTTGTAACAACCAGAGACGGAGCGCTGATGAGGAGGATAGGTTTGTTTTTCCTCAGAATATCCCAGTTCCCCCACAGCTGCCAGCTCGGCTGGCTCAGAGAACTCCAGTTCAACCCTCCAAACCACTCGTTTTTAGCGTCGGCACACAGCAGCAGCGAGTCTGCAGCTCCTGTGGTTAAGAAGAACGGTACCATGTCAAGTATCATTTACGCCTCATTATCAGTTCTACTCACAAAGCACAGTCTTTAGGTGGTTTGAAGTGCATCATGGTCTCGTCACAGTAAAAGGGTTTTGACATTTGCTCCATCTCCAAACTGTTCTTCAGAAGTGAAATTCTGTTTCGTGAAGCAGGATGGCTAAATGAGGCGGAAAATCTTCCCTCACTTTCTGTGCTTTCTCTCTGCAATCTGAGCATCATTTAAAAACTTCGGATGATGGAGAAATAAATTTGTAAGCAACTTTTGGTGACAGAAAATCCATTAGGTCACAGAGCACCCGCTCTATTTTTTATTATTATTATTTTTAAACCTCTTCATTTCAGATCGCTTCGCCTCCTTTCAGAGCCAGGTGTCTCTAAGCCTCAAATAAAGAAATGCAAAAAAAAAAGAATCTCACTTTAATTAAACGCCTTGCAGTCTAGGTTCCCTTCGCACTTCATCTCGCTCTGTCTTGAATCAATAGCAGATGTGTAAAAAAAGAGACGGCTGAGGTGCAGGCACAACTACTTCAAAAACGAGTCACACTCTTCAGGAAGAGTATGAAATCTTAATTAAGCTGGTGTGTGTGTATGTGCATGTGTGTGTGTGTGTGCGTGTGCGTGTGTGTGTGTGTGTGTGTGAATCAGTTCCCCGCCACCACCCTTCAGCCACAAAGGTGGGGAGTCTCACCATTCTCAGCAGGGCCGTCACACTCCAGCCCTCCCTGCCACACTGTGCCGAGCCAACTCCCATTTTCTCAGTAAATGACATTAGATTAGCTATTTTGTATTTACTCCCCAGGAGGTTAGGCAGTGAAAATCAATAGACTTTAAACACCTCTATTTGGGTTGATTTCCCTGACTGGGCCCAAAACTAGAGTTCAGTAATAGCTTTTTTTATGCTGTAATATTTTTTCATTGTTGTATTTCTTATCTGGTCTCAATTCGTTTCTTTTTTTTTTTTTTTACTTTTTGTTTTTTGTCCCATTTTTGCAGCATACAGCACTTTCTACATTGTGGGGCTCATACTGTCGATGCAGGTTCCTTTTGTCGGCTTCCAGCCAATCAGAACCAGCGAGCACATGGCTGCGGCTGGTAAGTCCCGCCCCCTCTACCTGCTCAGTGAAGYAGTTTGTGTTTGATATGTTTGAAAAGTTTAACTGCCGGCGAAGGTGATGTTTGTACACGTCTGTATGTTACTGTAGAATTGGCAAAATTCCCCATGAACCAACTAAGATGCAGGCAGTGGTGGGCAGCGCTAATCCAAAAATTACTTCTGCAATTTCTAAAGCCTTTATGAAAATATTTAGGTTCGCAACTTCAAAAGCACTTATGCCATAGAAAAACTAGCGGAAGCTAATTTTAAAGGGCAAGTTCAGTTTGACACTTACCATCTGGCAATAATTCATG
>NW_013952500.1:416579-428735 GCF_001266775.1 Austrofundulus limnaeus | reverse complement strand
AGCTTATTTGGCCGTTATCTTTTCATTGAAAATGAATGGAGCTGTCTTCACCCTCCTTAAAACCTTTCAAAATTGAGAAAAACATTTTACATTTTGTACTGGTTCTGCCTTTTTTTAAACTCCTTTTTAAACTCATAGCTTCAGCTTCTATTTGGATTATTTGTTTTGTACTAATTTTATATGCTTATTTTAGCTGCTTTCTACTAATTTTAACTGTTTTCTTTAATTTTAGCTACTTTTTAGCTAATTTGAGATTCTTTCAGCTAGTCACTGTTTTGTGATAATTTTAGCTTCTTACGTTTTAATTCAGCAAATTTTCTTTCTGTCTCTGTGCTAATTATTTCAGCTCCTTTTCAAAACCTAAAAATGTTTAGGCTAGTTTAAACTTTTTTAGCTATTTGGCAAAAATCTTTCAGCATTAAGCATTCACAGCWTTTCTGCAGGAAATGCAAATTTTCTAGTTTTTTTCCCTTTAAACCTCAGGTCAGTGAATGCACTATAGCTTAGCTGCTAGCAACAATGGTGTGGTTCTGTAACCCTGTACTGCAGGGTTATTCAACTGGTGGCCTGCGGGCCACATCCAGCCTGCAGGTGACTTCCATCTGGCCCGACAATGAAAACAAAAGTGGATTTGCATTTACGTTTTTACATAATTTAACATAAAATAGATAAAATCATACTTGTTCTGTTACATGCTGCAGTGTTTGACCTACCGTTAATGTCCATCCCCCACTGCAGGCCTCGGAACAACTCAGTTAAATAGCCCTGCTGTACTGTTTCAAAGAAAATGTAAAAGGCTTTTATTGTAAAAATTTCAGTCATATTTTTGTAATTCAGCTCAAAATGATCAAAAATATTTATATATTATTTTTTTTATTTCTTAGAGGTAAATTGGTATCATTTAAACCAGCCTGCAGTTCTGATGCGTTTTTAATTCTAATGCTGGATGTTTATTTTAATGTGCGATTRCATTTTTCTATGATGCTCCAACACTTACGGTTGTAGCAACAAGAATTAATTTATTTTTTGCTGACGGTGTTAGGCGCTCTCTGTGGGAGAAAACTGGACTGGAATACATTTTCAGAGCGAGATAAAAAAAAGAAAGCACCTTTCCATGCCACATGTTTCTGTGTAGCCTGTGAAGGGCTTAACGTTTCCGTGTGTGGAAAGTTTATTAAAGCTTGCAGAGTTGCAACACTTGASTGGGCCCATCTGCTGCCTGAGATCAGGGATGAATGCGTATGTAAGAGGATTCCTCCATTCATGTCTGCTTGTTGGCAGCTTCTCGAATCCAGGCAAAGTTTCTCTCTCTCTTCTTTGCAGCAGATGTACAGTAAAGTATCTGTCTGTAGGACTGTTTCAACACTTTATGAGAAACTTTTAAGGAGTACCCCTCCAAAGTTTATCTGTCAGTTCGATCTCCCCACCGTCTGAATGAGGAGGTGAGTGTCAGCATCACGAAGGCAGCAGCTGCTCAGA
Organism: Austrofundulus limnaeus; assembly: GCF_001266775.1. Lineage (NCBI taxonomy): Eukaryota > Metazoa > Chordata > Actinopteri > Cyprinodontiformes > Rivulidae > Austrofundulus > Austrofundulus limnaeus. The sequence goes on along the minus strand of NW_013952500.1, from coordinate 427,256 downwards.
ACATCTGGTGGCGCGCATTCACGGAGCGCAGCGGTAAATGCGAAGAGAGCGACCCATCAGCGCCGACGACGTGTCACCCCMCTCAGGCAGGAAAGCAGAGCAGCATAGACTGACAGGCGTTTTAGCACCGCGGCGGTGCTCCAGAAGACAGGCAGGAAGTTCACCGCGGAAAATGGCGAGAGCCTCTCCTGGCAGAGGCAGACTCGCGGGGGGAAGTCGGGCGATTTCACGCAAAGTTTGAGAACGGGTGACGAAAATGGGTGAAACCAGGTCGCTCTCTGGTTTTCAAATCGTTTTTGTGTGTTTGGAATGGACCGGACGAGCGGAGAGGAAACAGCCGAGAAAAAAGAAGTGTGACCGAAGAGGCTGCAGACAGAGAAGAGGCTTACCTCCTGCATTTCAGATATGTTGTCCTGAGGTGTTTGTCTTTAACATCTGCCTAAGGAGCCATGGGGGGATCTCGTGGACCGCTTTGTGTGGGGAAATGACAACGGTGCTTTTTAACGCACTTTGTACCCAGCAGGAGGCAGCATCAATCAGGGCTTCCTCAAACATTCACTTTGAGATTGTTTTCTATTTTTTCTTTGTGTGTTTGCTCAGTCTTTTATATCTGCCTGTGCTTTTTTCTCAGGTGTGTTTGCACTTCTCCAAGCGTACGCCTTCCTGCAGTACCTGAAGGACAGACTCACCCGACAGGAGTTTCAGACGCTCTTTTTCCTCGGGATCTCTCTGGCTGCCTGTGTCGTGTTCCTCACCGTCATCTATCTCACATACACAGGTCTGCATCCCCACACGTTGGAAAAAACTAGCGTGCAGGAATGTTTTAAACTGAAAAGTGTTCAGATCTATCTAATTCTTCATTTAAGCGAGTTAAGCATCTAAAAAGTGGATTTTTTATCTTTAATTAAGAAATCTTTAATTGTGCAATTTGTAACAAACATACAAAGCCTTATTGATGGAGAACTCATTGTCTAATTTATAACCATATATTGTTGTCTCTATTGTGTGTTAAAGCTACATCTGTCAGATATTTTTGCTCAAGTCGATGTCCCTTTAGGCTCTCAAAGSTTCAGTCTTAACGTCAACACATTCGGTAAAACCTTTTGTTTTGTGTCTTTGAACGTGCCAATCAAACGAAACAAAAGTGTGGCAAAGTAGGTCAAGATGCAGCTGAGTGTTCGTTATTATGATCACTACTAATTTAAATGAAATGATGAGGATAGATGCTTTTATTTACTGTTAGTTTCATCAGTAAATGATCTATTTTTACCAGCTGATACTAAAACATTTTAACTGCGATTCCTTGACACTTTTAAATCTTCCTTTTTCACATTTAAATCCTTCATTTGGGGTTTATATAAAGTGGAACTGCAAGGCTTTTGGTGTGAATTCCTCCTTATTGTAACTCCACAATCCCTTCTTTCACCGCTTTTCTGAGGTGTCTCAGATCAAGTCGTTTTGATGCTGTCTCTTTAAAGAGTAACTTACCCAAAAATTAACTTTTTTAGCTGATAAACTGTCTAGAATGTGTCTAAAATGTTATATAGTACTGTTTCTGTGCTAATTTTGATGTTTTTGTGCGTATTTGTTCAAATCTGTAATATTTGGTTTAAAAACGTCTTTTTGCTGCTCATTTGGGTAGAGCAGTGGTACTGCAGGCTAATTTGCATATTGGTTAATGGCTCTCCTCTGTGACGTGTCTTCTCCACGGTTTCGTCACAGCGGCTGTGTTCTGGTATAAAAGCCTCTCTCTAAGACACGCCCCTGCAGCAGTCAGAGGGTGGAACAGTTAGCAAGCTTAGCATGATCGTCTGTTGACCTTCAGCCTCGGGTGGGGAGAGCTGACTGCTGCGCTGCTCTCACCACACACACACACACACACAGTGGGAGGGGAGGAGGGGAAAGAAAGGCAGCGGGGCAGCTTCAGCCCGAACCCACTCTTTAAATCCAAATGATGCGTTTCACATCCCACCTTTGGGAAGAACCTTGTCCCGTCACAAGCTGAATTAGAATTGCTCCGAATTAATCTGTATTAAATGTGTTAATTTGAAAATTAATTTCACTAAAAGTAAACTGAATTTAAAGTTTTGAATCCGAATTAATTTGCTTTGAAACTGAATTTTGTTGTATTGAAAATTTGGTTTGACCACTTCCACTTTCAGTTCTATAATTTAATTTCAATTCCAAAATTCATTTATGTTTCTGTCACACATCCTGGCTTCCCACAGATCCTTAGTCTTAAAAGGCATTAAATTCATCAATACGAAAATAAAGCCTTAATTAGCCTTAAAATGTCTCAAATCAATCTTTCAGAGGTCTTAAAAATGCTAACACGTAAGTAGGATGTAAGTAGTTTCTTAAATATTACAATAATTGAAACATTTATTTATTTATTTATTAAAATAAATAACTGAATGTCTTTTATTAATATTTCAAACGGCATTAAAAAGTCTTAAGTTGAACTTGCTGTAGGAACCATAAGCAAGCCACAGAGTAATCAGATAGATTTAAGTTCTTATTGCTCCTTATTTATGCAAATGATGACCAACAGAACAGAAACCAGTTTAAGTTGAATCTAATAAACTAGTTTATAATTTGTTACACTCAGAAGTAAAACAGTTCCATTTTAATTTATTTTGCAGCTTGTTTGTAGGAAATATTGTACAATTTTTTATTTTTTTTGCTGAAACACTGAGGTGTGTCTAGATTTTTTTTATTTTTTTTATTTTTGTGCAGTATTTTCATATAAATGCAAATCTGGGATTTCATCCATTTTGGATCTTGCTTTTCTTTTTTAGCCAAACCTTGCAGAGTATTATCCACTAAGCCCTGATGGGCTGACCTGCAGGCCTACCCTGTGGGCCGCTAATCAGCATGTTGTGTGTGGCAGAAAATGGATCTTGGAAAGCTCATGATAAACAAATAGAAGCAGATTTGAATTTCTGGTTTGGAGGTCTCATGAGTTTTGGATGATCGTGTTCCAAGTGCTTTTTTTAAAATTAATTTATTTTAACAATAATAAACTAAATAAATAATAAACACGTGTGTTTTTGCACGTGCAGCCGGCTGCTTAAACTTCGTCCCCTGTTGATGTCCCCTCTTTAATATTTTCAGCCCGGTTGTGGTCACGTTGCACAGCTTAACGTTTCAAACCAGTTGTCTTCTCTCAGATCACTGATTTTTATTCCTCTTGCTGACGTTCAGATTTAACTGGGCAGAAACAGATCTGAAGCTCTTCTCTGTCGTCTCGGTGCCTTTTTCTCCTTGCGCCTAGCTTCAGATGTATATAAAAAACAAACTGACGTCCTCTCAGATGTTATATGCATGGATTTTCTTTTGCGTAGCGAGCAGTATAATGTTCAGCTCTAGATTATGTAAACACGCTGCGTGCTGGACTTTTCTCCGTGCTGCAATGCAAAGATGGTTAAGTCTTAGATCCACACCATCATGGAGCGATGACTCATGTGGACGCAGGAGTTCAGTCACTTGGAGATACTGGCTTGGTGTGGTGAACGCTGCCATCTGAGTCGAGCAGCAGGACTCGGTGACTGTTGAGTGCTTTGCCAGTTTTTGCACACATCTCACTCCAATCTGTCAGACTTTCATCTCTGAGCAGCACAGCAACCGGGTATTTTTCCTCACTGTCTTTTTATCACAGAGCCAAGTATTGATTGGTTAAATCAGTACCATCCGACAAATCACCTCTCGTATCTTCATTCCTCTGCTGCGGATTTTTTCCAAGTAATTTTCTTGTCTGCTGTGGTTTAGTTTTGTAGCATTTTATTTAGAAGTCTCTTAATCCCATTCAAAGCACCTGACTTAAAGAAGAGCTTTGTGTTGGTGCGCATCAGCCAGTGCAGAATATAGGAAGGAGACTTTACTTTGTTGTCTGAGCGTGTGTTTGAATGGGTCTGCAGACCCCCAGGATACAGAGCTGAAATGTATTCCAGATCAAAGCTGAACCAGAAGAAGACATTTGTAAACGCCCCGTGCAGTCTCATTTGCAGCTTAAATGGTTTCACTTACATTTATAAACAAGTCAATTCCCCCCTAATTAGGCAGCATCAATAAAATAAATTTTCAGCGTTTATACGTTCTCTGCTCAGGGTTTGCTAGATCTTTTTAAACCGAAATTGTCAGAAACAGCTKTTTTTGTGCACTCAGCCACTACATTACAATTAATAGCTCTTTAATTTTTGGGTTTGTTTTCGTAAGTAGTTTATTTGAACCCAACAAAGGGAGTTATGTCAAAAATACAACTTTAATGATTGCATTAGTGTTTGTTTTTTGTGAATTTAAATCGAATTGATCAAAAAGACACATTCAGTAGGGTCCTATAAAGTCAGTATTATTTGTTTCCCTGATTGTCCATATTGAAAAWGTGTGTAATTATAATGTAAATGAAAACTAATTTGACAAATAGCCACAGAAAAAAAATGCCTGTTATTTCACTTTCACTAATATAACAAATAGCTGTGGTTCAGTAGAACATTTAATTCTTTCTGCAAGGTGTTTRAAACAGTAATTTAGAAAAAAAAACATTCCTTGCATGTAAAACAGAATCTGRCATTAATAAAGTTATCCTGTAAAATAAAAATGTTTTAGAATTGAACTTAACATTAAATATGTCATAACATAAAACCTACAAACAGCAACAATTTATGCACACTTGCCTATTGAATAAGACCTTTAGTGCTTTATCAAAAAAACGGACAAAGCTGTTTCATTTTTTCAGTGTGCATTGCCAATGCAATGCACACTATTGTGATTCATTTCCCATCCAAGTCATCTCAACTTTGCCWTGCTTCTCCTCCTGCATACTTTGTCCTAGAGCTGCCATTGTAATTTATATCTGTAAAGCCCCTGTGCCAAATGATTGCTWTGCCTTTTGGTACCTGTACAACTTGTAGTTTTGGAAATATTAATGTTTAAACTTTATTCCAAYTTCATATAATGGGAGTCAATGGGGCCCTTGTAATGGTCCAATACTACCCCCAGCTGTACTCAACTTGGTACTGCACCATAGTTTTTTATATTTAATCTCAATAGTTCAGTGTTTACAATACTAATATGATTGTATTTTGATGTTTTACTATAATACTGGCTTAATACTGCTCTATTGTTTTAATATTATGCATTTTTGTGTCAATAATTGTATTGGCAATGTGGCCTCTTTCTGCACACATACAAACCAACCCCTGCCACCACATTTTGCCACAGCTCCATTGATCTAACGGTCTTTGTCATGGACTTTTATGTGGGAGATCAGGGTTCAAAACCCAGCTAATGCAACTTTAACAAAAAATATCTTCCAACTTCATATTGTCACTCAATTACCTTAATTACAAACACCTGCTGATGTGACAGGCACAAGCTGGTTTAGAAAACATATTTGAACTTGGTCAAGGTTCATTYTGCAAGTCCAATGCTGCAGGCAAAGCCATGCTGCAATGACATGCTACAATGCACACTTGTTTTTACATCGTAAAAACCCATGTCTAGTTCTAAATGTGTTTCTGATTCCGCACACACGACAACAAAATCTTGGATAAACTCGCGCCTCACTTCTAAGTGTTGAGTTTGCAGCGTGTTTCTCAGCTCCTGCTCTGTCTGTGATGTGACCCAGACAGGAAGTGGTCTTCACAGCGTCCAGCCCATCGTGCTGACAAAACTTACAGAAAATTCTTCTCCAGATAAATATAGAACCTCTGGGGTTTTGTTCTGTGCTAAACTTTACCGTAAACTTCATGTTTTTGAAGGACGTTGCTGTTTTAGCGAGTCTGTTTGCTGCGGGTTGTGGCTTTTTTTTTTTTAGTTTTTCTGTGGAGGGGAGTTCAGGGAGCACACTCTGTGTGCCTGTTGTCAGGTAACGGCAGGTACTGGGAGCGGCATCGGCCAAAATACCTCTGAAACTCGGCCGAATAAGTGAATTCCACGAGATTCCACGTTTTATACTGGATTCCATTTTGTTTGGTCAATTTCCTGATTTCGTCCACATTTTCTGCATCGCGGAAATCATAGAGCCCTACTCTTCAGTGTTGTATAAAGTATCTCAAAGTGATACTTGAGTAAAAGTACAAGTATCTTATCATAAAAATACTTTGGTAAAAGTTAGTCTTCTAAAAATATTACTTGAGTTTAAGTCTTAAAGTGTTTGATATTTTTTGTACTTAAGTATCAAAAGTAAATTTCTGACACAAAATCTACTTAAGTATTGAAAAGTAAAAGTACTGAGTAAAAGAAAGCAGTTAGCTTTTCCAAAATGACATTTATTGCGAGGTGGCTTCTCAAAAAAAATTTTTTTTCTAACGGCGTGCAGCGGTATTGGGTTATGTACAAGCTTATAGGGTGTCAGAATTTTATATATTTATACTTCTTATCCAACCACAATTAAATTCACTCTATCCAGGAGTAGGGTTGGGCAATATTGGCAAAAAAATTAATCACGATTAATTGTGGTATTTAGCCGATAACGATTAATTTGACGATTAATGCCCTGGAGTCCCTGCACACCCGTCCTGGTCACATGACAAATTTAGTGGGAAAGATTTGCTCTTCGTAAAAATCTTTTCCAAATTGTGTAAAAATTACAGACTTCAGGCTATACATCAAATTCTGAATTGTTTATATAAATAAATTACAGAACTTTTTTTTAATGTTCTTCATATTTGAAGCAGAGAGGAGCACCGAGCGGACTCTGTCTGGTGGCATTAATCGTATTAATCGTCAAATGCCAAAAAATAATCGATTACTGTTTTTCTGACGATTAATTGTACACGATACGATTATGCCCAACCCTATCCAGGAGACACAATTTATCAGGATAGTATTTTTTTAAGTAATAACTTGGAATAAAATAGGAGTAACGACTTTCTACTTCCTACCTTTTTAAAAAAATGTAGTGAGTAGAAAGTACAGATAATTGTGTAAAAATATAATGAGTAAAGGTAAAAAGTGTGCTGAAAAATAATTACTCACGTAAAGTACAGATGACCAAAATTTCTACTTAAGTACAGTAACGAAGTAATTGAACTTAGTTACTTTACAACTCTGCATAAAGGCATAGTTTGGTATAAAAATGACCACACATGGATGGGGGCGAGGTGTGAATCACCTCATTTGGATTTAAAGAGACAGCCTCAAAATGAGTTGAACTGAGACAAACCTCAAAAAAGGGGGGTGAAAGAGGGGCTTGTGGAGTTACAATCAGGACGAACTCCGATCAAATCATTGCAGTTCCACTTTATATAGACCGAATTAAATGGTTTAAATGTGAATAATAAGGATTTAAAAGCAGGATGTGTTTTCTTTTAAGGTATAACTCCACAGTAAGACAAACTTTCCTCACGCCTACAAACAATCCCTGTGCGCTTTGTCTTTTACATGAAACACATTAAAGCAGCAGCTTTTTTATTATTGATCCTCCCCTCTGCCTGCAGGGTACATCGCTCCGTGGAGTGGTCGTTTCTACTCTCTTTGGGACACCGGGTAAGTTCTGCTGACCTTCACATCTCCTCTGTCGATGGAACACGTGTTCGATCGAGTGCGTTTTCTCCGAGATGGATGTAAACCCGCTCTGCAACATCTCAGGAGGGAACGCGTTCCAGACCGTGTTGAACCGTGCGAGAGGGGGCGCACTGCGTCCCTCCAGATGCTCTGCAACGGTTGTGWAGTTAGAGCTGATCAATCCCGCACAGCAAAGCAGCCGGGGTTGCTGATCTAAGCAGGAAGGGATTTTTTTGTTTGTTTGTGGGGGGAGTTTTTGGCCTCTCATTTGAAGGCTTCCTGTAAATACAAACACTCGACTTATAAAACTGACTTATAACGCTGTTGTTAAAGCTGCTAATCATTTTAAAAGGAACCAACAAATCAAACTGTTTGTTAAAGGTTTTGCCATAAATATGAAGGGAAACAAACTGATCCTTGTTTTATTTTTATTTTTGCTTCTCGTAATTCTAGTTAATCAGGAAGATCTGTTGTGTTAATTGTGTCGACATTCCCAGAGCGTGCCTGAATTACAAACCCGTCTCTTTTCCTCCTCCCTGTCTCTCCGCAGCTACGCCAAGATCCACATCCCCATCATCGCGTCGGTGTCGGAGCACCAGCCCACCACGTGGGTGTCCTTCTTCTTTGATCTGCACATCCTGGTCTGCACCTTCCCAGCAGGCCTTTGGTTTTGCATCAAGAACATCAATGACGAACGTGTTTTCGGTACAAGATGCTAAAATATTTACCCAGTTACAGCGTGAAGCTTTAGTTTCCTCTGTGGCACAGAGCTGAAAGCTGACGTCTTCTGATTGACAGCGTGGAAATAATCTAATATTATGATATTTCTTTTCTTTAGATGACCTATTTGTTGATTTCCTGTTTGATTTTATATCTCCACAGCTACTGAACAGTTTTTAAATATCCTGCTCAGATATACATGGATCAGAGAGAAAGAAGCCTCCTGACATTTATGTTTTAATGATCCTTAAAAATGTCAGTTTGAGTGACAGAACAGTTCAGATTTAATTACTTTAAGGATGAAAGTGGAAAATTATTGACCAGTCCTTAACCTTTTCTCTAACAGGTAGATTTGATACTTCTGTGGCATTTTAGGGGTTTTCGTGGCTGCGGACATTTAGAATAGTTGCTAAATAAACACCATAAAAARCTAGCATCTGGAGCATCAGGGTAGCAAACCTTATGTTATAACTTCAGCTAATATTTACATGCATATTTATTTCAGGGTTCAGTAAAGAAAAATGRGGAAACAAAGCTTTACTGCAGCATGTTATAAGAATCTACGGTAACCCTGCTGGGACAAATGGCACCGAGCTGCTGGCTCTCTGAAAGTGGAAACACAGATTTAAAAGGAACAAAACTGATATTTGACTTTTGAGAATGGATTTGTAATCTTCTAGGGCTGCGTATTGGCATCTGGTGATATGATACAAATCATGCCATGATATATTGTGATACTGTAAGCAAGGCCATATGTTGCCATATATTATGTTTCAGATGTATTTTATTTGTTTAATATTTATTATTTCAAATGTGCTATTACATGGTTTGATAATATATTTGTGGCAGTTTTTTAATATTAATGTATTGTAAAAATATGGTCAACCATCACACTAACAATAGCCTATATTTATGACTATTGGCTGGCTGGCTGCTGCCAACTAGTGGTCGGAGGCTAAACTACAACACAAAAATGAACGGATTAAAAGTTTAAATTTTAAACCTTAATTAAAAATCAATACATGGCTTTAGAGAATCGATAAAGTATTGGGACATGAAATATTGCAATATTTCAGTGCATCGAAATTTTCTTAGAGCCCTAGAATCTTCCATGTTTGCTGATATCATACATGTAAAACTAAATTATAGCCCCCACTTGTAGAATAGGATATGCATCCATGTGTGTTTTAACTACAAGGCATTCCAAAAAGCACAAAAAACAACTTTWGGTTCAATTTTCAGGTACGTGACTTTAAATACAATATATTTACAATATATATCCAAAGTTTGAAGTCCTTTAATAACCTTAACCAACAGCTTTATTGAGTTAATTTGATAAAAAAAAGAAGCTGTTATTGGAGAATTAAATGAAAAAATTTCTTTGTAAATGGTTTTAATTACCTGCAGTCAACTGGAGYCAAAAGAAAAAGATTAAAAGCATTCGACCTGCAGCTGAAGCTCTTATTAGTGTTGTACCACATAAATACTTTAAACTGCTTCCAGCTACGGCAGTTTGAACAAAACGTGACACGCTTGTGATTTTTGAATTTTAATCTTATCTTTTGTAATGGAACACACGGTGAGAAACCTTCAGCTCTACAAGAACTTGAAGTCTTGCAGAGTTTCGTGAGCTCACCTGACAAAACAGGAACAAGTTTGTCCTCGGGAGGAAACAGTTTTTTATTTTTCTCAAAACTGACAGCTACCTTTTTATAGTTAAGCCGATTTAGCACGAGCGCACCGTCTGTCACTTTCTCAGGCACGTCTGACGCGTGAGCAACATTAATAAAGACATGATCAATGTGTGAGTGACCGAACGCTGTCATTTTAACAGCTTCAAGGTATTAATGCTCCGCATAATAAATGTTTTCCAAATGTGGAAACTCCCAACGTTTATGGTGACAGTTTTATTCTAAAGACGGCAAATTTCTACTAAATATTCCACGTTTCGCTCGTACCAACAGGTGTCACAGTTTAAATATYTGTGATTGAATGTTTTGTACTGAAAATGTGCCAAACGTTAGCTTTTATGTTTGACTTTTTTAAAGTCGACAATAAAAGGAGAATTCTACATGAACCGTCTTTGTCTGTCCAAGGTTTAGAAGAGCTCCAGCTGGTGATCAGAGAACAACTTAAAAGWTTTGTTCTTTTTAAAGGTGATTAATGAAATGACTTTTCCAGAGATCAGTCAGTTTAGCTGCGATGTGGCCTTTTTTTAAAAAAAAAAAAAAAAAGCTGATTCTGCTGCGATAATCTTTGATCAGCTTGTATAAAAACAGTTTCCTGGTTTTACACGAGCCTTTTGTCTCACGATACAGCCTCAGTAAATCAGTGTTTCTTCTTTCTGCAGAGCTGTTCAGCTTTTAAACAGCCACAAATAAAGATCGACTGAACTCTTTCACAAACTTTTTTTTTTTTTTTTTTTTTTTTTTTTTTTTTTTTTTTTTTTTT
>NW_013952500.1:412135-415395 GCF_001266775.1 Austrofundulus limnaeus | reverse complement strand
GGTGGGGGTGGGGGGAGGACCAGGGAGGATGATTCAACCACTCAACCACTAGATGTCGCTGAAAACAACAAATCCTACACACTGTGCCTTTCAGTCGTCTGTGTCTTCGTCTGACCTTTAATCTGCTCTGTTTCATCCAGCACCTCGTCTGTTTCCTGTCTTGCAGTGGCGCTGTACGCCATCAGCGCGGTGTATTTTGCCGGCGTGATGGTGCGGCTGATGCTGACGCTGACTCCGGTGGTGTGCATGCTGTCAGCCGTGGCGTTCTCCAGCGTCTTCGAGCATTACATGGGCGACGACACGAAGAGGGAGAAACCTCCTACTGAGGATAGTAGCGACGAGGACGACAAGAGGAACTCTGGGAATCTTTACGACAAGGCAAGAGGGGGGCGGAGTCACTCCCATTTCACTAATAAGTTATCGAATAGGTCCGATTTTTACCTGCTTAATATTTCTTATAATAAAAAAAAAAAGTTCGGATTGATGAAACGACAGGAGCTGAAACAGTTTTTCACGTCTTTGTCGCTTTCACTGCACCTTTGGGGTTTTGGATCTGTTATTTGTCAGCTTCCCTTGTCACTTCCTGACAGTTTGAGCAAACTGTGATTCAACAGTGACTCAGCTGYGACTGTTTGAGGCTGCTTGCTTAGTTTTGTCCTCCTCACTTTCTTCGATTCTGAAGCAGCTCCTCCAATCACAGCAAACAATGAGCAAAAAGCATCACTTCAGTTGTTCTTCCTGTCCTCGTAGTTCCATCACTGATTAAATTCCTCAAGATGTCTAATGACTCACATGAATGCCTAGAAAATTAGAAATGCTGCAAGTCTTAAAGGAGGGGTGTTATGCAAAATGGATGTTTCTGAGCTTTATCGTGTTATACTGTCATTCCCTCATCAAAAAGCAGAGTGTTGTTTTGACTCGATGTTTGAGAAATCCTTGAATCTCCTGTGGTAGCCATGTGGAGCTGCCCAAATGCTTCCCGGCACAAAGCTCCGCCCCTTTACACAGAGCTCCTCCCTGGAGCTCTGCCTGCAGCTGAGCTTCCGCCCCACAGAGCACCCCTCCCCCAAAGCAAAGTTGTGAAGAGGTGCCGAAGTGGGAGTGTCAGTAATGGGAGGAGCTTCTTAAAGAGACAGAGGCCATTTTCAAGGTGTTGAAACCTTGTTGAACCTGTTAGTTTTGAAATATACAGCTTTTTCAAAACTACTGAAGGTAACAAACTTGATAGTCGTATAGAACTGAAATACATAACACCCCATATATATATATATATATATATATATATATATATATATATATATATATACATACACATAAACACTGTTATCAGTTTGTGAATCAAAATTAATTTGTCTTTTAATTTAGACCATCCACAATCTTCATCCTGTTCTGCCTGTGCAGAATCCTTTTTCCTCCTCCGCACAACTTTGTCCTTTTGTTTACTTAGTTTAGCTTTTTAATTAAGCTTTATTTGTTCAGGAGATCCAATCAAGATAATGGGCTCTTCTGGAAGAGAAAGAATTACAAATATGTCTCATTAAATCAAGATATTGGTGATTTATCACACTCTGTCTCTAAATATAAAATCAGAAATTTGTAATCATGTAGATGTTTAAGTGTGTAATTTCAGTTTTTTTCAGTCTTAATGCTGTAGTAATAGGAATTATAGTATTTGTGTTTGTGAAAGTTTAGCATTACTGGCCAATATTGGCTCATCTTATTCTCTTTCCTGACGTTATACMAACAGTTTGGTCTCAGCTGACTCCAGTGGAGATATTTATATTTCCCATTTTGCTTCTGTCGTTTTCTGCAGCTGAAAAATAAAATAAACTCATCACAGGATTCATCTCACAACAGGGTTCCTGCGGATCCTTAAAAAGTCTTAAATTTAATTTGCCTTAAGCTGTAGGAATCTTGCACAATACTCTGTGTCGTTTCTTCACGCAGTACAAAAAAAAAGTTGCAGATCCTAAACTTTTTTTATTCTCATTTAGTCGGATTAATAATTGATTCCACTCAATAATTCATGTCTGTGGAAGGCGTCATGGTTTTCCTCCCGTTATGAGGGCTCGTGTCTCCCCCTGCAGGCCGGTAAGGTGCGCAAGCATGTGTCCGAGCAGGAGAAGGCAGAGGAGGGTTTGGGTCCGAACATCAAGTCCATCGTCACCATGCTGATGCTGATGCTGCTGATGATGTTCGCCGTGCACTGCACGTGGGTCACCAGCAACGCCTACTCCAGCCCCAGCGTGGTCCTGGCCTCTTACAACCACGACGGGTAAGAGCTGACAAACTGCTGAAATAAGAAAACCCATCCTTCATAATGCAGCAGGATCGATTGCTTCACCTTTTAATGCAAATCTGCACGTATGTCTGCATGCATTGCTGCTGCGGGTTAGTGTGAGCGCATGTATTTTTCATGAGGCTTATTGAAATATTGATATGTGAAGCTGTAAGCACAGATTTGATTGTTTAACATAGTTTCTCTGGGTTACGAGCAAACATCCAAGTTTATAAAAAAGCCGATATAATATTCTTTCTCAGACGCTATGCGGGCATAATTATTCTTTTAAAGCACTGGGGAGGAAATATTGAAGGCTAAACGGTAGAGCCACAAGTTCTCATACATATATTTATGACATTACAGTCGGTTCTCAGACAATGGCAGCAGCACGACTGTCAATTTTCTGTTTGTGCATATTACTGTGTGTGTGTGTGTGTGTATATATATATATATACATACATACATACACACTTGTATCGAACAATGCAGATTTTTTAAAATTATTTTATGAACTTGTCTTTCTGAAGATGCTCTGTGACTCCATCTAGGCTGTATTTTCGAGCACAGATCCACTGAGAAACTTGCTGTTTCAGCAAAATTTAATCTTAAATTTAATTTAAACATGGTACTTTTGAGGTTAAACAAATGTTCATAATTTCAATAAATTACAAGTTAAAAAGGGCATGGAAATTTCTCTTTTTTTTTGTATCAAAAAAATATCGAACCGTGAGACTAAAGTATCGAACCGAACCGTTAATTTTCTGTATCGTTGCACCCCTTTTTTTACACATATATACAGCGGATAAAATAAGTATTGAACACGTCACCATTTTTCTCAGTAAATATATTACTAGAGGTGCTAATGACATGAAATTTTCACCAGATGTTGGTAACAACCCAAGTGATCCATACCAATGTCCAGAAATGAAGTTATTTGTAATAATGTGGAATGGCACAGGGAAAAAGTATTGAACACGCT
>NW_013952500.1:406350-411701 GCF_001266775.1 Austrofundulus limnaeus | reverse complement strand
ATTTAAACATGGTACTTTTGAGGTTAAACAAATGTTCATAATTTCAATAAATTACAAGTTAAAAAGGGCATGGCAATTTCTCTTTTTTGTATCAAAAAAATATCAAACCGTGAGACTAAAGTATCGAACCGAACCGTTAATTTTCTGTATCATTGCACCCCTTTTTTATACACACACACACACACACACACACACACACAAACACACACACACGGGTTAAACAATAAAACTGAAACACCTGTCATTTTAGTGTTGGAGGTTTCATGGCTAAATTGGACCAGGCTGCTGGACAATCTTCATTAATTGCACATTGCACCAGGGGACACAGAGCAGACATGCGTCTGAAGAGGGAGGAGCGTCTTGTTTTTTTTTCCTGTCTGTTCTCGGCGGATGAAATAAAGATAAAATAAACAAAATGGCTTTGATTTATTTACTAAAGAGCAAGCGAACGTTGCGCACAGCAGATAATTTATTCACCAGATGATTTAGAGGCGGTTTGTTCAGTTAGTTTGGCCACTCCAGGAACTGCCAGCTGATGGACTTTTTTTTTTTGTCCCAGCAGCTGACCCACATCGGCACTTATATATCCTACCAGAAAATCCAACTGCAGATGGTCGATTTCATCTAAAGATCTCCTGTCCGTCTGTTTCGGTTTAGTGGGAAACATTCAGGAAACTATCACATGGAAAAACGAGTCTCTCTGATTGGTTGTCAAGACGCGTCGAGCGGCGAAAGTTCAGATTTTTGAACTCTGGCATCGGCTGCTTTCAACGCACCTCATGCACGCRCATTTCGTGTCGCGCAAAACGTACGTGACGCGCCGCACGACCCCTAGAGGCGCGTCCACCATAGACTTTGCATGTAAACTGGCTGCTCCTGCAGCTCAAAACGCGTTTGGTGTGAATCCACCATGAGAGCAGAGTGTGAAGGTTCAATTAGCAGGGTAACAGCACAGTTTTGCTCAAAATATTGCAATGAGCACAACATTATGGGTGACAYACCAGAGTTCAAAAGAGGACAAATTGCTGGTGCATCTGTGACCAAGACAGCAAGTCTTTGTGATGTACCAAGAGCCACGGTATCCAGGGTAATGTCAGCATACCACCAAGAAGGACCAACCACATCCAACAGGATTAACTGTGGATGCAAGAGGAAGCTGTCTGAACGGGATGTTATGGTCTAAAACCAGCTGTTCAAATAACTCAACAGAATTGCATCATCATAACAACCAAATGTGTTTATTTAAAGCTGCATTATGTTTAAAAAAATCACATATCTATATACAATGGAAAATGATGGCCTCCTGCTCAGACTTGCATCATCATCAGCTGCAGAGCTGCACATTAACTTTTTCTATCCGCCTCTGAACTCTGGTGCTTTGATACAGACTGCAAATGAGAGCAGGTGAAAGGGACAAAATGTTGGATTTTAATAAAAAATAAATGCTAGTTCAAAGTGTTGCTGGTAATTAGTTGCACGTGTTGTTTGGAAAAAGATAAAACATGAGTCAAATAATCAGACTACATCTAGCTCTAGAAATGCTTAACTGTTTCCAAGTCTTCCTGCTGAGAACGTAATTTAATTAAGCTGGAATACAACATTAAACTGTGTCTAAATGTCAGAGAAGTCGCTGTGCTGAACGCAGCTCCGCAGTAAAATAACATGTTCTTTCTTTAGTAACATAAAAACATTGTTAGCTGTTAGCTCAGCTAACGAACAGCAGGTTGTCAGAGTTCAACATGTCTCATGACAGAATAAAAGATGAGCAACGTCTCGAACTTTTCTTGTTTGTTACAAACGGTCCATCACTTTAAATGTGAACATTTACAATCTCCACCACTTATTGCTTCTTTTTTTCCATCAGTGAACGTAGTGTTTCCATCGCTCTGCAGAGGTATTTCACAGATTCTTTAGTATGTTGTTGCAAAGATGTTAATATTTCACGTGTTTTTGGTCGAATGGACTMTGCCATTTTGTCCTGCAGTTTATTGGTGATGAAATTGATGCTCTATTTAAACAAACTTCAAAACATGTTTGAGCTTATAGCACTCAAAGAGTAAACTGCACCAAAATATAGCATTTTATCTAAATAGTGTTCAAGTTTCATGACTCAAACATGTCGATGCTGTGACGGCAGCAAACAAAAACATTTTCTCTTTGATCCTCGATTAATTAATAATAAAAATCAGTAGTTGATGTTAAGAGCAAAATTTCATCAAATTATCATTTGTTTTTGCTGCAGAATCACAAGTTTTCTGGGTTTTTAGTTAAACCACCAGAAAATATTTGAGCAATTTCTCAATGCTAAAATGGTCAAAACTTCTTTATTCCATCACTGATACAGACGATCTTTGTGTCGATTTCTTAGTTGTTTCAAGCTCTATCCATTGCAATTACAAAAAGAACAATTCGTGGACTTGTTATTTTTTCTCCTCTTTCTGCACCAATAACTGCACCGATTTCCCTACTTTTGGGTGATTGGTTGATAATTACATGAGAAGCTGATCTTCTCCACCCATCTGATTGACCTCTGCAAATGTGTGAAAATCGTCCAMTGTCCTGTTTTGCTCTGCTGTGAGAGACGGCTGGTGTCCAGTTAAAACCTGGATTATTTTAAGGGTGATATTCAGTGATTTTCAATAAAATAAGAATGGAACATTGAAGGTGTACCTTATAACACCTGACAGCATCGGTTATCAAAAAAAAAAAATCGGTATCGACCAGAAAACTGCAGTCATTGCACCCTTAGATTAGATCTTTTGTTGTTTTTTAGTTATTTATTATGACCATTATTATGGTCATATTATTTTCGTACTTTTTTCCAGTGATTTTTGGTCAACCGTAGCACAAAAACAGCTGCACCGATCAACATAAAATTTGGCAGGACTGTAGATGAGTCTGACTTACACTGCGCCTGCCAACGGTTTTACGATAGACCCCATATTTGAGGAGGGGTCTCCATCCAAAGAGGGGGTGTCTAGACATGCAAAAATGCTTATGACTCAMACTGTTAGCATAGAAGCTACAGATTTCTTTTGTTGTTTAGCTCTGATGAAGCTCTATCCATCAGGCTCACCAATCAGTGCACACACCCCCACCCGACCTCCAATTTATCTGAAAAAGTGGTATCTGGACATACAAAAAGGTTATTGCTCAAAAACTATTAAACATAGGAGCTTCAGATTTCCGTTGGTTGTTTAGCTCTGATCAGGGGCTATCCATCAGGTCAACCAATGCCCCCCTCCACCCTAAAAAAAAAGAGGACCCCACCCACCCAAACCACCACAATTTTGGGATGCACCTAGTAGCATGACATTTATTAGGAATAAAGACTTCTGAGTTCTGCTGCATTTCTGTGTGCGGGGGTCATTATGTTACCGCAATGCTGTGTCTAGTTTCTAAAGCTTTTATGGGTTTTGTGATGCAACATTTTGAAATTTACTAATGTAAAGAAACTTTTAAAAGGAATTTATTATTATTATTATTGTGGCTTGAAGCTTAATTTTCTATTATAAAATCARCCAGACATAGAAGTTGGAGCAACACGGGACACAGAGCCTGGATCAGTGTCCTCTTCTCAATATTTGATGCAGAAAGGTCGTCAGTCTCTGAGACAATATTGGACCAGAATTGGCCCAAATCAACCAAAAACACATCTGACATTTTGATTATTTATTTGCTTTGTTTGTTTGTTTTTTTTAAGGTCCCGTAACATCCTGGATGACTTCAGGGAAGCGTATTACTGGTTGAGGCAGAACACGGACGAGCACGCCCGCGTCATGTCCTGGTGGGACTACGGTTATCAGATCGCTGGCATGGCCAACAGGACCACTCTGGTAGATAACAACACGTGGAACAACAGTCACATAGCGCTGGTAAGACCTCCAGGCTTCGGTTTTCTSTTTTATCTTGTCTGACTACATGAATATAGAGGGAACAGATGCAGCAGCTGGATGATGAGCGGGCTCCTTTGTGAATCTTTTTGTGTAATTGCCACATTGTGTAACCGCGCTCCCTCCTACTCGCCTCCTAATCCTATTTGTTTAAACTTTTCCTGCTGAATTTCCACTGTAGGGAAATATCAGTTAATTGTCAGATTTTGTGGGTTTGATTTATTTTTCTTTCTCTCCGCTGTCAGCTGCAGACAAATGTTTTTGTCTTTTTTTAGTTGAAGCCCTCTAGCTTTCCTGCGTCTTGCTTTCTACCTGCTGCCTGCCGTCTCTGCGCCACAGAWAACATAATTACAGAGAATACATGATGTATTTCTGTTCGATGATGCTGCCTGTGCCRCACGACGCCTTATAGCAGAAAACACCATTAAAAGTTTGGTGGTTGTTGCAGGTGGGGAAAGCCATGTCGTCCAATGAGAGCGCAGCATATGAAATCATGAAGTCGCTGGACGTGGACTACGTGCTGATCATATTCGGAGGAGTGATCGGCTACTCGGGTGACGACATCAACAAGTTCCTGTGGATGGTGAGGATAGCAGAGGGGGAGCATCCCAAAGACATCAGGGTGAGTAAAACCTTCACTGGTCCACAGAATGAAGRGATCAGGTCTGTTAGTCACCCCTTTGATGCTTTTCTAAATCAACAAGCTGCTTTGTTGCATCACTAGTTTGTTTTATCAAGCTTCAAGGCTGACTTTATTGTTTTCACTTCAAATAAAGTAAAAACAAAGTGCTTTCATCCTGATTTCAGACAAACAGGAGGGTAACTTGTGTATTCGACACGTTTAACTAAAACATTTCTGCCTCTGAAGGTCCGACTGCAGCCAACAGGAGCTCCTCTGTTTTCACAAACATCTGCTTTAAAGAGGACATATCACACAAAATCTACTTTTGTAGTCATTAAATACAGTTTTGTGATTGAACTAAATAAGGTCTGGACTTACCAGCTACATTTTGGTGGTCTTCATTCTCCTCTGGTTCTGGGTCAGACTCTGGCTCCAGCATGTGTTCGCTTCAAAAACGGTTTAACTCGTTTAGCTTCTCAATTTCTTAACTGGTTTTCTTCAGGACCTGCCCTGCTGTTTGACCCACAGTCATACAAATCAGGTTCTGGATGCAGGTCAGCTGATCCCAGAAACTCTGTGTGCAGCAGCTTCATATCATCTGTTTACTGAACTTTATGACAACATAAACGCTAACGAAAAGCTACAAAAAATATATTTTCAAACTATTTATTGGCAAATTTAGTCTAATAATTGAAAACATGGATGAAATAAGAAATATGAAACAAATAAAATAAAACATACAAAACAGAACACAGCTACAGTGGGGAAAATAAGTATTTAGTCAGTCACCAATTGTGCAAGTTCTCCCAGTTAAAAAGATGCGAGAGGCCTGTAAT
>NW_013952500.1:389848-405855 GCF_001266775.1 Austrofundulus limnaeus | reverse complement strand
AATTATGGGTCATGAAGCACCTTGAATAATCACCAGAAATCAATTTAAAGGGTAATAAAATAATTGCTGATGTAATATTTTCCCTATAATTATTACAAAAACACAAAATAAGTATAAATATTTATATTTGTGTATAAGCTGTTTAGATTGTCAAAAAGCCTGTGTTTTTAGGGTTATTAATGAAGTTTGTGTACTCAGACCAGTAATGTTTGGGGTCACAAGTTTTTGCCATGGATATTTTGTGGGTYAGAAGATAAAAAGTTTGGRAACCACTGMTCTAAAGCACTGATCAGACTCTAATGAAGTGGTTTATTCACGAGCTGAACACGTGTGGATGAATAAATGAGGGCAGATTGTTTTGGGTTGTTTTCAGTACAGTACAATCCGTTTATGATGATTCTGGTGGTAAAAATAAATATTCTTTCATTCTTCAAACCTTTACATTAGTTCTTGTTTTGGTTCTTTTTGCAGAAGACTCGATAAAATACTTATTTTGTCTTTTTTTTCCCCTGTGTTTCTCTCTCTTTCCCGCTCTCCAGGAGAGTGATTACTTCACTCCTCAGGGGGAGTTCAGGGTGGACAAGGCGGGCTCACCCACTCTGCTCAACTGCCTCATGTACAAGATGTCATATTATCGCTTCGGTGAAATGCAGGTGAGGAGAGGAGTTTGAAGTGAGCACAGTCTGTGATCTGTTGACCTGCAGAAGGTTTTTTCACTAATCAAAGGACAGGCAGGAATAAGGACACGTTTCGAACTCACCCAGAGGTGGAAGGCTGCTGCAGCTGCAGTTCACAAGCAGGAAGCTGAGGCTGTCGGCTGTCAAACGAAGAATCGGTTCAGAAACGTCTCGTAGCTTCTTGTCAGGTGTTTCCTMCCCGGCTGCAGCTGCAGCTCGGCCGACAGTTCAGCGCAGAGGGAAGGATCGATGCGTCCACAGACACACGACTGAAGCGCGTCTCGGGGCGGAGGTCAGGATGGAGGAAAATTAGGTTTATAGAAAAAAGAAATAGAAACTGAGGCTTTAGAGAGAATCAGAAAGGTTACCTCCAGGCGTCTGCTGTTGYTTCATACTGACCAAGATCATGATTCGTTTACATTCTTAACTTTATCTTTTCATTTCCTTTTATGTTTGCAGTAGAACTCAGATCAAAAGCCTTCGTTTTTATAACCTTTGCTTTCTGAAGCAGCAAACGAAAAGATGAAAGATCATTTATGTTGGACAGAGAGCGCTTCTAAAACATAAGTTTGTATTAAAAATATGTATTTGGACTGTAATTGGAGCCTATAGCTGAGAGAATAGAGGTGAAGCCACAGAGGGAGGCTGAAGGACGAGCATCAAAGAGCTGAARAAGCGACACGAGAGGCTTTTTAAAAGAGGGGAGCCGCCGCAGAGCTGTCAAACTGTTTATCTTTGTAATTACAGCAAGTTCAGCTGTTTGTTTTTAATGTTTGCTTTGATCGGACAGCTTTAAGATAAAACTGCAACAAGAAGTTATTACGACGTGAACTTTTAACCTTTGTTTCAGTTTTACATCGAGAATTAAAGCAGGTTTTGTGACTGCAGAGCTGGATTTCTTCATCTTTAATCCCTCTGGTTCTTTTTTCTCTTTAATATTTAAAAAGAAATGTTTTAAATSAGATGTACAAACATGCAGCTTTCAGCTCATTAAGCTCTTGTGGAGTGATGGTTTCATTTTACAAAGAAGTATTGTAACTTTATTAAAATGAGCGGGAACATGTCGTTACCTTTTTGATGTGTCAGATTATTAAGCTCAGTGGGCTTCGTCTGCACATATTCTCTCCTATCATGGTTTTTAACACAAAGCAATTAAAAATAAATCTGATTTATACTGAAGCTACGTGTTCAAAGAAAAACAGAACCAGAATGAATCAGAGTGAATGAACTAAGAATTTACAGGGATACAATGCAAAACGATTCAGTGACTTTTTATTCAAAAKTTCAAGCAGTGTGACTGAAATAAATACCTGGAATCAGGCTGAAATATAAGAGAATGAGGCAGAAATTAATAATAAATGTAGATGAATAAACAAACAATTAATGGCCAAAGTTTTTTACATTTTATTTGCATGAATTTCACCAAACATCTTCAGGCTGAACTAACAGTTAATGATTCCATCTCGTGTGTAAAACAAGATCTCAAGATTTTATAATTATTATTATTTTTTCCTTCTCTCCCAGCTGGACTTCAGAACACCGCCCGGCTTCGACCGGACACGTAACGCCGAGATCGGCAACAAGGACATCAAGTTCAAGCACCTGGAGGAGGCGTTCACCTCRGAGCACTGGCTGGTCAGGATCTACAAGGTGAAGGAGCTGGACAACAGAGAGGCCCTGGACCACAAGCTCCGCAGCGTAGTGTCCAAACAGAAGTACACGTCCAAAAAAGTGAGCTCCGCTTTCACGACCAGTTCTACGTTTTCATCTTTTTTATTTTTTAAGAAAATGATGGTGATGTTTTGGTTTCTTAGAAAAGCTTTATCAGCTCTTGAGAGATAAAAACATCGACGTCCTGCTTATAAAAGGGGACATTTATTCTTTTTTTTTCCTTCCAAGGTTTCTCTGGTGATCTTTTATATAAACTACTGAAGAATAGTTTTCGTGACAGGCAGCTGGTGACAAAAGGACCTAAAGAGCCAATTMAAAACTGGTTCTTTGTTTTGTGTCGAACTCTGGTTCGTTGTTCTGGTTGAGTTTTTTTTAATAAAAGGAGGAATCATCAGAGTTAGGTTGCTCCTCTGAAAAGTCTCAAACATTTGACTTGGTGAGTGTAGAAAGAAAAAGTCCAAAAGATGAATCTTCAGGAAGCTTAAAGGGGACCTATGATGCAAAACTGACTTTTTAAAGGGTTTTTTGCTCAACTTTGGGTATGTCCTTAAAAAAACAGTCTAGGACCAAAAAAATGCACCCAGGGGCATATTTACTGTAAGTAAATGTATTTTTAATGTACATTAACGACAAGTTTTATACTTCCGTCATTTTGTGATGTCACAAGCCATACGACAACCCACCGGAACCTGCGTTCAGGCTCCACCTCCTCAGTATAAAAAGCTGTCACGTTGTTGTTGTGTATTGCGCAGCTCATTTCACAACAAGCCTCCAATAGGGCAATGGGTAGAGTGTTGGACCAGAGAGTGGGAGACCAGGGTTTGAGACTGGCACGGATACAATTTATTTATTTTAGTTCGTTATGAACACGTTTTCTCATGTACCTCTATTGTTTAGCTTATTAAGGCCTTGTTAAAGCCTATTTGTTCGAGTTTCTGAGGTATTTTGACCGCTGCTGCTCCCTGCTCTGGTAACAGCATGCAGAGTGAGSGCAGAGCAGAGGAGGGGGAGAAAAAAAAAGAAGAAGCTGCGACCACGACTCTGCCTCTGGGTCTCATATGCTTGTACAACGGAGCTTCTGCTATTATTAGCCATGCTAACGTAAACGCTGGCTTTGGAGGGCGGAGTTAATGTCAACAGATTTTTGGAGGGCGTTACCAACAGAGCTCATTAACATAAACAGCTCTTCTGAACGGAAGTCAGAGCAGGCAGAACTAGAAAATGAGAAATTTTATTATCTGAGAATTATTTTGTGCATTAAATTGAATGAACATGGTCTGGATAGCACACAGACATACCATAAAAATTTCTAGGACCCATAATTGGTCTCCTTTAACAAACTTTTTGAGTCCTGGAAACCAAACAGAAAATGAGGAATGACTCAAAACTTTTGCACAGTACTGTTTTTTGGATTTTAACTATATTTGGGTCTTTTTTTTTTTCTCTAAAACCTGATCTTCAGTGTTCATTTATCACCTGTCAATGTTGAGTCAATCTGCACTTATATTTATTCATTAAAGATGTTCGTCTTGTTGATAATCTATTTGTTGTTGTTTTTTTTTAACCAGACTGCCAAGAGGAAGCGAGGACACATCAAGAACAAGCTCGCTCTTAAGAAGGGCAAGAAACTCCCCAAAAAATAAATCAAGTGATGATGATGATGATGATGATGATGATGAACACAAACAGGCTTAAAGAAACCCTCTAAAGAACCAGTGAAGAAGACGGGGGGCCGGGTGGGTGGTTGGCACTGGGTCTGGAGAGATTCTCGTCAGGTTGCCTCATTTTTCGAGGAAGTGTCCCATCTGGCTCGCTACTGAATCTTTGTTTTTCGTCCCAAGGACGTCTGTTTTTTGCTCCTTTTGTTTTGTTTTGTTTTTTATTTGTACTTGAATGTGTGGCCAGACGTAGGGCTGCTCTACTTGGTTCGGCGCTGATTAATTTTTTTCGTGTTTTGTTGATTTAACTGCTTCTCAGTCAGGAGATGGGGTGAAGAGGACTCGTGAGATGATGGAGGAACATTTGCACCAAAGACCCATCGACCTCGCTCCATGGCACATGTGTGGGGGGGTGGGGGGGTGGGGCCGGAGTTAAAGCTGAGGACTTTGTTCCTGACGCGTGTACAGAGGACAGTATGCGGTATGGAGGAACGTCACCATCTACACAACTCATCTGTATTCTTAACCTTTTTATCATCCCCRTCTCCTTTCTGTCTGCCTGGCTCTCTGGTCCTTTCCTTTCCAACAATATCTTTAAAAACAAACAAAAAAAAGAGATTGGCTAACTGTAAATATGTTCTATAAAAAAAGAAACAAAAAAAATCTGAAATGATGGTAATATATTGGATCTTTGTGGTGACTTTTAAATATGCAGTTTTTTGATTTTTACTTTTTTTATTACAGCAAAACAGTGAATGCAATAATTCTACACTGAGGGGCTTCGGAACTTGTTGACAGAATAAATTTGAATGTGAATTTCTACGTCCATCTTTTTTTCTCTCGCCCCCACAGGTTGCGTGGATTGTACAATTCTGCTGCTCGTGTTTTAAGACCAACGCAGCCGGTGTTTGTGTGTGTTTTTTTTTTTTTTAAGAAAAACTAGTGAGTAAGTTAGACCTCCTGAACTGAAGAGGGCGCTCTTCAAACAACAAAACCTTGTTACGATCACCTTGCTGCTGTCGACATTGCAGTTTTTTGTTTTTGTTTTATGGTTTTACAAAATATTTATACACAAACTCTATTGTGAGGAGGGTTCTTGTATGTAGCCGATAAAGACGAGCAGCAGATAAAAAAAAAAAAGTTTTAAATATAGAGCCGTGTCCCAAATATATCCTGCATACTTAAGTCAACAACAGCCAAAAGCTCACTTAAAGCTAACTTTATGATTTAATGTTAATTTCTTGTGATTATTTCTCTTTAGTTGCAAATAAACTGAAAACTTAAGGGCCGATGTTAAAACTGTTTAAATGCATTTATAAACCTGGAGAATTGTTTTTATTACAACAATTGATTTAGAACTGATTTTCATCCAAATTAGAGCAGAGCTGTTTTAAATGTCAGTAAAAAMCAAATTTGAATTATGAGGTGCAGAAATGTAATTCTTAAATCCTGTGAAAAGATAAAAAAAAATAGTTTTTATTTTATTTATAGGGATAAGGGCAGTTGCCCTTTTATTTTTGTTCGTATTTTTTTCTGTTCAGAAGCCTGACAAGATAAAACCTTGTTAGTCTAAAATTGTTTCCTGATATCAATGTTTTTAGTCATAAGATCAGTTTAAAGTAAAGAAAACCGAAGTTTTCAGCAGTAAAACAAACAAAAAATAACCCTCAGCTGTAACTTTTTTTACCCCACAGATCGTTTCACCTTTAATTTGATTCAGTGATTAAAAATAACTTTTATTTCTAAATGTCAGCGAATCGAAGCAGCGATCCTGTTTTTCCATTTCAAAATAAAAGTCCTGAAAAAAATAAGGTTAAGACTTTTTCAGCCAATTCAAACATCGTTTCTGATAAAATGAGTTTATTTCTGAACATGTGGAGTWACTAAGTTTTTTGTGGATTTAAGTATGCAGCTGGGACACGTCTCATTCTCTGCACTGATTTGTGGTTTAAAAAAATGAAGGGGTTCCTGTGTGTGCACGCTTCTGCCAAATGAGTGACACTTTAAGAGATTTTCACATCAGGTGGCTTCATTAAGTATCAGTTTTTCTTTTAATATGTCTTTGTTTGAAACTTTTCCTTTCAGCTCCTCCTCAGCCTGTTGTCAGAGAGAGACCGGGGTTCAGACTAAAGCCTTAATGTGACGTGCAGTTTGTTCTTCTTTTCTTCCATTCTGTGGTTGTTTTCCTTTAACGGCGCAGCGATCTGCTGAGGTTTGATCAGCAGCTCTGTGCGGCCTCCTTGTTCCTGCTCAGCTTCAAAGTTTACATTTTTACATTTTGTTCATCCATCTCTAAATATACACTTCAATCAAAGCCTCAGCGTAAGTGCCTCTTTTATAAAGTTTACTCTGAGAATGTTTGTTTTCCCTTTTTGTTTTCAGGTGAGTGCAAAATGAACCACTTGGTGGCAGCATTAGCCTTTAGCTGAGGGTCTTCCTGTGATTCAGGCCGACTGCAGCTGAGATTAGGTGAGACTATGAATCCATTTCCTGCACTGATCAGCTGAGCTAGTTTGTTTTTACGGCACAAGAATTAAACATAAATGTGTGTTTAGGTGACTCTGCTAAATTTCATATCTAACTATGGAGGAACGGTCACTTCTRGTTCTAAAAGTCCAGTCTACAAGTGTCTTTTTGTATTGCCTTGCTGCTGAAAAGTGCTAAATATAAATGTTAACTAGTATTTTAAGGATAAGGTATCAATTGAAGATTTTATATGTCTGAACAGATTTATTCCACCTGCACAATGTAAAAAAACGTGAGTTTTGGATGTGCACTAATGTATTGTTCTAAGAACAGAGTTTTGTTTTAAAGTTTCAAAAAAAAATTTTTTTTTAAGTCAGCTGCATTTTTCACTAAGTTTCAGTTCAGTAACTATTTACTGAAGATTGTGTTTAACCCAAACTGTGTCGTCGACTCACAACCTTACCAAAGTGTCCAAAAACCGTATAGAGTGCAGTTTGTCAGATTATTTTCTGAGACACAAAATAGAAGTTTTTTGGACCAACAAGACAAAAAGAAAAACATTTTGTAGGTCTTCTGGACGGGTTCTTCTCTAATGAAACGTTTCGTCTCTCCTCCAAGAGACTTCTTCAGTCTGAGAGTTTCAGGCAAAATTCAGGCTTTTAAGCACTGCCTCCATGTGACTGATACTCACATGGCTATCGTTGACACCTAATTAACACTTATTGTTAACAGGGGGTGGAGTGATACTGGCAATAGCCGCGCTGTAGGAGGGAGACAACTGAAAACGGAGGCCTCCACCTCTGTTTAATGATGGACGGTCTTTCTKCACAAAAATGGCTTCTTTTACTCCTCTCTCAAACCAACGTTCCTCTCTATCAAGAATGAGAACATCCTCATCTCTGAAAGAGTGACCGCTGGCCTGTAAATGAGTGAAAACTGCAGAGTTCTGGCCATTAGATGTAGCTCGTCTGTGTTGGGACATTCTTTTGAACAGTGGCTGCTTTGTTTCCCCGATGTATAACTGGTCGCAGTCCTCCTGGCACTTAACAGCATATACAACATTGCTCTGTTTGTGCCGGGGMACCGGATCTTTGGGGTGAACCAGCCTTTGTCGACMAACAAGACGAGTTTTGAGCTGTTTGGTCACATGTCCGGTCTTTGCTATTAAAGATGTGACTTAAATAAATTATGCTGTTCTGGTACAAAGACTGAACTGAAAATTAATGAGGGAATAAAGCAGCTAAAGTCCTGTTAGTTTGTGATAAAGACTGAGAAACTCCGGCTGCTTGGAGGCAAAAAGTGCTGATCCACTTAAAAATGTCTGTATGGCATGCTGTTATACCATATAATCCTGTTTTAGAGGTGAAACTTGAGATCTATAATTCCATTCAGAAAAAAAAAAAGTGAATAAGATCCCAACTATTGCACTGTTTATATTTGGATACCTGAGGGGGTCCATAAAGAAAAACATCCACATCTATTTTTGTAAAGTTTTATTTTACAAAAATCTGAAAATTGGCCACTTGGTTTGTCAGCTGTGAATATACTCTTACTGAACCAGAAAATGTGAAACCAGACCTCTGATTAGTCCAGTTGAGACCTGCTGTCCCTGATGTGGGACCAGATGTTTCTTTAAAACCTCCATGAGAATCAACATGGGTGACCTGAAGGAGGAGGCACCGGCTGAACGTGAGGCGGGGTGCTTCCTGATTATAAACACAAATCAGACATGAAGACCCAGAAGCTGTAGCTACAAATCAGTTTTTTTCTTTGGAAAGAAAACAGATTCGAGCTGAATGAGAGGTAGAAATGGAAACAATTTGGTAGAAGACTAACATGACAAAAAATAAGGACGTCACAGTGACTTGATACAGTTTGGGAAAGTATTAAAAAGTGCCTAAATACATTAATAGTGCAGACAGAACGATCAGGACCTTCCTTATAAACTGTAATATATATAATTCTATAATTTACTACATTTGTGACCCTTTCTTGTAAAGCTCTGATAGATAATCCAGGTTAGTAAAAGACACTGTTACAGTAAAAAATAGGTGTTTTACTTCTGATAAAAGTGCTTCATAAACAGTCTGTTACAGCTACAGTATGGTGTTCTACAGAAGATTTGAACCCAAACAAAACAAGTGCCAAATGTGAAGAGAACCAAGGCGGCCTTAGAAAAAGCGGAAAATAGAAATAGTCTAATACTAAAAAAAACAACTGTTCTTCATTCCTGCGAGTCCGTCCTGGTTCTGAGTGGAAATCCCTTTGGCACCTTTTGTTTGTGTTGCTCAGTTAGTCTGGAGGTCTGAGGAGGACGCTGCGACCTCAGCCTGAGGCTGCAGAGTTCAGAGAGAGGAGGCAGCTCTGATGTCAGGTGGACTTCCACAGCGGGTCGTTGTAGATCCAACCGTCCCCCTGCACGCGAAACAAGAATTAATGAGGCCAAACCTACAGGAGGTGGATCTTATCCAGTGACTCAAAGGATTGGACGCTTTAAATAAAAAGTTTAAACTCAACTATTAATCTAAATCTAGTCTTGATCAGACGAAACCAAAGGTCAGTTTAACTGGTTCAAACCTCCTTAGTGAAGTATTTGGGTTTCCAGGGTTTGTTGGCAGCAGCTCTCTGTCTTTCATCCACCCTCTGACTCTCCTCCAGGCGGTGTTTGTGCTCCGTAGCCTCGTCCATGTTGCCCTCCTTCAGGGACTTGGTCACACGTTGCCACAACCGCCTACAGAACATAAAACACCATCAGTGAACCGAGAGTAAAGCAGGGATTCATGTCTCCATTAACCGTACAGATGATGTGAACCAAAGAGCTTACCTGTGATCAGACCACTTTAAAATAACTGTCAGTTTTTACCTGGACTCGGTCCGGCCCTGCTTCTCCAGAGGTCGCAGCTTCTTCCTGATGACGGGCAGTTTGCTCGTGTCCATCACTTTGGTTTCTCCGCTGCTGTAGGTGAACTCCAGCGTGCCGTTCCACTCGCCCTGCGCCTTGCACACGATGGTGTTGGTGGGGTTGTGTTTGACCTCCGCCGTCACCCTGCAGCATTAAACCGAGACAAAGTTTCAGGAAGCAAACCACGTGATTTAAAAGGAATAATCTGCTTATCAGCAGCCTGACTGATGGGACCGTCTCACCTGTGCACCTTCCCTCCGTAGAAAGGCTTCGTGTGAAACGTCACCGTGGCAGAATAGCYGCTCTTCGCGCAGTTGATGGAGACTTTGCCCCCCAGCTCCACCCAGGGAACGGTGAGGATGGAGCGGGCGTAGGCACAGGGCAGCGTGAAGACGTACTCCTCGTCGTGCTCGAGGAGGCACAGGACGCCTGACAGGAGGAAGAGGAGCACACATTTACTAATTTCCTGCAGCTACTTTCTTTACAAACACATGGTAAAAACAACGTTCATCTTCAGGGGTGGATAATAAATTTTTTTTTTTTTTGGTCTTGTAAAACAAAAACAGTGGTGGGCACCAGCCCGCAAAAGCGCAAATCTGCTAGTTGTGGACCTAAATATTTCGTTTGCGCTTTAGCGGTCTTACAAATTTTTATAATTCATAAGCAGATTTGCGCTTTCTAAAATTAAAATGCAGTACTGCTAATAACTAATTATCTACCAGTCATCATTATCTTGAACAGCAGAAGGTATGACTGTCAATGAATCACAACATGTGATCTATCCAACAGCACCCCTCCCAGATAAACACACTTATTGGAAACGTATACATCCTTGCTGACTGTCGTTCCGATCAGGGTTCAGATTTCCCACAATGCTTTGTGTCTGCTTATGTAGCAGGAAGGCAATAGCTAAAATAGTTAACGTTTGTAATCCATACTAAAATTTTGTATGTATTGATTTATTTTACTTTACAATCTGAGCTCCTTTTTTAAAAAAATAAAGTTTAAACACTGGAGCTCAATACATGACGTAATTGGTCGAAGCAACGGGGTTAGAGACTCAGAAATGATTTAAAGATGTTATGCTGATGACTGACATCTAGTGGTCAACTGGAGCAACTGTGCTTTTGTTTCCCGTCACAAATCAAATCCAGAATGTATCACTTCAGTTTTCCAATAAACAGTTTTAAAATTACTTTATTGATGCTTCTTTAATGAAAAATCTACAACAAACAAAAGAAAAAGACAAAGAAGAAGCCGAACTAGCAATCCTCAACAACTTTTTCATTTTTACACCAGGAGCTAAAGGTCTGTTTCAGGAAATCACATCCCCAGCAATCGGCTGTTGTAGGATTAAGTTGTAAAAGAGTTTATACGCYGCTAGTTGGCAGTGTTGTACATATATTGTACATGAATTATTGCCAGTTAGTAAGTGTCAAATTGAACTTGCGCTGTAAAATTAGCTTCTGTTAGTTTTTCTATGGCATAAGTGCTTTTGAAGTTGCGGACCTAAATATTTTCATAAGAGCTTTAGAAATTGCGGAGTTAATTTTTGGACTAGCGCTGCCCACTACTGCAAATATTTAATAAAATCCCAAATATCTGAAACAAGCAGTTTTCTTTTAGTTGCAGGGTGTTCTTTTCTAAAACCCGTCCACTTTAACATGTGATTCACCAACAGCCTGGATGTATTCGACTCGAGTCACGGCCTCATGTTTACAGGAGCACATCTGTTTGTTTTTTTTATTTTGCTGCAGGAGGAGGGAATGACACAAAGACTTGACTTGTGGGAGATAAAAACAAGAGTTAATAACAGCTCAGATCTTTGAACTACAAACTGAGATTGGACTCCAAGTAAAACCAAAAAGAACCGCCTGAATTATATTAGTACAGTGGCGTGAAAAATTGTTTGCCGCCTTCCTGACAAAGTAAACCAAAACATCCCGAAAAGTTGAAATCCTCTAAAGAAACTGACATCTATCAGTCTGGAGAAGGTTATAAAATCATTTCTAAAGCTTTAAGACTCCAGTGAACCACAGTGAGAACCATTGTCACAAATGGTGAAAGTGTGGAACAGTAGTGACCCTTCAGGAGTGGCCGGTCGACCAAGATTACCCCAAGAGGTCAGAAAGACCCCACATTCTCCAAAAACTACAGGCGTCATCATGCCACCATAAGAGATTCTGGGCCAAGAGTTCCAAGACAAAAACCAAAACCACCACTGAGCAAAACAACATAAACACTTGTCTCAGTTTTGCTAGAAAACATCTTGATTATCTGCAAGACTTTTGGGAGAAGGTCGGGTGTAGAAGTAACAGCATCTCAGAAAAGGAACATCAACCCAACAGTAAAACTTGGTGGTGGTAGAGGGATAGTCTGGGGCTGTTTTGCATCTTCAGGACCTGGAAGACTTGCTGTGGTAAAGGGAAGCATGAATTCTGCGGTCTACCAAATAAAAAACCTCAAGGAGAATGTTCGGCTATTTCTTGGTGACCTTAAGCTGAAGACCGCTTGGGTTCTGCAGCAACGATCAAAAACAAACCAGCAAGCTTAACTAATTTAAGACTTTGGATTGGCCTAATCAAAGTCCTGACCTAAATCAGATTGAGAAGCTGTGACTTCAAAAAGGTGGTTCATGTTCGGAAACTCCCAAATATGGCTGAATTACAACAAGGATGATTGGCCAGGATTCCTCTAATTACAGCAAACACTTGATTGCAGTTGTTGCTGCTGAGGGTGGCCCAACCAGTCATTAGATTTAAGGGACATTTTCCACACAGAGCTCTGTTTGTTTGGATTGCTTTTCCCTTTAATAATTGTTTACTTGTGTCTCATATTTAAAATTTGTTTGGTGACCTGAAACATTTAAATGTGACAAATATATAAAAGAATAAGAAATCACACCACTGTAGAGCCATTACATCTGATATAATCAAAGTGTGGAAGAACTCACCCTCGCCCACCATGGACACACCTATAGACATGCCCATGAACTTGCTCTTGGTCCAGACATAGGTGTTGACGCACATCCTCTGCTCTCGACACTCGCAGTAGAACCCGGACACCGGTGGGTGATGGGACACCTGCTCGGCGACAAACCGGACCCTGTGGCACCCTCTTGCCGAGTCCTCGTTGTTCAGGTTCTTCCCCGGGGTCCCCTGGTTTGACCGGACCAACGGTTTGACTTTATCTCGAGGGACTTCCCACGAACAGTGGAAGGTCTCTCCCAGAACGGGGTTGTAGGGCTTCTTGGCCACGGCGCCTTTCCGCCCCTCGTGGAAAGCGGTCAGGTAGTACTCCACGAAGCGGACGATCCGGTCCTCGGCTGTGGCCCCGGCGGTGATGGACAGAAACATGTCCGGGTGGGCCATGAAGTTGGCGTACATCTCCAGCAGCGAGCGCTTTTCCAAAATGAACGTGGGCAGCACCACCTAGAGAGAAAACTGAGATGAAACTCTTTGTGTCGGGTCTCGTGTGCTACAGAGTCTGAGCCGTACCCGGGTCAGGTCCATCCCCAGTTTGAGCTGAGACAGCAGGTGGAGAATGATGCTCCGCTGGTCGTCCAGAACCCCCAGATCCTCCTCCTCATTGTCCTCCGTGTCCGTCACCTCCTCACTGGGACTGATGTCCTCCAGTCCTGAGTGGTGCTGTCGCAATAAGAAACAGTTGATCAATCACMGCCTTGTTTTCTGACAATCAATCAATCTGTGCTGCTTGTATGGACTGAAGGACCCAGGTGCTCAGATAAACATCAGTTTCATCGTTCAACCTAAGCAGGTCTAGTTGAGGTAAAAAAAAACTGCTTCATTGGAAGAAGAAAAATGGGGGAAAGCTAAAAGTGGTTGGTGAATAATGCACAAAGTGCTCTCAGCCTGTGGGCTACATCCTCCGCTTCTGTCTGTGCAGCTAGAGTCAGGGAGGAACACGTGTCCTGTGCACAACCTTTGTTTGAATAAAATACAAAAAAAAATAAGCAAAATCTGCACCAAAGGTCCCAACAGAGGAAGAGAAATTTCCCAAAGCAGAGAGTCTGAGAGTCACCTGAATATTTCATCCTGTTCATGCCGGCAGCTCCGCTCAAACACACACACACACACACACGTCCCTGGAGCTGAGGCAGATTGATATATATAGAAGTGTAGGGGGGCGAGATTACAAGGTGGGGGAGGTATTCTGACTTCAGTGGTTCTAACTAATTAAAAAGGCTCCTGACAGAAACAGAACCCTACTGCTGAGCTCCAACAACCAAAGCTCCAGTTTAAGATCCTGTTCGATGTTTTTTATTTTTAAATAAATAAATAAAATTCCTAACAGAGCAGTGTCAGACTGCAGGTTTACTTGTGGTTCCTAGAGTTTCTAAAATGGGAAGCAGAGCTTTCAGTCATCAGGCTCCTCTCTTGTGGAAGMATCTTCCAGTTTTTGTCCGTGAGGCTGACACTCTTTAAGTCCTGTAGTCAGTGTTTGGGTTTCCTGAGTCTTCCTTTAGTTCTGCTGCTATAGGCTCAAAGTGCAGAACAACAAACTATCCACTCCATTTCTGACTTTACTTTGCTCCCATTAATGTGATTTACTTTGAGTTTCTTCCCGTGAAAACAAAATCTGGACTATAGAAACCACACCTGGACCGGTCCCTCTGAGTGTCTCTGTCAACCCCAGGTGGTTCCAGCTGATCCTGTCTTAAAGAGTCAGTTCAGATCTTTTGAAGTGGGGTTCTGTGGAAAAACTAACTTTGAATATGATTAATGATTACTGCACCATTTCCTAATTTAAAGTGATAATTATGTACATAAACATTATAAATAATTGTATTAATGATACAATAAATAAGTTTTAATCAATGTAATGTACTTTAGAATCCTATATTTTATAAACAATTGGTCAGATTAACAAATGAAAACACTGCATGCAAAATACAAAGAAAGACCTTAAAGCATAAAATCAACTTAAATCTAAACCTGTACTTTATCTCACATAAGTCAGGATAAAGTATAAAAATATAAGAATAAAGCATCAAACAATCAACAAACTGAGCACCAAACATGAACCCGAAAACTTAAACCATTTTTAAATATCAACTATTTTTTTTATTTTTTCCAAGACAATTTTGTTTTTCTTCCAGAGCTAAACATATTTATCTCTACAACAAACCCTGCTGATGCCTTTGTTTCAGAATTTCAGAACATCAGAGCTCCATTTTGGACAAAAACTCTTGTTTTGGACTGAAACTGTCCTGAGGAGCTCCAGGCTTCACCTGCGTGAAACTGGATCTCATCTCCAATAAAGGGAAAGGAAAAATCTGCGTGGTTCAACTCCACTGAGCCGAGGCTCCAGCAGCAGGGAAACGCTCCACAAACTGTCAAATCTCTCTTCAGTTGGCATCCAATCCAGTTAAAGACACGTCCTCACAGCAGAAAACTTGTCCACGTATGGATCTTTGTAAAAACTTTGACTAAATCGGAGTTTGCTGACATRGTGAGCAGCTTCCTGTCCGACAGCCGTGTGAGCTGCGAGCACCAGGGAGAGGAGAGGAGGCAAGAGGGGAAACCTGCTGACGTTTCAGACCCTCCCCGTCCTGAAGCCGACGTGTTTAGTTTGAGTTTCCACTCCGTCACCATCCTCTTCCTCTCCTCCCTCTTCACTTCTGTGTGTGCATCATCCAGGCTTCAGCTGAATTATTCATCTTCTAACAGGGTGGAAAAACTSCAGAATCTAAATTATTTCTGTAAAATGGGACTTTTTTTAATCATTTAGCGTGGCAAACAGTGAATCATCCTTTGAGAGAAACCACATCTTTTAACAGGTTTGTTTAAAGGGATCTGTTAAATGGGGTTCTTTGCAAAAGCTTAGTTAATATCTTACCTGTTATGGATAGCTTTTTGAATAAAAAAAGTTTAGTTCTCACTGGCCTTTAAATAATTTAAACGATTCAAATTACTTTATAAACCTCAACACTGCCATCTTTACAATGATTTCTATGGTTATTTGGGAGCACAAGCAGCAGCAGCTAGCTGTAGCACTCTCAAAGCTCGGGGGGATCTGTTAGGAACATATTAGAAAACCTGTCTGATGTGAAACTTTTTTTATCAAGATGGCAGCAGTCCACTTTGGTTTTGACCCTGTTCTCCAAACTAAAGTTGATCATAGAGCAGGTAAGATATTTATTACTCATTACATTTACACAAAGATTTGAACTCTCTAACCTCATGAAGCTATAATCAAGGTTAGGACAAAGGTAGGATCACTTTTTCAGATTAATTAATTGGAACCCAGGTTTAGTTGAGCCTTGCTCTCAGCAGCAGAAAGGTTTAAAATCAGAAACTAAAACCACTTCAGTCTGGTTCTTTCCACACAAAGCAGCGGTCGCTCTCCTCTGAACCCAGACTGGACGGCAGAACCGAGCCGCCCCACAGAGAAAAACTCATAAAGAGCTTACAACCTCAGGTGAGGGGGTTGGACCTCACATGGAAAGCTTTGCCCTCTGACTCGGCTCAGAAGCACAAAGGTCCGATAGAAAATCTGTTACTGCTGACTCATCGGTCCACTCCTGTCACTTTAAACCACATACAGCAGGTAAAATAAGTATTGAACACGTCACCATTTTTCTCAGTAAATATATTACTAGAGGTGCTAATG
>NW_013952500.1:385685-387340 GCF_001266775.1 Austrofundulus limnaeus | reverse complement strand
CACACACACACACACACACACACACACACACACACACACACACACACAGCCTGACACAGATTAAATCAGCTGTACTCTTCACGCTTGAGGTGAGTCAACAAAAGGCCTGTTTAAAGCCCACAGAGTGGCACGTTCTCCATCATTTTGGGCCACTGAACACATCACACAGAGGATGTTCTGCAGCACAATCTGCCTCATTATTCTTATTTCACACACAACCACAACTTCACACACATCCTCAGGAATTAGAGGCAGCAGCTGACGAGCTGGTCCGAATGATAAAAACCCGAGTCAGCATAAAACACGTCGATTGTTTCTCTGAAACCAACACTCATTCGTTCAGAATCCACAGAAAAACCCTGGTTTCTTTTAGTCCAGGTCAGGTTTAAACCTTTGCTGCCCTCAGCTGGAGGTAAGAAGGAAAACAGAGGATCTGCTTTAAAACGACAAAAAACTTTTTTAGCTGCGGTTTTAGCCAAACTGTCAGGAAGGACATGTTTCTTGTGCATGACTTGATTGAACTAGATCTGCATCAGGTTTGGGGCTTCTTGGATAAAAAGCAGCTGATCTTTGTGAACAAAAGTCAAAGTGTTTAGATGCACAGAAGCAGCTTCGGTCTGCAGCAGGACAGAAGTAAATTCACTTTGAGCCGCTGCGAACGCCAACAGATGTCTGCAGCAGCAGCACTTCCTTCATTCCCTCCCACAGTCACGCTCCAGCCCTGATCTCCCTCCCGTCGGCTGCATACCAACGGCTGAATATAAAACGCCGCGGCGGTGCTACATAATTCAAACGGGAAGCTTATCATTCGGAGGTAATGGGCTTTTCTTGCTTAAAGTCAAACCTGCTGATGAGGTTTCACAGACAGCCGCATGCTAACTGGAATCTTGATGGGTTTCATTACATAAAGAGCAGGAGACAAAATGATGCAAACATCATATTAAACCTGTTTTTGTTTTTAGAAAACAAAACAAGGCCGACTCCTCCTGACTCAGAACAGCTGCAGTGTGTTTCCTCACCACAAGATGGCAGACTGACCACCTCCAAACCCTCGGATCAACAGTTTTTATGTTAAAAGATTATTAAAATAAAGTTTGGACAATAAATCTTCCACAGACAGATGGAAAAACAAAAACCTCTTTGACGCCAATCATTTATTTTGGGTCACTTTTTAAAATCAGTGCCGCCTGATAAGAGAAAATTTCCCAGGTCTGATTATTAGTCTGACCTTCGACGAAGAGGAGACTCCTGGACCAGCTGCTCAGAGCTGAGGAACACTGTCGTTTATCAGTTCATGAATAAACCTACGACAGCTGAGGGTCTGTTAGATTAAAAGACAAATAAAACTGATGAATGCTTTCTGATCAAAATAAAAATTTATCAAATCAATTACTTTTTTTTCTTGAAGACGTTTCAAAGTGAGAAAACAGAAACTAGTTTTCCATGAAGGAACACGTCTCATGTTACAGTTTTCAACAAAATCCTTGTGTGATCTGGTAACACTCAGCTCATTTCCTGTAAAACCAGCTGGGCTGCAGGTCACTTAACTGGGTTCACTTTAAAGCACCTGTCACATGCACTGGGCCTCATGCAAGAACATGTTCGTATTCTTATCCTAAATTTCTCTTACTTTTGTTCGTACAAAGGGTTCGTAC
>NW_013952500.1:379491-383726 GCF_001266775.1 Austrofundulus limnaeus | reverse complement strand
TCATTAGCACCTCTAGTAATATATTTACTGAGAAAAATGGTGACGTGTTCAATACTTATTTTACCTGCTGTAAATTACAAGCTGTAAGGTTGCAGGTAAACTTATAATGCCTTAACTTGCCCACAGTCTGCCTGAGTCACCTGTGGTTTTTTGTTTTGTTTTTTCCTGCTGGTGATCGGTCCAGACAGCCAGGAGGACTCTGCCAAGAGCTCCTGGGATCGGGCTCAGTCCCACCTCCACACGGTGTGACCCACTTATCTGACAGCAGCTCTGTCCAACCTCTCAGAGACGACGAGCGCCTCTCTTTCTTCGCCTCGAATGTAAACACAGGAGACCAGGAGGAGAGGTGAGGCGGAAATCTTTACTCCGACACATTTGTTCAAAGCGGAACGCATCAATGATTTACTGTGGCGACAAAATCCACAAAACAAACTCGTCTTTACGAACGTTTATCAGCCTTGTTGGTTTAAGGTCTGAAACTGGAAGGATGTTAAAAAGAAGAGGATTTTCTCTGTGTCATGCAGACAAAAATAACCCCGCCGGCAGCAGAGACCCCCTGAAGCAATGAGGGGGAAATGGAGAGCGGCTCCTCACCTCAGCACCACGGGACAGACTCCGCCTCCTGGAGRYCGGGGACGGCTCGGCCGACCGCAGAGGAGTCAGACCTTCGTTCCTCAGCTGCTCGCCTGACGGTGACTTTGGAACAGTCCACACAGGAACACCATCTAACACAAAAAAGAAAACAACACATCAGCGTTAAGAGTCCAGGCTTAGGTCCAGATGTCATCATCTTCTGCTTCCAGCTGATGAAGTAAAAGGGGTCAGACCTGGGGTCAGATCTGGGGTCAGATCTGGCTGAAAAGCTACAATTATTTGTTTCAGCTTCTACAAAATACAAACATTTTGTTCAGCTTTTTATACTGAAGCTGCTTGAAAGTGTCGAGACATTTTAGAGCTTTGTGTGGTTTCAGAAGAGGACAGAATTACTACAAATTAAAAGCACTGAAGAGTGAATTACAGAATTACTACAAATTAAAAGCACTGAAGAGTGAATTACAGAATTACTACAAATTAAAAGCACTGAAGAGTGAATTACAGAATTACTACAAATTAAAAGCACTGAAGAGTGAATTACAGAATTACTACAAATTAAAAGCACTGAAGAGTGAATTACAGAATTACTACAAATTAAAAGCACTGAAGAGTGAATTTTGACTATAATAGAAAAACTGAAGTCAGGTTTTGTGAGAAATAAATTTTATGGAACAAAAATCAAACAAAACAGATGCAGAAGAGTTTTGTACAAACTTGGGTTTAAAAAATTATGAAGCTTGTAAACAAATGTAACAAATGAAAAATGTGATCTAGAGATAATAACAGAAACTGAGCATTATTAGCGTTATTTTATGTTCATTAAATTCACTATAAAAAACCTTTTATATAAATGAGAAAAACAAAAAAATCATGCATTTTTACATTTTTAAATGTATTCGTTATTTTTTATTGTTTAAATACTATTTTTTTCTGTGTGCAACATGTTTGTAGTCGGGTCGGCTTTAAAAAATATTGGATTTTAGYCGTTTACTTTTTTATTGAATTACATAAAATCCATTTTCTTTAGTTTTGTGCATTCAGACTGAGTTTGCACAATAGAACAAATGTTTTGATGACAAATATTAATAGATTGCACTAAATCAAACAAACTGCAGGTTAATAATATTTGTGATCAGTTGGACACCTGCTGGAATAAATTCCAGTTAATTTAAAGGATAGAGGCTGCAGCTAAACAAGTGTAGAGCAGGATGATGGAAGCAAAGAGGAGAATTCTTGTTCTTTGTAATCAATAAAATTACAACTTTGGCCTCAGGAAGCAAATCAGTACTAAATTTTTCATCAATAACACATTTACAGATTTTATCTGACTTCTAAATGAGCCACAGAAAAATAAATCCYGTTATGGATTGTGGTGTGTTGATGATTCACATTTATTTTAGGTCGGTTTAGAAAAGGTTTTATTTGGACATTTGGAGGCTAAACAGGTCTAAATCTTGTGTTAATAAAATATCATGTGATATGAGAGATTTTAATGAAACGCAGAGAATAAAATCACTGGATGCTCGTCTCATTACAGCAAAATCAGCAGCAGAAAACAAGAACTGACAAAACTCAGACAAGTTTACAAATATTAAAATAAAAATATGTTAAATTATCAGAGTCTTTTAACACAAACTGAGCTTTTAGCTTCAAGATTCGACCAAAACAGCAACAACTTTGTCATTTTAGCACAAAATCTTAATTATAATCAAAGCTACAACTCAAACATGTCATAACGTCTTATTTTGGACATTTATTTATATTAATATTATTCAGTCATCTGGGACACTTTAATTATGTGTAATAATTTACACCTAACCATAATGTTTTAAATTTAGTTTTTTTTTCATAGTTTAAGATTTCATACGACTTTTTTCCTTTGTTTTATTTTATTTATTTTTAAAGGTTTTATCCTCCAATTATTTATTATTTTTGCTGTTTTGTTGTGTTTTTTTTCTTGAACAGTTGCAGCTTTAATAACTAATTTCCCTAAATATTTAAGTGTTAAATTAACCTTTTTAGTGCCATATTTGCTGTGAAAATATTTGAGTGATTATTTTAAACTCTGGCATCAAATCATCTGTCGATCACAGAAGACCTGCATTTTTAATTAAACATTTTTTCTTTAAAAAAAGCAATAAATAAAAAGGACTGGATTGTTATTTTAACTGCTCTAATGATTTTTCACSATAAGGCTAATTGTCCAAAACCAGTTTTCTTATTGCTTATTCTTTTATTTCCTCTTAAAAAGGACAAAAGTATTTGTATTCTATACTGTAGTATAAGTATATATAGGCTGTAATAATTAATCAGAATTAAAACTTGAAAATTTACCAAAATATATTAAGAATATTTTAGTATTTTTTGCTTCAGACATCAGTTCTAATTCTGTAATGTTCCACTTRAGATGTAAGTTTTCAAAATAAAAGCATGAAAGATGAACTAGCAGCATGAGTGGAATTGATTATGAAAACTTTAATGTAATGAGSGCGTTCACTTTGTAAAAGGTCGAACTGAGACTATCGACCAACGCTCCATTTTAATTGTTTTGGTTCAATTAGGAGACAAAAAAAAAATCTTGCTCCGAACATCAATTTGAAACAATGAAGCTGGGGAAGAGAAGGTTCTGGATGAGCAGAACTATCCAATGGTGCCGTTGGATAGAAGCATGCAGCTGATGCASAGTGACTTTCATGCAGGCTCTCTTTACTGATGTCTGTTAAACTCAAACTGCACTTATTTTAGATAAAGTATGAAGCGGATTATGCTCTGAGTTTTATTTTCGGCTACAGGGAGAACCAGGAAGTGAATTTCCTTTATGGATTTTTACTTCCTTAAAGGAAAATGCTTGATGTGCTGTAATAAAAGGGGGAAGTCTGTGGTTTCAGGCTCTTTTTTCTCCAAAAAGGTCTCCAAAGAGCTAAAGCGAGCGGTTTCRTCACATCGGCTGATAATCTGTCTGGTTTTTGGCTGGCAGGTTTTTCTCTACGTTTTTTAACAACTTGACTGCAGTGAGTTGATTCGCAGCAGCAACTGGAGACCAGAGGAACCAACGTGCCAGACAAACTCAGTCCAGCCTCATGCTTGGGGCCCCCCTGCCACCATGAAGTTCTCCCGCCCATGCAAAGGTGGTCCGACCCGTTCCACCAGCCCGACTCTGTTTAATCAGCTGCATTCAATCAGTACGCAGCTCATGCCGGCGAACAAAAACCACCAATCACTCGCAAAACTGGATTCCAACAAGAGAGAGTCCTCACTGAGGCGTGGGGGGTACATGCCGGATATGGGGAGCAGCCGGACCCCCGCAGGACTCATCAGCCAGGCAGCGAAAGGRAAGAGGTTTGTACTTGCGGCCCGGCGGTCCCACTCCACACCACCCCCTGTGAGACGAACAGGTGCAGGGCGGGGCGGCGGCTGGCGCAAAAAGAAGACCAAGAAACAGTGAGGACGGGTGGACTCAATGAGACCCCGCCCCACCCCCAACATAAAACACCTAACCTGGGATCAGGTACAACAGTGTAGATTCAGCTTTTAAACTATGAGGAGCCAAATGTTAAAGGCACAGTGTGTAGGATTTGTTGTTTTCAGCGACATCTAGTGGTTGAGTGGTTGAATCATCCTCCCTGGTCCTCCCCCCACCC
>NW_013952500.1:369172-372532 GCF_001266775.1 Austrofundulus limnaeus | reverse complement strand
TGATTATCTCAATTTCGGCTAAAAGAATTGACAAAATCCTACACACTGTGCCTTTAAGAAAAATGTTACCAAAATTCTAGTTTAAAAGTTCCCACTAACTTTTTACTGTTATTGAGCTCAATATTCTTACATTTTGCTACGTTTTACAAAATGTTTAATTTAAATGTTATATTTCAATATAAATCAAAATGTGTACATCTAAATGTAAAAATAAATGTTTAAGTTTACATTTAAGGTTTTCAGAAAGGAACGCAGCCATTGCCACTGGTGTGTGGCTCTAATGACATCATCCTGAGATAAAAGCAACTTGTAACCTAATAAAGTTCATTGTGTCTATAAAATCAATCTACTACGTTTTCCTAATTACTAGACACTTTTTTATTTTTTATGTCTGTACAGACATAAAAAATAAAAAAGTGTCTAGTAATTGTAATAGTGATTGTAATTGTAATTGTAAAAGCAAATAGTGCTGCTAAAGCCTCACTACAAAACTTCAAACTCGCAGATGTAGATGTGCCCGTGCTGCMCTTTAAACTGCAGGACCACAGGTACTATCTATATTGTTTTCAATGAACACACTTCGTTTTTTTAAATGTCAYCTTTAACAGCGTTAGCATTTGTTTTTAATCGCAGGATGACGACGTCGCAACGAAAGCCACACATCAACAGCAAAGGTTGTGTTCCATTCAAAACCTCTTAAATATAGTCTTTATCACTGAGCTGCAACCTTTAAAATTAAATTTTTACATTCAGATTTAACATTTAACTTTTAAATTTAACATTTAGTAAAAAATGAACATATTGTAAGAACAGTGAGCTAAATAATGAAAATGTGTTGGTGACATTTAACATTTTATTTTACACTTGGCGCACCATATTAAGGAGACGGATGTAAAAAAAAAAAAGATTAAAACACAATATTTATACTTTTAAACAGGCTGAAATAACATGTGAACTCAACCCAGATGAGCTTTCTGTTTTTGATTAAAATGACAGTCTTTGTCCCTTATAGTCTGAAAACTCAAATAGATCAAAAAGTTGAATAAAAATGAAATAAAACAAGCTCCAGGACAGTAAATGGGCTCCAGCGCTAAATTAGAACCAGCTGTTTCCAAAATCTGGTCCTACCTGGACAAAACTCTGGGTCAAAGCAAAGAACTGCTTGTATCAGAAGCAGGAGGTGGACTCATGAAGGTCCAAAGTATCATTTTAGGTTCTTTAAACACCAGGTTCTGTTTAAGGACCCTGTTTGAATCACAGTGAGTCAGTGAGTGAGTCAGTGAGTGAGTGAGTGAGTGAGTGAGTGAGTGAGTCAGTCAGTCAGTCAGTCAGTCAGTCAGTCAGTCAGTCAGTCAGTCAGTCAGTGAGTGAGTCAGTCAGTGAGTGAGTCAGTCAGTCAGTCAGTGAGTGAGTCAGTCAGTCAGTCAGTGAGTGAGTCAGTCAGTCAGTTTGTAGAGGACCTGCTAAACACGTTGTATAATAAACCACCAACTCTTTGAGAGGTTTTAATGGTTTTTATAGAACAGGACCAGAAGTCTGTCTGGTTCACCTGGTCTGAACTGTTCCAGCCTGAAGCATCAGTTTTCTGCTCTGGTGTTTCTGTTGTGGAGTCAGCCTGACGGCTTCGGGCCTCTTCCACAAATAGATCAACTCCTGTCTCGTTTACTKGACCAAACATTTATGGATCTGTTCTACAACAACCTGAACTCTGGAAACAGGTTCTAAACATCCATCATGACTCAAGGAAACTAAATTAGTTCACAGCGGTTGTCTCGTGTTTTTAAAATCTTTTCTGTTAACCATCTTTTAGGTTTATTCCACAGGAGACACCCTGAAGCTGTTTACAAACAAATAAACTAAAAATAAAACATTACCGAACAATCACCTCAGGCAGAAGGTTTGTTTCTTTTGACAAAGTCATCATCCTTTAATGAGGTTTATTCAGTCAATCACAAGGCGGCCATTTTGGTTTGTTTTTTTTTACCTGACATGCAAGTCCAACATGCTTCATCCTCACTTCACACTCATGCTTGAACCAGACACCACACAGACCATTTAGGATAAAATTAACATTTCAGTGCAATTAACACAGAGACATAAAAAAACACAGACAAGGAAGCTAAATGAAACAACATAAAACTGTTAAACAAGTAAAAGCAACATTTAACAACATTTACTGCAAACGTTTCAGTTTGTGAAACTAATCAGACACGAGCCACAGTCCAGCTGCCGGGCCGAGCCGGGCTCAGGAGGAGAGGGCTGTAAAGACGGGAGGACGGGGGAGCGGGGGGGGGTTCCTGTAACAGAACCGGAACGGGGCCCGGGGCCGACTCACCGGACGCGGCTCCGTGGGCGTAACGCTGGGAGGTCTGGTTCGGAGGCGGCACCTGGCTGTGGCTCTGCTGGAGGATGTTCAGGCATTCTCCCAGGCAGCTGAGCGTGGCGGCCGACGTGGCTTTGAGCAGCAGCAGGTCCTGGTCCAAACACGAGAGYGGGCCTCTGGTCGGCAGAGAGTCTATGGAGTGGACCAGGTTCTTCTGCTGGCCCTCTGCTTGTGTGATCACCTGCAAATAAACAAATAAAAACACACAACTTAAGATTATTAACACAATCAAAGGAACACACAGCCGACTTTAAACAGAATATTTCCTCCAGCCTTTTCTCTCAGAACAGTTAAAAAAATAAAACTGAAGTTTATTTTACTCGCCGGATCATAAACAACTGAAATGTCCCCAACAAAATGCACTATTTACCCTTTGATGGCGTATTAAATTTTTAACTGCACAGCTGTTTTTAAATAATAAAACCAACGATCCTTGTCTCACTGGTGAAGATKTACGTCTTCGGGGGACGGCTTCAGCATCCTTAAAGGACAGGGTCTGTTTTTGTTGGGGTTTTTTTTTGTTTGCAGATTTTGCTGACAAAGAGGAAAAAAAGAAAGTCCAGATTGAATGCACGTTTTCTTCTGCTGACTCATGAATTATAGATGTAATCAGTGGTRTTTTATTGTGATACGAGTCTGAATGAAAGCGGGTTTATTCTTGGAGGTTTTCTGAGAAACCGAGGATGGTTTCAGCCCATTTTTGGGATGATGTTGGATCTGATAATGCAACATTAGCGGGACTCTAATCTAAATGTAAATGTATCAAATGAGCTACATTCTCAGCAGGAAACGTCTAAYGAATGAGTTGATAAATTTTGGGTGTTTCGTTAGTTGGTGCTAAATCTGTTCAGTGTTACTGTTGGGTAAAGATGCATTTTACTATGGGGTGCCATTTGTAAAGTTACACAGTCAAAAATTACCACCAATATTTTTGTTTTATTTAGCCTTATTATTATTACTATTATTATTACTATTAT
>NW_013952500.1:366816-367993 GCF_001266775.1 Austrofundulus limnaeus | reverse complement strand
GTAATAATAATAGTAATAATAATAGTAATAATAATAAGGCTAAATAAAACAAAAATATTGGTGGTAATTTTTGACTTTGTGACTTTACAAATGGCACCCCATACTTTACACACTTCACATCTGCTTTGTGTGTTTGCTGCTACATGTTTTATCACCAGCAGCAGCAGCAGCTGGACGGCTGAGAACAGCAGAATATTTCACAGATATTGGAGCTAAATCTTGGCGTGGTAGTAGCTGAGAGTCATTCTCAACATATACTGAGCTTTACATGCTGAACAGCAGCTCTGCTGTTTTTAGCAAAATACATCTCAGACCACTGGACATAGAGGAAATAAACCCCCTCGCCATGGGCATAATTTGTGTGTGTGTGTGTGTATGGGGGGGGGTTATG
This sequence comes from Austrofundulus limnaeus, assembly GCF_001266775.1. Classification (NCBI taxonomy): domain Eukaryota; kingdom Metazoa; phylum Chordata; class Actinopteri; order Cyprinodontiformes; family Rivulidae; genus Austrofundulus; species Austrofundulus limnaeus. Next base: position 367,602 of record NW_013952500.1, on the reverse strand, counting down.
ACCCCTACTATAATTTGATCTAGTAAATTGGCATTATTTGCTCTAAACAATAGAAATGAACTGGTTAAGTACACGGCTGCAAATCTCTTTAAACAACTTTGACCTGATTTTAAAACTTATGTCCGATTTGAATGTTTAATAACTGCTGAAAATGACACGCAGTCTGCTCGTCACATTATGGCTGTATTTGTTGAATCAATACCGTATTTTTCGGACTATAAGCCGCAACTTTTTTCCTGAATTTTGAACCATGCGGCTTATAGTCCGGTGCGGCTTATACGTGGATTTTTTTTCTTCAGCCACCAGGGGGGCTCTTATGCTCCATTTGCTTCAACCACTCGCTTCAAAAAAGAAAGAAAAAAAGAGAAAAAAGAAAAAAAGCGATCGCTTCCAGAGCCGACTGTTGTACCAGGAAGCAGCGATTTAAAGATAGTCAATGGCCAAAAACTCAAAAGGGGATAAAACAGACATTTTTCACGGTGGAATCTGACTGATAAAAACTTTGGAGCTTAATCCAGGACCAGTTTGTGGATAAACGTCTGAAGAGCTGCGGACCTTTTTTTTCCCCTCATTGCACTCCCTGGGGAAGGAATCCCATGCAGTGACGTATGCTGGAGTGGGAGGGCTTTCCCAGCACAGCTTAGAGCCAGCATTACCCCGGCAGGACAACAGATACCACTGTGTGACGCAGCTTTTCTCAGCTTGTTTAACTGCGACACTGAAGAGGACTTCGATGGTTTCAGTGCGCCGGAGGACGATGAATGAGACGTTTTGTTGGACCAGAAA
>NW_013952500.1:363896-365742 GCF_001266775.1 Austrofundulus limnaeus | reverse complement strand
GCTGTAAGGCACCAGGTAAACACATACTCTTGGGAAATTGAGAAGTTTAGATATGTTGTATAATACATCCTAAAAATGTAAAATATTTGTTACTTATGGGAAATAAAAAATGGGTGTTAAAAGGTAACTTTCTTAATTTTTGAACTGACGTGGAACAGAAAAGGTGTCGAGTAAATACAAAGAAAACAGGAAAGTTAAATCCAAAACTATTTTATCCTSAATCATTTTATAAAAGTAAATGATAAGCAGAGAGCATACCCCTTTAAAGTTACATCCTTGCCCTTGGCAACACAAAAAACAGCTCCTAATGAATAAACTTTACAGAYGTTGAGCTAAAATCAGATGTTGCAGTAACCGAGAGTCATCCTCACATACTCTAACATTTATTCAATGAATGCTGGGCCKTCCATTTTTAACTTTGTCAAAGCAGTTTGATCTCTAATAAARTCCTTTAAAGTCCCATCAAAAATTATTAGAACAAAAGCTGAGAAATCTGTGTTTGGTAAATTTATTTTTATAACAACGTTRAATCTTATACAGTTGGAAAGCCTGTTAATTTCTCTTTAAAAAGGTGCCACATTTGTAAGGAACATGCATTTGTGGGATGAGCAGTAGACCTGAGTATGTGGGTYGTGCACRTGAAAAACTTGCCAAATCGTCTCYGCTAAACAGCTTATTTTGCTGATGACCCTTGTTTTAAGCTTCTGGTGCCTCCAGGTGCTGCCAGTCAGCTGCTCGCTSTAACATTTATTGTTACAAGATGTTTTTAAACATGAACTGGATGTAAAGATGATTTAGGTTTATCATAAATAAAAAAAATAGATGAAGCAAGCATAAAAATAGAAATGTTGCAGTTTTTATTTCCACCATCCTTATGTGTGTAGGARGCGACACAACTGAGCAGAAATTTAAGTGTCAGCCTTTCCAGCGACTCGTCCGCAGATTTATTCTCACTGAAACGAGTCAGAAAAGTTCCTCTCATTGCTCTCCTCTGAGGATTACTTCAGTCTGACTCACCTTCCAGAGTCTAAATGTGTCACACAACAAGGAAGGAAACAGAGTTCTTATTGCCRGAAGGTAATAAACTCTGAGTTAATGAATCTGGGTTGTTTATCAGCTCGGAAACGTCGTTTTCATTAATATTTTATGGCTTCTCGACCCTCRCACACACCTAAACACATCTGTCTCCTTCCACCAGCACCAAAAAAAACACAAAACATCTTTTACAGGAGRTTTATGAACACAGATACTCTGAAATAAATGATGAAATAGCAAACTGCAGCTCTAAAATTATCCTGTTTTGACCCAATTATTATATTTTGACCACCTGGCGAGTTTAATTTTTAGATTCTGACTTGGCAGAAAATGATTTTCGTAACGACGTACAGCTGCAGCCTGACACCTCACCTGTGGGATGCTAAAAGCTTTACGGCACACGTGCACCACAGGAAAAACATTCAGAACTTTAATTACAGCCATGTTRCACTAATAATGCAGCAAATCAGAACCTGCCTGGAGGTCCGTTACTCACTGAAGGGGTCATTAGCACATGGCAAAGCAAGTTGAGAGTAAATGAGTTGCTATGCAACCATAAGCAACGCAAAAAAAAAAAACATGACACCATCTTCAGAAACAAACACTGCTGACTGGYTTTTATAGTGAAAAGTAAAATGAAGCCATTTAAAATGAAAGGTTAACCCATGTTTTGTTTATCAAACAAATAAAAACAGATAATGATCACCCATGGCCCACAGCTCCTCCTTGAGGGCCTCAAAAGAACAACAGGTTTTAACTTTGAGCCGCAGAGGGCCGCAGGACCGCATTGATTTTGAGTAAGGCGCAATAC
>NW_013952500.1:361910-363561 GCF_001266775.1 Austrofundulus limnaeus | reverse complement strand
CATTAGTAATGTCTGACTGGGCCTCATGCCACTTTATGTTCAATAAATTGGGCCCCGAGTTCAAAAAGGTTAAGAACCCCTGTTTTAACATTTATTCAATTAATGCAAATGTTCAAAATGTTCAACTGTTCAAGAATCTATCATCCCCAAGAGAGAAATGAACATAAAAAATATTTATAATAAGCATAAAAAAACAAAAACGGAAAAAAATCGGATATTTGCAGCAAACAAAAGTTTATAGGTTTGAATATTAAATATGTTTGTTGTGTTTTCAGTTGAATATAAGTGAAAATGGATTTGCAAATCTCTGTATTCTGTTTTAGTTTACACAATGTCCCAGCTTCACTGGAACTGTGRTTTTAGAGAATAATTTTTGCTCAATCCTTCCCGTGAGTCAAGTTTGATAAAAAGGTGTATTTTTAAAACAGTCCTGCTTGTGAGCCATCCTTTTTTTAAATATAGTAAATAATTAGTCTCAATAAATGATTGCCTAGATAATACTGAATCCTAATATTTGAACCGTTTTGTGGATAAGGGATGAATAAGTGTGTCTAATATTTAGATAAAGATATTTYAGCAGCAGAGCATCAAGTCATACGCTTAGAGATGCACAGACAAAAATAAATCCATACGTTTACATCAGCTCCACACGCACACTTACAGACACACACATTCACACTGACACACACAGACACACACACAGCGCTCTCTGGAGCCATCAGAACCAGTGACGTTTCCAGAAATAGCCTAAACCCAATGATCCAGCGCTGCTGTGGCTTTGCGAGCGCCCAGTGGTGCAGCTGCAGCGAGCCSAAGTGTTCGATGGGTTCACATCAGCAGGCTGTGACAAGCCGGCTGTCATGTGATCCGACTCCCCACGCCTCGCACTCGGCGAGGAGACGGAACCACGATCGGATCGACGGATGGACGGAAGCTGGCAGAGTGACAGTGGCCTCAACACTCAACACAAGACATCAYTAATTTATTGTCGCTGACAATAAAGTGACATGCTTCGCATTCATTAACCTGCAGTAGCTATTGATTTTAAGGAGTTTAAACTTCTTTTTTATATTTGAAACTTCCACAGAAACAGAACGTTAATATTTCAGCTGCACATTAAAACATTGATAAATATCCAAAAGGAAAAAGCTTCACCTTGGTCAACAYCAGCATCTTCCACATTTAATCAACGCCCAAATGATCAACAAGACTAAAAACAGTCAGGAGATGAAAAACAGAACAGCAAAGAGACAAAGAGATGAGCTAACTGACTGCAGATCTGAATCAGGTCACAAAGCAGCAGCAACCCAGTTCTTCTGGACCAAAACACTAAAAAGATTAATCTGACGTCACACTGGAGCCTTTTTTGCCCCCCCCACCACCACCCACCCTCGTCTGTGGAGAAACCCCGAGCACCAGAGGAGTGCTTGTGTTGCTTAATGATGAAACCATCCGAGAAGTGAGACTGCTCCCTTTCTGTCACTGACTGAATCATTTAGATGAGATATTCTGAGCAGCGASAGGCAGAGCTGCAGCCTCTGATGGGGTAATTTAACAAATTCCAGTTTAAATTCCAGTTTCCAAATTAAAGTACCAACAAGATTTGGCAAGACATGCAATTCCATTTTGGATCTTATTTTCACAAATCGAT
>NW_013952500.1:359903-361208 GCF_001266775.1 Austrofundulus limnaeus | reverse complement strand
TTTTTTTGGTCCTAGGATTGTTTTTTTAAGAAGTACATACCCAAAGTTGAGTAAAAAAACTTTAAAATTGAATTTTGCATAATAGGTCCCCTTTAATTGAACTAAACATGTTTTATGTTTTCTATTTTTCTCTACAGTATTTGATATTAGAAGTCCTTCCTGACTGCTCAGTCATAATTTAGAGGCACTATAAGCTCCTGGCATTAATCCAAAAAGGTACATTTTAATAAAAGGTTGAAGGTAAGAAAGCTGCAGCGAGCGCCTGAACAGTCCGCTGATCTGATGCTGTCCATCTTCACTTCATGAAAAAAAAAAACTATTTATCGCAATCAATCACTTTAAACAAACTGCAGACAGGTCATTACGAAGCGACAAAGAAAAAAAATCTCCTCAGGAAAGATAAGCAGAGAAAAGTAAATGACTCATCCGAGGAATGGCAACAAGGAGGAAACAATCACCAGAACTGACGAGTCCAGTTACAGAGGCTGGGAAAATTGATGAGGGTTCAAACTTCAAACTAAGTCTAAACTGRTGATAAATTTCAAGGAACGAAGTTTAATTAACTTTGTGTACATTTAGACTGAAATGGGAGTAAAAACTTTAAAATAAAGCTCAGGAATCAGCTGGAAAATGTCCACTGGAACATTAAATGTGCATTTCTCCGTCACCTTCACATGTTGGCACAAAAACACTGATTTACAGACACAACAGGACTTTAACCCCAAATGATTTTAGCTTAATAAAAGTCAGCGTCAGGAATCCAGAATATCTGCTGACTTCACATCACCCGAGACCAAACCCACATCAAACAAAGTGCAGCAGAGGAACAAGGTTTTTGTTTTTGGACCTAATGATCAAAAGGGACACATCTAATTTCTATTTATTTTTAGTTTCAAAAACCAACTACAGTAATTTTACTGAAACCAACTTCCTGGAATACAGTTTATTACATCTGTCTGATCTGCAGCACCTTCAGGGCAGCTTTAATGCCTCTTTAATTGGTTTCTGTTTAACTCGATGACAAGCTGATGAGGTAATTTATTCTTTTTAATCAGGTGTGTTGGAACAGGGACACATCCCAGAACCAGAACTATAAAATGCATTAAAGACCCAATACGATCTTAGAGCTTTACTGAATGTTGCAGGTGACAAAACAAACYATTTACTTTATTTTTTTAGAAAAACCAAGCAATTTAAAAAAACACAGAAGTCCAGAGCAGGAAGCAGCAGCAACACTGCTACACTTCTTATGTCATTTCAACAACATGTTCCAATTGTGTGGGATAAATCTTGTGCCAGCAGGAA
>NW_013952500.1:354904-356157 GCF_001266775.1 Austrofundulus limnaeus | reverse complement strand
CTGTAGGACAAAGTATGCAGGAAGAGTAGCTCAGAGATTTTTTGTTAAAGTTGCTTTAGCTGGGTTTTGAACCCTGATCTCCCACTTGAAAGTCCATGACATAGACCATTAGAATGTTGGAGCTGTGGCAGGGTGTGGTGCCAGGGGTTGGTTTCTATGTGTGCAGAAAGAGGCCACATTGCCAATACAATTATTGACACTAAACTGCATAATATCAAATTATGCACATTCAGATTCTATCTGAGCAATTCAAATTCAATTCCTGCTGGCACAAGATTTATCCCATAAATTTCCTTTTCTCAGAATCCAAAACAAAAACGAGACAGAAAAGTGACCAAAGACAAAAAGGGCAAACAAATAAACCAGACGTCCTGCTCTGAAGCCGGCATTTCAAACCAACATCAGTAAAATGTCATCCATGACGCAGCAGAACCTTTTCTGTCTGATAAAGCATTAAAGTGTGTGTGCTGCGGCCTGTTAAAGTCATCTCTAATTTATTTCATGACGTCAACACGCCGTCAAAATACACCAATAAATCCTTCTGTTACTCCTTTTCTGGTTTTCTGCTGGGTACGTTTTAGAAATTGACACATCCTTCAAAACATTTAGCTGAAACCCCCTTAAAACATCAGAGGGAGAAGGGTCTTCGTCACCCACCTCTTTGACCTCCAGCAGCTGCCCGGGATACGGAGTCTTGGCTCGGCGAGCTGCGGCTGGAGATTTGTGGTGGGTGATGGTGACGATGTTGCCGGGYGAGGCCGCGTGGCCCGTGTGCCTCTGGGAGCTCGGAGATGAAGACGGAGTGAGGTGGGGGAGGAGAGAGAAGCTACGGGTCCGGCCGGAGGATGAGGGGCCCTGAGGAAGAGGAGATGGGAAAACGAGACAAGGTGAGAAAAAAGAAAAGGTGTAAGAAATTTAACGACAGGTGGTGTGTGTTTGTTCACACATTTTAAGACATTCAGTTCACATAAAGTTTACAAGATGAGTATTCTGACTGAAAGCTTAATGTAAAAACATTCATACAGATTAAAGAGTGTAAATTTGTCCAGGCCTTCTAATCACATTATTACCTGATTGTAAACAAAGGCAAGAAGCTCTRAATTCAGCCAACAAAAACTACAAGGAACAACATCAGTCTCGGGAAAAGTAACATAAATTGAGAAAAAATTAGGGCTGTGAAATTAATCCAGTTTGATTAATTTTAGTGCTGGGCATAGATTAAAAATTTTAATCATGATTAATCGCGATTAATC
>NW_013952500.1:350861-354526 GCF_001266775.1 Austrofundulus limnaeus | reverse complement strand
AAACTGAACATCTCAAACCTGTAAGCAAAGTTATTAAGAGTCAAATCTGTGTCAAAACTAAAAAAAAAATATAAAAAAAACAGGTGGAAAATAATGTGCAACAGGAAAATAAATCCAAACAGCAGCAACTTGTAAACAAAGTAATAATCTAAAGAAACAAATCTTTACGAAAGTTTGATCAAAAGCATTTTTTCAGGAACGTATCAGGACAGAACAAACGAGCATCTCAGAGCAGTGTGCAAGAAAAGTTAATCAACTTTATTTTAACTCAGTTTTATTTGATTTATGTGCAGCCCCTTTATAATCTGAGACATTCAGTTTGTATGAACGCTGAGTGAAACTGTGGTTGTTCAAGCTAAAAGTAGTAGAATGCTAATTAACTGTGCTGAAGAAGTATCCAAAGGTCAGCTGAAAGGATAGCTTAAAAACTCAAGAAGGCAAAAATGAAGCAATTATTCTGAAGCAGATTTTTAAAAAGGAAAATATCTCAGTTCATTTCTACTGGGGAAAATATCTAAATGAAGTTAAATGCTTTGAAAAATATAAGYKKARGTCAGAGMATCTAYCTGCTGAATGAGCTGAACATAAAAGACTAAACAGCACAGTATCCTGTCCTGAGAATGAACTGCAGCAGCGAGCAGCGAGGACAAGCCCCCCGCAACAGGAAGAGACCTCCAGATGAACCAGATTAAAGGGCGGCCTCTACCAGCATCGCAGAGTGTACATCAATTTTGAACATTTCTCCTGGTTTTTATAAACAGCTCCGACTCAGTTTTATATAAAAAAAAATCTTGTTCTTGTTTTTGTCTCTTGGAGCTGAAGCCACGTCCCATCCTTCACTCGGATTCGTCTGCCCTCCCCGCGACTCTCTGATGCCCGGTTGGCCGACCTCTGYGCTCAAGCAGGCAGCCAAGTCAGATCGGTATCTCGTCTCCTCMGTCTTTACTCTTCATTAGTTTACAGCAGCACAGGGAGACGAGGCATCATAGATTTATCCCTCAGGAGGAGCGCGGGGGTCTGGTGGCTGCAGCAGATCAAATTAACAACTTCCAACCCAAAGCACCGCTGACCAAGAGGAAAACAGGTCTGTTTTCAAGGGATGGATGCTCACTCTGACGTAAACCGCGGTCAAACAACAACAAGCTCACACTACATCTTCAACTTTACATTAAGAGACGAGTAAAAAGCAGTGGACCCGAGCACACATCCTTGAGGCACTCCTGTTTGATGGATAAATATTCAGTTTGATGGATGCATTTAGATTTTTTTTCCCCCATTTATTGCATCTGAAAGTATGATAGGGATGTTTATTTCATCAGTAGCTACCATTTTCATCCCTGACTGCTGAGACCAGATTGTAAAWTCTGCACTGAGGCTGACCTTCCTAATTATCGCTCCTGTTTCATCACTTCAACAAATTCAGAGAAACTCTGCTGACGTCAAAGTCAACAYAGATAAATCATCTGAATATTTTCCAGTGACTCCTTAAACAGATACACTTGCACGAAAAGCACTGTTTTATCAGCCTTTGTCACAAATTGTATTAACATATTATGTTTTTTTACTACAGACCTGGCAATGATGAGAAGGATTTAGTAAGTGTTGATGTTCATCTTCATCACTCAACACATTTCGCAYGCTGTCACTGGTTGAGGGACTTTGTTTACAACAATATCCACATGGTTTATTTCATGAAATCTCCAAAACATTTGATGTTGCAATTTGATGTCCTGAACTTTTTACTGGATTTTTTTTTATGTATTTTTTTGTTTTTAGGATACAAAATGCTTCTGAAAAGAAGGAGGTGGATCATTTTTGAAAATTTCATGGTGATATCTTGGATTTTAAGGAAGTTATGGGAAATTAAATGGACACGAGGGTCCTKTTGTTTCAGTGATGAATTACAGAGCATGAGCTTTATTACCCAAACAAAAACATTCACAGCTTCAGTAAAGAGTAACTAAACCCCAAAAATACACCTTTTTTGCAGATAAACTGTCATATTGTGCCTGAAGTGTAATATTTTTTATATTTCTGTGCATTTTTGTGTAAATGTCTTTAATTCTGCAATGTTTCTTCTAAAACCGTCTTAGTGCTGCCCTCTATGGTTGTACGATGACTACTGCAGTTGAATTTTCCTATTGGTTAAAACWGTACGTGCTCACGTCACAGCTCCGTATAAAAGCCTTTCACACAGTCAGGGTTTGGAACAGCGAGCACTGCGGTGAACGTTTTTTACTGCTTTGAACATTAGCTCATGTTAGCAATAATGCTAACAACACTTTAATACTCAAACTAAACCCATTCTGTCCTCCACAGCCTCTTTAATACTTGATAATGTCGATTGTTGCTATTTTAAAAGTGACTTTTAAATGTTTTTTTAATTCACTGACAGATTTGATATTGGTGTGGGATAATTTTATCCACATCAGTATTAATATTTTGATGTTATTTATTGCATCTTAAAGTATTAGCAAGTATACCATCAAAACAGCATTTCATTTCCAAGCATAAACACATAAGACAAGTTTCTCATTATAGTTTATAATTCTTTCAAACCAAATAATGATTTTCAAAGCATTTTAACACGTTTATCTATGCCTGATTTAGCAACAAACAAACTGTATCATGTTATCAAGATGTCTAAACTTCCAAACGCATTACTTACTTCAACACAAAAGCTTCCCAGCTGAATTTAAAGTCCACAGTTTGGCTTTTTCCCCCTTTTCCATCAGTCTGTGTGGAGTTTCAGCTCGAAACCTCTCTTGTCAGCTAACCAGGCTGCTAATCAGCTTAATGAGCTGCAGCTGTGCTCTGAGCCTAACAGCTGCTTAAACCACCAAAAGTCCTGCTGCTTTACAGATAAACTGCAGGTTTTTTTGACTCGAAAAAAAAAACAACAACATATATATTATGTCATCAATTAAATATTGATGAGYGTTTTCCTGTTTGGTCATAAACTGAAGAAAAAGCTTTAACAGAAATAAAATCCAAAACAAAGCCACGCTGTGTGATTAATRGTTACACTTTGAGTCTACATAAAGACTTAACTGGGTATTTAAAGCATTTTATGTATCGTTTAACTGAGTGAATTCAATTACTGTAATTTTTTCATAAGTGGCTTCTGCATAAAACATTTAATTTAGTCTAAAATCTAATGGTGCTCCTTCAGACCGCACAGCCTTTTACTATGAAACTGTCAAAAACTTTTACCTGCGACGACAAACTCTCATGAGGAAGAACTTAAAGACCAAAAGAATGTCCTCCTGAATGAGGATGAATAAAGACATGAATATGATTTATATTTTTATTCCTGTGACTGTAACGACCCACAGGAGACAYGACATTAACAGCACATTTTATTCCTTTAAGCAGCTCCTTTAATTCCACATGACGCTGCTAAAGAGAACAGATTTCCTTTTCTCAGTTTCGGAGAGCAGGACTTAAATCTCCGAACTCGTAAAGTTCCTCTTTTTTACTTTGCGATGTCATTCATGAATGAACACTTCCTGGTATGTGGGGCAGGAAACATAGCCTTATATGGTGTTTTTGGGGGTGGTAATTATGTAAATAACCTCTCTGCATGCACGAACAGCTGGATACGAACAGGTGTAATTCATCAGTTTACGCAGCTCATTTACACACTTTTCCTGAAGATGGAAGAC
>NW_013952500.1:347606-349092 GCF_001266775.1 Austrofundulus limnaeus | reverse complement strand
CATTAGTGATTATCTCAATTTTGGCTAAAAGAATTGACAAAATCCTACACACTGTGCCTTTAATCTAAATTCCACTAAATTATTAATTTAAAAGTTATCCAAAACATAAAAAAGGGTCACAAGTTTTGATTTGATGTTAAACCACCAAGTATCACTTCAACAATTTGATGCATTAATCTTTCCTTGGTTGTATTTTTATTTTTTTTTATATAAATCTTATTTTTCTATCATCTACTCCCTTTAGAAGCCACCAGATCATTGCCTCCATCCCTTCCTAACTCTATTCAGTTGCTGCTAACAGACTGRCATAAAAGGTTTCCATGGTGCCTTGTTTAATAAAAGCTAAAATTAATAAACTACACAAAACTTGACAGCCCCTATTTTTCCAGCTTGAACATAAACCCTGTCTGTTTTTTTTTTTTTTTTTTGGTAATAAATAAATCCCGCTGTATCTCCTCTGCCAAACAGGTCTGTTATCAGTGAGCCTCTGCCGCCGGCTGCCTCATCAGCAGAGTAGATGTGATAACGATCTCAGTGGCACTGCGGCTCAGCGAAGGATTAGAGCAGCGGCAGCAGCAACAACAGCTGCAGCCGTGGAAATGCTCCACGCTCACCGAACACAAACAAAACCGAGGGGAAAGGAGACGCTCCCCCTCTACGCTCGGCTTCTTCAGATTCTCTGCTTTTTGATTACTTTTCTCAACGCTGCTGAGCAGAGTAATTGGACTCTCCCTCTGCTCCAGCTGTGCAGCAGTTTGATCTGCTGAGGAGCTACATGTGGAATAATCGAGCCGCCAGTGAGGCGACACGATGAGGCTGGAGTGTTTAATTGGTTAAAGAGACCAGAAAAAAAAAACCTCTTTGATATAAGCTTGTCGTGTGTGTGTGGGGTGTGTGTGTATCTGTGTGAGTGTGTCACTCACCAGCACCTCTTGTCCTCCCACTCTCTCCACACTCAGGTGTTCATCTGAGCCTTTTAACTTTCTAACCTAAAACAAACAAACACAACAAAACAAAACTGAAAAACTTAAATGTTGACATTTTTCTCTTCAGAGCAAAAAATTCACTCAAAGTACAAAAAAATAACAGCAGAACCTGCTTTTCCTGCACAAAGGTAGTCAGCAGAGAGCTGATTGATATGAAATTCAACAAGCAGAACCACAACTAAAAATTTAATTGCGAAAACTATAAGTATTTAGTAAATGTTGTGAAAAAACAGAGTAGGTAAAACCAAAAATTAGCAAAGACAGAGCTAGAAGCTAAAAATGAGAAAAGTACTTAAATGTCCTGATGCATCTCAGTAATCCAGGTAAAAAATCAAAAGGAAAAAAATTGTATAGGTCCTCTGGACGGGTTCTTCTCCAATGAAACGTTTCGTCTCTCCTCCAAGAGACTTCTTCAGTCTGAGAGTTTCAGGCAAAATTCAGGCTTTTAAGCACTGCCTCCATGTGACTGATACTCATTTTTTTTAAAAAAGGAGCTCCGA
>NW_013952500.1:340519-346924 GCF_001266775.1 Austrofundulus limnaeus | reverse complement strand
CAGGTGACTGATACTCACATCACATGGCTATCGTTCACAGGTGACTGATACTCACATTACATGGCTATCGTTCACAGGTGACTGATACTCACATTACATGGCTATCGTTCGCACCTAATTAATACCTATTGTTAACAGGGGCCTATAAATTTTTTTCCTTTTTACTTAAATGCTAATTGTAGCCATACAGTACCAAAAGATAAATGTTRCAACACAGTAGCTAAATGCTAAAAATAGAAACATAGGAGCCCAAACCTAAAATTAACAACACAGTAGTTTAAAGCTAAAAGTAGCCACACAGTAGCTTAAAGTCTGACATTAGTTAAATGCTAAAATCAATACTTATTTTACCCACTGTAAATGAGAGGTGGATTTCAGTAAAAAACCACAAAAACTAGACCCACTTAATGAGGAGTCATTTATCAATCACACCCCTCATTAAATCCTGCTCAAATTATTRTCTTGACAAAAAAAATATGAAAACCCCAAAAAGAAGACAAGTAAAACCTCAACTTYAAGCTTCAAAACAGCCGTTCTTAAAGCAAAGCATGCGTCATGGTAACRAGTTCTATATTTTACCTAAAGTTTAGGGGACAGCCAGCTGTAACACCCAAAGTTTGCAAAAGAAATATTAAACTTCTGGAATATTTCTGACATCCACGCACCGCCGACTTTCACACTGTCACCACCGGCAGCGGAGCTCCACAAGAAACTCTCTAACAAAGTCAGTCACTGTGAGAACAGGCAAGTGGAGATACACCCACACACACATATATATATGCAAAACAATCCACTGAGGCAACATTAAAATCTGCACATGTCCAAATATAAATCCACTAACCCAAYAACAAATAAAACTAAAGATAAAGGTAGATTTCAGCAAACAGGGCTGTCAGAAAGGAGCTCACTGAGAAGAGGAAGATGAGGATGAGGATGTTTCCAAATGCATCCTGAGGTTCAGCTGCAGGGATCTGAGCTGCTACCTTCAAGTCGACGCAAACGATTTCCCAAAAATATTCGGAAACTAATAAAATGATAAAATCTGCTTTCTTATTTAGTCTCATTTTCTCTTTCATTTTTAATATGAAGCTTATTGTGAGGAAGTCAGAGGCTTTTTATTAGTCTGCAGACTTGCTTGGTTTGATAAGTGTTCATGGGGAAAGAAAACCTGAAAAAGGCCTTTATTTTTTAACAAAAAGCTGTGCTGAAGCGTTTATAATTGTAGTGAAAATTTTATTAGGTCACCTCAAAATACAATATGTCATTTCAAAGGTTTGATCATTATAATAACTAAAGGTTTTTTTCAGTGCATCAGGATCAAAACTCTGACAGGGAAAAAAAGCTAACTGCTGCAGGAAAACTTTATTAAAATATTCATCGTGTAAAACTTTGCCAATTTTGGAACTTGTGGTTCATTAAGCGTGACTTTAACACACTTTAAAGTCTTTTACCTGATCAARCCAACACATACAAGTAATCTACGTTTGGAAGAGAACTCGCCACCAGATTTAGAGACAAGTAAAACCCAAAACATGAAGCATCAAACGACTGAAATGAGCCGATAAAGAAYGGCTTAAAGGGCCTGTGATGTTTATATTCTTCAAATACAAAAATCATAAAACATCTTTATATTTAAGAAACTTGACATAAAATGCATGATTTTAACCGTTTTCTCACATAACTGGCAGATTTTATTTTGAAATTCGCTCAGCCAAAGTGAAACAGGACGTGACATCAAAGGGGAATTCTTTAATAAAATAAACTCTCTGGTCTTTGTTTATTAAAACAAAATTATTTTAACTTTAACTCTTCTTCGTCTCTCTTTGATAGCGACTCAGAATAATTTAAAGAAACAGATTCTTCTCTACAATCTGTTCACATGCTGACATTCCCCTTTGACATCACTTCCTGTTACTCTACGTGCAAATATCTCCACAACTGTTCATCTCAGCRGTGTGAAGTGKKGTTTTTTTTGCATTATGTTATTAATGCTATCTTTYAAAAAATGCATTCACATTTATTACAAAAACACTGATGACACAGGCACTTTAAGGCTACAAAAACAGAAAAAGTCTAAATTAAAAGCTGAAGAGGAAATATCTCRTATACAGCAATTAATTAGTTTTTAAGAAAGCACCACAAAAGACATTTGACATCGTTAATTCTTGAACACACCTATATTTCAAAATCCACTGCTGGTGTTTTGTGACTTCAGCAGGAATGAAAATCTTACTTTCAGCAATAATACTGAACACATCCTGGAGTTTATAGTAAGAAAACTGTCACATTTATGAAGGAACAGGAACTTACACAGAAAGTTCAGGACTTCCTGCTGATTCACTTCCTGAGTTACACGAGCTGATGATATGAAAACAGTGACGTGTATGTATGGCAGTGCGTGTGTGTGTGTGTGTGTGTGTGCGTGTGTGTGTGTGTGTGTGTGTGTGTGTTTACCTTGGCACTGCTGTCAGAGTGGCGTCTGGCGCACGCTTGAAGCTGACTGATCCAAAACTGCTGCTCCTTAGCGTCTGCAGCTGAAAATCCAACAGACACCGAAGAGTTAAATCAGTTCATCCTGAACACTGGAGACATTCAGGATCACACATTAGTCTTTATGGGAGTTCACACACGGGTCAACAAGCAGCAATAATGGAGTCATCTGCTAAAAACATGACTGCAATTCCATTTTTACCACTGAACTGTGACTCGGGTTCATTTTAAATTGACCAGAGAGGAAAACAACTGGAGGACGAGACGGCAGCAGTTACAAAATTTATTTGAGAGTTAATTTTTCTTCTAATTATGCCATTAATTTCCAAATCCACCGATGATGGTTGATGATGAAAGGCAGAACAATCTTCCCCCCAAAGGCTCCATCAGTGTCTTGTAGCAGCACTGGTTGATGGGACAGAACATTAGTGGGACAGGGGACGACCGAAACTCTTTACAGAACCCTGCATGAACGATCGCGTCAGACCCTAAAGGCTTCGACGGAAAACGTGAGGCTTCGTGCTGATCTAAACCACCGCACCCGACTCTCTTGGTGTTTGGTGTTTACTGAGCTCGAACGCTGGAAATAAACGACATGGGAACCCAAASCGAAAAWCCCTCCGAGCTTCAGACAGTGAAAGAAATGACATTAATGTGGCATTAAAACGCAAAGGCAAAAGCATCACTACAGCAGAACATAAACATCAGAAGTAAGTGTCTGCACTCTGAGCTCATCCCAGAATGATGGAGTTCCTCGAAGCAAGTTCATTTCAGCTGCTTGTACACGTGATGATGCAGGGTTTCCATGGCAAGATAAACGTGCCAATTTTTGGCCCATTGTTCCCCCCTTCCAATAATCTTAAAGGCGCAGTGTGTAGGATTTGTTGTTTTCAGCGACATCTAGTGGTTGAGTGGTTGAATCATCCTCCCTGGTCCTCCCCCCACCCCCATCCCCCGCTTCCAAACACAAAGGAGTTGCTASGGTGTCTCTCAGGTGTCAAAAACCTTTGATAATTCCAACCGCGATGTCTACCAGCAGCTTCAGGGCTAGTGATGTTTCAAGTGGTAAGATTATGAGCTTTAATAAGTAAAATTATCCCAGCTACAATGACAGACAACAAATATTACATTTATAGTATTACAACTAAAACCGTTTTTGACGCCGCCACCGCAGTTTGTCCTTCATGAGCCTTCGTAGGCAAGATGGCGGCTGCCTGTAGTGGCGACCCGCGACCATGGAGATATAAACAGCTTTTTATAAGGTAAAAATAATGAAACAAGGTCTTTGTCTGCAACGATTAGACATGTTTTTTTTATTATTGAATTATAGTGATTATCTCAATTTTGGCTAAAAGAATTGACAAAATCCTACACACTGTGCCTTTAAGGATGACGATTATTGCGATGACTCTAAAGATAATCTGAAGAGATATTCCTGCCACATGTGGTGTGTTAAGAGTGATCKTGTCGGCTTGGAAGGACGTCGGGACTGCTTTGATCTCAAATTATTATTGTTTGTTTTTAAATCTCTTAATGGCACTGCTCCGCCATATTTATCTGAACTTTTAAGTCTAACTGTACATGGGAGATCCCTGAGGTCATCAAATCAACTTGGCTAAAGCTTTGGGGTGACTGGGACTTTTCATTGGCAGGAACCAGACTCTGGAACAAACTAGACCACGTGTCAAACTCGAGGTCTGTGTGGCTCCATGTGGCTCGCAGGTGACAATTTTCATGCTAAGACTTACTTAATATGAAAATTGTTTCTTATATCAATGGTAAAAAAATTTTGGTTACATGCAACAAAATAAACTAAATTAAAAGGTGAAAGATAATAGTACTCATCCTGCCCCTGAGATGTTGGCTATATGTAATTGAACAATTTAGTTAGATGGCTCAGTAATAATGTATTTTAATGACTTAAAATAAGCTGCTTTAAATCCAGCATTGACCACAAACTTAATCTCCCATATTGCAAGTCCATCATCCATGTGAACGACTGGCCCTTTGAGGGCCACCATAACGCTCATGTGGCCTTCGATGAAAGTGAGTTTGACACCCCTGCTCTAGACCTTCGATCCACCTCTGACCTGGACGTCTTTAAGTCTAATCTCAAGAGTTATTTCTTTAAACAGGCTTTTAATATTTATTTTCTCTTTTTATGTTTTCTTTTCTTGTGATGTGATTCGACTGTGATGTTTTTTGGTCACCTTGGTTGTTGTTAAACGCTATATAAATCAATCAATCAATCAATCAATTGGGGATATTCAACATGTTGGATCATCTTGGCTCGATATCCCAGCATGTGGAGTTTGCAGCCTGTTGAATGTGACTTGTTGTCAATCAGAAAGCGAGGTGATAGAAACAACTCCAAACATACAGAAGACAAAACACCTGCCATGACGCAAACGTCTTTTTGTTTTTTCTTTGGTGGAAATAGTCCACAAACTATCRCCATTTCTTCTTCCTCGTCGGCCATGTTTATTTACTCTGAACTCATGTTTGATCTCGAGAGGTTTCTAATCTGACGTCTGAACGTTTGAGTGGAATCTGTTGAGCTTAGATGGATCGGTAAATCTAAAAAAAAAAAAAAGCTTTGCTTTTCGACAACTCCTTTTTCACCATGGCCGACCGAAGCAACACCCTCATTACTGGGGACGAGGCGCCGATCTATCAATCCATCCTGCCATCACTCAGGAACAAGATGCCCAGATACTTAAACTCCTCTTTATGAGGCAAAGACTCCACAACACTGACTTTGAAATGCTGAAGGTTATTTTAGTGTAAGAAAAACTTCCTGTGCCGACATCCAAAAGTGCTTTTGAAAAGAAAAAATGTGTAAAACTCCAGAGAAGATGCTGCTCGTCTCTGCAGGAAACAGATTTCATACCGAAACAACCTATAATACTTTGTTACTCAGATGACGCTCATCATTCACCCCAGAGTGAGCAAACAAAACAAAAACTCCCCCCCGCTTGTGACGTACACAAGCTCAGCTGTGATTAGAAATAATTAGCCGTCTGCGTTGAGGAGAGCAGCCGCCGGATGCGTCTATGCTAATGTGCACCTGTTCAAATGCTGACACGAGTGGTGCAACGTAGGTAGGTAATCAGGGTGTCATGATCCAGGGAGAAAATTTAAAAAAAATAAAAACTGTTTTTTGTGTAGCCGGAGACCTGGAAGTGACACGTTGACAGCTCCACTTAAACACAAGCTTGAGCTGAGAGGACTAATGAGGAAAACACAGAGCTGGACTGCACGCCCGTTTAAAATACACCACATCAGACACTCGGCCTGGTCTGAAACTCTTATTTAAATGTCAATATTCGTCCCGAGAGGCGGATGAGGAATATTCAAACAGACTGCAAYGCCAAGAAACCTCCTTCTCAGTCAATTAAGACTCCAACCCCACCGTCTAATTACAGCCATTTTAATTACAGGCCTATGAAAGATGTTATTGGTTATGATAATGTTGAGTCTGAGGATTAATGCTTGGACCAGCAGTTTGATTTAATTAGGGTGTYGGCAGTTTTTAATGCGCGGAGCACTTTAAACTTGTGTTTTTAATAAAATGGACAAGCTGACAAGGACTAGACTGGATGAATAAGCTGCCTGAAAAAACAATGACCCCCTCGTAAAAACACCCCAACGATGCTTATTATGAAGCTTTTAAAAAGCTAAATTATACGATGAAAAACACTTCATAATTATAGTTCTTTATTGCTTATTAAGTGTCATCTTTTAGCTGCAGGAACTAGTTGGTATTAATACTGAAAACAAAATAAATAAAAACAAAAAGTAGACGTGTTTTTACTGAATAAAGGATTTGCTTCTTAGAGCAATGTAAAACAATGAAAAGATGGGAAAAAAACAAGTGTTCATCATTGCATTAAAATAACTGTAAATTTTTTACAT
>NW_013952500.1:337857-339810 GCF_001266775.1 Austrofundulus limnaeus | reverse complement strand
AGTCTGATGAAGGTAAATTAAATATCTGACAGTGATCATTACACAGTGGGGCTCTAATTCACCACTTCACCATCTGTCGCAGTTTCATGTCTCCAAAATGAGCGTAGCATGGATCAAAGCTGGCGTGAGGCACCGCACATTTTCACGTCAAGTTTGGATTTTATAAATCACAACCTTGGCGTAAAAAGTGGCGTACGCAAGTTTCTGGGCTCATATTGTGCGTACGCCAGTTTTATAAATCCGACCCCTGATCAGTAAAACGGTTCGGAGTTTCTCCGGGGCTGAAGTTGAAGGAATCTGCTCCAACAACACTGTGTTAGTGTATCAGACGTTTTATTTAAGTGTGAAAAGTGGACTTGAAAACATTATTAATAGACGTTGATGGCTTGGACAACCGGAACCTGAAAGAAACACTGGAAATGAAACAAGCGTTTAAGGCTAATATTATTCAATAGCATCAATAGAATTGTCCGAAACCACGTCAAACATTTAACATTATCTCGCGCGCACTACAGCGGCTGCAGTCAACAGTTTTTCTGCGCAAGTTGATGAACAACAGTAACAATGGTGGATAGCAGAGTGCTGTTTYGTTTGCTGTTTGCAATTTAACCTTAAAGTGACTGTTCCACAACTAACATTTGAAAAATGCTAACATCTTCAGAGATTGTTTACGTGTAAACAGAAACACGTATACAGGCTGTAAATCAGACCAGTGTTTCTGCTCACACACAAGTCAATATGTCTCCAGTTAACACTCAGTGAAAGTTAAAGTATCACAACAATTCACAAAACTCCACAGCTAACACAACCCTTGACTGAGAATCAATCTTGATGAGTCAACGGTCTTCAAATATTGCCTTTAATGACTTGGATGCACAGTGTGGCATCATAACGAGCAACGATGCACCCTGCTGAAAACTGCACCTCGCTGAATAACGGAAGATTTAGATGACAAATAGCTTCATTTTTCATTAAAGAATTCAGACACGATGACACTTGGGTCGCTGTTCGTCATTGTTCTGTAGCAAAAAAAGGCCCACAGGCTTCTGACATTAAGCGTGGCGATGAACACGCTGCTCTTTATTAGTTCAGAGCCCCAAAATATATATATATCAGGCAATTTTTCCATCAGGTTTAGGTTCCTTTGTGAGCAAACGGCCGCCTGAGAACAAAGGCACCATTTAAAGCCCTGGACTCAGTTTCTGAGATTATAGAGCTAAACCTAAAAGGCTGAAAAATGACTCCACGCTCCACATAAAGGTTGGCTCTTTTACCTGGAGAAAGGTATGCGTCTGAGGTTTTCCATGGTAACTGCCACCACATAGGAGAGTAGACATTTGTACTTATCAAACACCACCCCCCGCTGTTTGAGCAAATTGAAGTTTTTCAGCTCTATGTTTCTGTTCAGTTGGAAATGTTTCAGATGATGAATTTTTGAGAATGCTTTTTTTTTATTGTTTGTTTTTTTGTTGACTGAGGCACTTTTCARGTGTCACCAGTGATTTCAAACCTGGTGTTTGTTTGGTTTGAGATGTGTGCCCTGCATCTCCATGGGTTTTTTCAGGACAGTGGAGACAGAAACAGCCCTTTCTGTGAGCTCCAACAGCGCCTCGGTCATCGAATCCGAGCTGTCCGGGAAATATAGGTCGAGTTATTCTGACACCCCCTCCCTCGAAACCCAAAGGGAACATTCCAGCGGCTCGAGTGGAGCAACACTGGAAGGAAATTGTTGCTTCAACAAACACAGATCAAAGAAAAGGCTTCAGCTACCAGTTCTAAGTAAAACAATTCACACAAAGAAATATTTTTCTTTGATGCAGAGATCATTCTAGTTTCTAATTTAATCTCAGACGTTTAGGATGGATAGAAAGGGACTGGATGGATGGATGGATGGATGGATGGATGGATTGATGGATGGATGGATGGATGGATGGATGGATGGATGGATGGATG
>NW_013952500.1:334401-336225 GCF_001266775.1 Austrofundulus limnaeus | reverse complement strand
ACACACACACACACACACACACACACACACACACACACACACACACACACACACACACACACACTGAATTTGTTTTATACCACATGCAGGCTGCTTGAGGTCATACCTCTAAGTTTGTACAGCTCCCCGTTGACAGAGTTTACGATGAACATGTACGAGGCTTCATCACTCGTGGTTACCGAGGCACCGATCAGGGGCAGGCACCCTCTGGGCTTCTGGTTCTTTCCCTGCTCGTTGACAAAGTACTGCAACTGGCCTAGCTCTGGATCCAACACAAAGTACCTGAAGAGAGAGAGAAAAAAAAAAACAAGAAACAGAAGGAAGGTGAATAAAAGCTGAGCAGAGGGAGAAAACGGTTTACGCGCCGTTAGCGTTATCATCGACATCATTTTGTTTTATATCCTCGTTATGTTGTTTACTGGTGAAACTTTTTAATTTTCCCGGAGCTCAAACTTTAGGAGTGTAGGAGAGAGAGAGAGAGTCACGAGGCTTAGAAGGAGGCGTACAAACGAGATGCCATAAACAGACGTGAAATTTCTCACCTCCCATTCAACAAATCCAGCTGGATGTTTTTAACCGCGGCCCTCTTTGTGTCAAACACACTTCTCCGCACACATTAAACAGGCAGCCTGGTTTCTTTGAATTGTACTCGTGAGCAGTATCTTACCTGCAGCGCAGTCAGAGAGCTCCCCCGTTCGGGAGGAACTGAGACGTTCTCATGGGGGACGGAGCCATTCAAAGGGAAATTCACGACATCTGAAGCAAGTCGAGCATCAATAGTTTCAGCGGTTTTGAGTATCTGTTAGCTTGACAYCCTCATGAGAATTTCTCTTTGATTCTCCAAACTGATACTGCAAGTAAAATACTGACTATTCATAGAAAACTTMAAGCACGGAACCCCAATGAAAAAGAAGAAACATCAGCTTTTACTAATATAGAAGCCCGACTGCAAATTCCCCTGGAAATACCTAAAATGTAGTAAATAATCTGTGCTGTTCAAAGGTTCTCAAACTTAGGATTTAAAAAAAATTGTATTTATTTAATTTGATTACAACAAGCAGCTCAAATAATGTTTCTGTTTGCTTGTGAACTTCAACACTTTTTGTGCTTTTAACAACATGATTTGGTTATGTGCAAAACATGTTTCTAAATTGGTTGCATGTGTGAGGTCAGAGCAACATCTTCAATTTATTTTTTGATGCTTCAGAGGCCAAACAAACTAAAACCAATCAAGGATCATTTTCCGGTAATTAAAAATAAGAATTGTAATCATCATGTCAAACTGTAGCTCTGATTAAGAAGCATCATGCTTGGCTCCAGTAAAATCAAGAGCAAACTGCAGATAAAGTTTATTTAGATCATCCTCTGTTGGGGAAAATGTCAAAAGGTTTACAAGCCCTTTGTTTTCTCTTGATTTATATTATTAAAAAAACACTTAATGTTTCCACAAATCTAAAAGGTCACCATGAACTGCGCATGGCACAGGTTTTCAGAATTACAATCATGGTCACATCAGTTTTCAGGCACAATCACAATCTGTCACAGTGGTTAGAGGTCATTTCTGGCAGATTGAAACCTTTTAGAGAGAGAAGCTGAGAGCTGAAGCAAAGAAATCCATCTGCAACCTCTTATTCTCAAATAATGCTTTAAAGCAAACCCCAATTAGTTGTTACATTAGACTTTATTTGATAAACATATATTTTAACTGTAAAATAAAGACTGTAAATGTAGGCTGTTTAGTTTTGTAAATTTTTAAAAATATATTTTAGCACGGACGGAGCCATTTTATTTACACGCAAAGCATTCTGGGTAAATGGTGACATG
>NW_013952500.1:327712-330941 GCF_001266775.1 Austrofundulus limnaeus | reverse complement strand
CAGAATGCTTTGTGTGTAAATAAAATGGTCCCGTCCATGTAATATATTTTTAAATTTTAGTTTAAAATTTATAAAAACTAAACAGCCTACAGTATTTTTACAGTCTATTTTACAGTTAAAATAAATGTTTATTAAATAAAGTCTAATGTTACAACTAATCGGGGATCCCTTTAACATTGCAAATCACGTTTTCCTCGTTTATTGTGTTGTTTTTTTTTGTCTTGTAAAAAATTACACCGGTTTCAGAAACAACCTTTGTTTCTTCATCCTTCAGGTTTGGCCTTTTCCCATGAACCCTCCTGTTTCCCAGAGAGGATGCAGTGAAAGCTGCCGTCTGAAAATTGATCCCTGCTCACCGTCTTGCCCTCTTCCATCAGCAAAGCCGCTGACTTTTGTGGACCGGAGCCGACCGGGGGGGCGGGGGGGCAATCTGCCTGCGTCAGTTCACATCCAGGCCTCACTTTCTCTCCCTCACACGCCGTACGTACACCAAACATACAGAACATCGAGTCCCTTTCGCTGCGTGTTCAGTCAGCAAGAATGGAGCTCTTTACTGGTCCCCCCTCCAGGCAGTCTTGGCTTTGCAGCTAAAGCACATTGCAGACTTTTAACATGATGAATGGTGCTGGAGAGCAAACCTTGGGCTTGGAATTCACTCTCTCGTGTCAGACCACTGCCGGTATTACCTKACCTGCAAGGCCACCGACTCGGCTCACAGTCAAGTTTTCACTTTTAGGACGATGCAGCAGCAGACGTGAACAAACAAAACTCTAAACGTGCGCTGTAAAAACACATCCTCCCTAAACTGTAGGGCTGAGACTCAAATTCCTAGCTGTTTGTGTGACACAAATGGCACCAAGTATTAACAGTCACTTAATTTTAGATGGAATTAATAAATTTACTGCCACAAACATTTTATCTTTTAACACATTTTATAGTAGGACAACTACTATCATGTTTCACGTTATGAAGCCTAGGCGTAAATTCAGCTGAACTGCTATATTTCTGTGTGTGAGTCTTTCCAGGTTAAAATGTTAGCAATTATTGTTGAACCGCGGCATTATGATAGTATTGGTATCATAAAGCAAGAATACGTTTATACTAAAGGTACGTTAAGATTTGACCTGATAAAGTGACTTTGGTTTTGGGTCTGCATTTAAAAAAGGTAAAATAAAATAAGAGAACAGCATGGCCGCTTTAATTCCCAACAAGACAAGGTGGCAACAGTTGGTCGATCAGAATTGAATCGCTAAAACAGTCTGAATCATATCGCAATTAGGGTCTGAATCTTATCGCAATTAGGGTCTGAATCTTATCGCAATTAGGGTCTGAATCTTATCGCAATTAGAGTCTGAATCATATCGCAATTAGAGTCTGAATCACATCGCAATTAGAGTCTGAATCTTATCGCAATTAGAGTCTAAATCTTATCACAATTAGAGTCTGAATCTTATCACAATGAGAGTCTGAATCTTATCGCAATTAGAGTCTGAATCTTATCGCAATTAGAGTCTGATTCGTATCGCAGTTTAGGACTGAATCATATCGCGAATAGCATCTGAATCATATCGAGATTAGTATTTGAATCATATCACAATAGAGTCTGAATCGTACTGCAATTTAGGACTGAATCATATTGCAAATATCATCTGAATCGTATCACAATTAAGGTCTGAATTTTACCGCAATTAGAGTCTGAATTGTACACAATTAAGGTCAGAATCATATCACAATTGAGGTCTGAATCATTTCGCGAATAGCATCTGAATCATATTGAGATTAGTACCTGAATCATGGCGCAATTAGAGTCTGCATTGTATCTGAAAAGCATCATAAACACTTCAAACTTTTAATTATAAAGACAGCTTGAATTCTTAAAAAAATGTCCTTAATTTATAGTTGACACTATGTAAAATCTGCAACAATGAGGTTTCCAACACGGATCCATTTTTTAATATTATTCACATAAATCACAATAATTACACCATATAAAATGCTTAGCCTAGCCATTTGTCCACATTACTAGTATCCCTCCTATTTCCTGATGCAGCTCCAGCTCGTCAGCAGAATTTGCGCTTGCTGCTCGCTCGGTGGGTAATTCTCTCACAAAAGCTCAGSGGGACGTCAGAGCAGAAGAAAGAAGTGAATCACTCTGGTTATTGGCAGGTAACATCAGCGATGCTTGTTCTGTAGTAAAAACAGTATCAGAGTTTGCACCCAGTCGACAGTTAACCATCATGAGAGGACTGTAAAGCTCGTTTCTCTGACATCTGATGGCTCTGCAGCACAGAAACACTCACTCAACCATCAGGAACAGAACAAGACATCCAACACGCACCRGCTTTTAACTCCAATTTAGTAAAAAAAACAAGATGGATCCTCAGCATAAACTCGTTTACCTCACATCTCTTCCTTTTCAGCTCATCCTTTATCTCGTGTCAAATTGTAATTTAATTTGTTTCACATCTAAATGAGTTTCTGAGTCAATTTTCTGTAACATTCTGAACCGCATTTATTTGGAGCACAAATGGCTTGTGCAGTCACCGTTACATTTTTTTTTTAGTTTTCTTCTGTTGAGTTTAACAAGAAAAAAAAACTGACAGATTCTTCTCAGATCATGTTCAACACTTGTGTTTTTATGCAGCCTATATTATGTCTGTCTGATTTAAGCTCAATCTAAATGGATTTCATTTAATTACTAAATGATTTACATTTAAATCTGATGTATTCATTCAAATTACATATGGATTATGTGAAAAGCAGACCACCCCAACCTGTAAATAGACAATTTACCCCCCCCCCCAACATTCATGTATAAAAGTGGTTTAACAATAATTTTACCTTACTACACTTTCCATACATACAAGGGTTTTAAATCTCAGCTTTACCTACAACTAAATGAGTTTTGTGAAAACTCACTTTTTTTAAAGAGCCTGTGACGTGCAGATCCTTCAAATACAAAAAGTCGAAGAAATCATTTTTATATTTAAGAAACTTGGCATAATAAACATGATTTTACCCATTTTGTCACATAACCAGCATATTTTCTTTTGGATTTAGCTCAGCCAGAATGAAACAGGAAGTGACATCAAAGGGGAAGAAAACTCTTTCACTCTGATCTTTGTTTATTAAAACATTGGACCTCATGAAAGAACCGTTCGTTCGCACAGATTTGTTCTTAAGTTGTGCGTACGAGTGATTTAGGAGAATTTGTTGCATTCACCAATGT
>NW_013952500.1:323061-325684 GCF_001266775.1 Austrofundulus limnaeus | reverse complement strand
TATATATATATAGGCAATATAATTAGGCCACAAGGACCATGAATTACCTAAATGCCACCGTGTTACAGAAATAGTGGCTGGTAAAAAGTTTGAGTGGCTGGAACAAAACTTTTTCTACCAGCCACTGTGGCTGGTAGGGGCAATTTATGATTTCCACCCCTGACTATAAATGAAATATTTGTTGTCTGTCATTGTAGCTGGGATAATTTTATTTATTAAAGCTCATAATCTTACCACTTGAAACATCACTAGCCCTGAAGCTGCTGGTAGACATCACGGTTGGAATTATCAAAGGTTTTTGACACCTGAGAGACGTCCTTTGTGTTTGGAAGCAGGGGGTGGGGGTGGGGGGAGGACCATGGAGGATGATTCGACCACTCAACCACTAGATGTCGCTGAAAACAACAAAACCTACACACTGTGCCTTTAAAGAGAAAGTTATGTGTGACCTTTTTTTCCAAGATAACTTATTTGTTGTTTAAAAAATCTAAACAACAGCACTRGGGATGTCCCTTTCCAGAGTTTTTGGCTCCCGATACAATCYGATTTTTTTAATGATTAGTCTTTCTGATCCGATACCGATAGCTTTATTTCTTTCMAAACGACAAKGTYGGTAGTATTAAAGCGAGCCCGGCTGTTCCCACCACGAGAAACATCCAGTTTGCAGATTTTGCMAGATRCAGYTTCAGCATCAGTTTTCCMTTGAAAAGTGTCCCCACACTGTGGAYGTGGTTGCATACTTGTGTGCRTCTTGACTTCTTAACGTCAGTTGTAAAGCATGACGATGCTGAAAACTGTTGCGACTGCCACCAATACTGATACTGATTATCTGATCGGGGACACACCTAAACAGCACCCTTTCTAGAAATGTCTTTATCCATTTTGAGACACAAAACAAGCTAAACCAAAATGTTTTAGTAGACAAGCAACAACAAAAACAGGAAACAAGGTGTGAGGTGCACACATTAAGCTGGGTACAAAATTGAAACACTAAGRAAAAGGGCCCACTCGGGATGCAGGATTGTCCCCTTTGGTAGCAGCTTGGTGTCCTCTACCCATTTCAGCACTTGATCAGGATCAGGACCTAACAGAGGTTCTGGAACAGTCTGGGTGTCCAGGGCAAAAAAAGAYATAGGGCTCCTGCGACATAGTTTCTGAAAAGCTCAGTTTTACCACGAACTGAGTTTTCAAATTACACCTCCACTATAAACTCTGTGTGTGAACAGGAAGTGCAAACACATTACAAAATGTTTACTAAAAATATCCAGGGTAGTGCAGAGGGGGCTTCTTTTCTGTCACCACAAGTTAGCTGCAATTAATAGATCCATGGGGAYGTTCTGACAAACACACTCCAATGAAGGCAATTACAAAGACCTATATTACATGTACTTAGAACAAAAATTAAGAACATTTGTCTTTGGTAGGTTCTTTGTTCTTGATAATAAATCAGAACTGGGTTCCCAGAAACTCAAAACAAGTGTCAACAGCAACAACAAATTTAGCTGTTTGGCAGAGATCTGCCAAGTTTTTCATGTGCGCATCCCACATACTCAGCTCTAATGCTCATCCCACAAAAGCATGTTCCTTACAAATGTGGCACCGTTAAAAAGGGAATTTAATTGGCTTTCCAACAACGTATTGCCAATAAGCATTTTCACAACAAAGACATAATAAACCAAACACACACTTCCTTAGTTTTAGTGCTAAGTTTGTATCTTTTAGCAGATCAAAATCTGCATACACACAGTTCCCACACTACACTTCACACTAACACATGTCCACCCACTCAGTGGCAAAATTAGCTCCACTCAGGTCTGCTGCCCACCATGTCACACACACACACACACACACACACACAAACACACACACAATACGTGATGAACCCTGAAACGTGACTGACAACCATAATCACTGTTCCACCAAAGCATGGCCTTGCCTCCTTCAGATGTTTCTATAATTAAACGTCGGAGGCACTTACCGATATTAGCTGATAACAATTATTATCAAACTCCTGGGGAACGACACAGAGTCAAGACACTTCTTTTCTTCCTTTAATATGTTTATAAGAACAAAACCGTACATCTCTCTGCTGTGATAAAAGCTGTTATTTTTCTAACCGTTTAGGATTTTTTTTTCTTTAAACAATCAGTTCACGCTGTTTGACATTTCCAGTAAAAATCAAATTCATTTCAATTAAGATTACCTGTGCAACAACAAAATGTTTCATTTGCTTATAGACAGCTGTACAGCTAGATTACACTGTCCAAAATCACAATATGAAAAATAAACCACTTGGGAAAGAAGAAAAAGTAGAAACCGCATTTCTGACACCTTGTGAAATATTACAAAGTTATTAAAACAGTTGTGCACAGCTAACCAAAAGATTTGGTTCACTAACCATTAATCTACTAACCAAGAATCTTAGCTCCACTAATGCTAATCTGCTAAACAGCTAAAAACTTATTAGAGGCTAACGCTAATCACTAAAATGACTGTAGTTATTTCTGAATTAAGGGGTTGTACCCGATGTAGGACAGATTTGTTGGCCGCGTCCTACAAGCAGCAAATATTTTCTCTACCATATTTAATTTAAATGTAGTCAATTTTTGCAATTGTTAATTAA
>NW_013952500.1:318524-320715 GCF_001266775.1 Austrofundulus limnaeus | reverse complement strand
GTAGTGGCGACCCGCGACCATGGAGATATAAACAGCTTTTTATAAGGTAAAAATAATAAAACAAGGTCTTTGTCTGCAATGATTAGACATGTTTTTTTTATTGTCATTAGTGATTATCTCAATTTTGGCAAAAAGAATTGACAAAATCCTACACACTGTGCCTTTAAAGAAATTAATGAAGAATTGAAACTGAAAACTTGTTTTCAAACGGGGCTTTTTAATTTTTTAGGTCTGACAACTTGTGTGAAGTCCTCTGAATCGAATCGTGAGGTTTCTAAAGACTCCCACCTCTATCCCATGTGTTGCGTAATCACCTGACAGCTGTGCTGCTGCTCCACTGGAACAAGAACCTCAACAAGCTTCCTTCTTCAGGCAACACAGCTGTTTAAAGTCCCAAAAACAAAATCCCCACCACGTTATGGTGCCGTCTTCTTTYAAATCGAAAAGGAAGTTGACCTTAATAAATTAGAATGCTTTTAAGTTCCTGTGAGAGCATAAGAGATTATGTTTGTCATCTAATTGCTGTTTCAATTTCAGGTGACATTTTCAGGAGGTTTGAGTCGTCGCTTCATATCTGTGTGCTATTTACCCATTTCAACCTCGTGACACGGGCTCAGRCGGGCACGCTGAACCGAAATCTCTGCTATAAAGCTGGATCATTTGCCTCGAGGCTCTTTTTAAATYGAGACGTGACGGGCGGCATCACCACAAAACTGAATAAGTCCCCGTCCCTGATGTTGGCTCGGCTTCAAAATCAAAATCTTTCCTTTTTAAATTTGTTCGCACGTTGAGGAGAACGCTCGCAGGAGGACATCAAACACAATCACTTTTATCCCTGTGAAACAAATATCTATTTTTAGCTTTTCTTTTTTTTTTAAAGTCAGGTATTCTCCTGTGTGTGCTCATCGAGATGCAGATCAGTGCATCATCCTCCTGTCAGTTTACAGAGCAGGAATCTCTCTCTCTCATACTGCCATCATCATATACACTTTCATAAAGCCCGAGCTTCCTTCTCCTCTGCAGCACTGCTACACTACAACCACAATGGGACACTTATTTCTCTGTGTGGCGGGGGAAGAAAGAACTAAATTTGCTGCAAAAAAAAACAAAAAAAAAAAACAATCACACCAAGGCTGTAGGACAGAGTCTGCATAATTCATGTTAACAGTGCAGAGAGACATTCACAGGGAATGGGTCTCCAAAGTTTCAAGAAGAARAAAAAAAGTCAGACGCTTCATATKTGACGCTCGAGATGTCGCTCTAAATTAAAAACTTATGAAAACTCTCGTCTCTGAGTGGAGGAAGGGAGTGAACACGAGGACACAAAACTGGGAGTGCTGACTGTCRCCGAGAAAATCTGGTCTTAATTATGAAAACTGACGCAAGGCTTTAAGGACAATTAGTTACAGGAAATAATGCTGATGGACTTAAAGCAAAAGGAGAAAACTTAGGTCCACAAACCTGCTGTTTCAGACCAAACAATCATGATTAAATGTCTAAAATGTTGCACCAAAAAGTAGAGTTTGCCTGGTTAAAATCAGACCCTTGTCCTTCACTTTGCTTTGTACGAGGGTCTGGACTCTCGGAGAAGCTATTCTTGCTGGAGATAATGAAAATGATTGGATCGGTTGGCCACGATGTATGAGTGCCWGCTCCACTGTGAAGGAGGCTAAGCTAAGTAGCTAACTGGAAATTGTGTGYGCTGTAAACAACCCTACTGAGAGGAGAGAAGTACCGAGCCAAATGAGACGGCTGTAAATGAGAGCTGCTGCTTTGWCAGACAAATTTAATTTMATTTGGAAGCCTTATCAWCACAGACTGGCTTCATTCACTTCCTCCACTGCCGTTTGCTAAAATAACTAGCAGACACTGTGCTGAACATCGACATCGTTCAAAACTCCGCCTTCTGTTTTCTGATTGGCCCGGATGAAAATTCTCCTGAAGAAATACTTGTCTATGAGAGAAATCGGGAAACTAGAATTGAGCGGAACTGCATAGGAAGGAAAGGGCCAGGCTAAGGTTTTTCAAGCTGAGCAGTTAAATTTAAATTTAGACATCCGACAGAAACCCAGAAGGCGAAGCCATGACAGGACCAGCATTCCCTTAAAGTGTATCTTACCCCCCATGTGAAAAGATAACTCCGCCCCAAGGCGAAATTTAAAAAATGCATCAAAGTGGGTAGGGGAGGGGG
>NW_013952500.1:314086-317886 GCF_001266775.1 Austrofundulus limnaeus | reverse complement strand
AAAAAAAAAGTTAATATTTGGGGTAAGTTACTCTTTAAACTAGTTCCAGTCCAAGTTTTAAGTCCCGCCCCCTCCTCAGAGAACTGTTGTTGATTCAGCTGCTTTATCTTTAAATGATTGTGTCAGCAAGTTAGGAACAATACATCAGTTTTATTTTTTATTTTTTTGTTTGTTTTGTTTTTAAAATGAATGGATCAGAAAATATTTCTTCAAACTTTCAGAGATCCTTCTGAAACAGGTAAGATATTAACCACTCACACCACTCAGTGTCACTAACGCTTCACTTTAAAAGTTTTCAGTTGTTGGAACTAGACAATGGGGGAAAAAAACTGCTTTGGAGTTCTGTGTTAAAGTCCACTGAGTTTTATTGAGCCGACAGGTGATAAGGAGTTAAAAAAAAAGGTGACGCTGGCACTTTACTGTAGGAGTGGGGGCGGGGGGTGTAAATAAAAGTAGAGATAAACTCATTTATTACCATTGACCAGAGCTGAGCAAACCTAATCAATTACCAAGTGGGACCAGTTTACAGTAGCTCACGGTTTAGTTTTTTAAAGTAGTAAAATTATTTTATACTTTCACAAGTCTGTATAAGGATTTTTAAATAGATATTTACCATAAAACACAGGGGTGGTTCTAAGGGAGGGGGCACTGAGTGGGAGCTGCCACCGGAAAAAACAAATCTTGCCACCCCTGCTGCCATCCCACTTATACACTGGTTAATATCAATTTTATTTTGTATAATTTTGAAACTTTAAATTTGAATATGCCCGTCTGWCCATGAAACTGAAAATATCTCCAGCAGAGACCATTTTAAGAATTTAAAAAGGGCAAATAGCGCTCAGGTAAATGTTATTTTTATGTAACTCGTAACCACAGGTGTATAACTTAAAATGTAAATTTAGCTCCAAAAATTACATTTTTCCTTATACAATAATTTATTTTGATCAAAGTGAGTTATTGCCTTCRGCTGCTTCTAAAAATCAGCTCTAAAATCCAGTCCACCTTTAAATCAAAGAGGGACTAGTTTTTTTTTAAAGAAATGTTATTACCTTGCCTTTTTGTTCATAACATTTAAAAATCTTAATTAAGCCATATTTTAACAGACTCAAACTGCATTCACTCAAGTAGAAAACAAATCTCTGCAGGTTAACAGTTAGAAATTTTAAAGTGAGTTAAATATGACACCTAATAGCATTTAAACCCCGCTCTTCCTCCTCCTCCTCCTCCTCCTCTCGTGACGTGGTGCTAAAAAAAAGTGCAACGTGGACAGAACTGGCACCAGAACCTGGAGTTAACTCGTGTGAAACCTCCTCCTCTTCCTCTCCTACCTGTTCTGCCAGCCTTGGAGCAGGTTGGTGTATTTGCTCAGCACTCCTTCCAGCTGCCTCCTGCGCCCCTGCTGCTGCTGCTGCAGCTGGAGATCCATGCCGCTGCCCTGCACCGTCCCCCGGCTGCCTCCAGCCCCAGCCGGGCCGCACAGGGAGCCGGAGCCCGGGCTGTGGGAGCCGCTCCGACCTCCTCCGCCGGGCTTCCTGGACGAGGACGAGCTGCTTTTGTTGGGATGCGAACTGCAGAGAGTCTTTTCCATCCTGGGCGATGGGACGAGAGAGATCCAGAGGAGGAGGAGGGGCAGGAGGAGGAGGAGGAGGAAGGGATGGACCAGGAGCAGCAGCAGCAGCCTATGGCAGCCGGGTCTCAGCAGAGCATGTGGGGAAACAAGGAGCTGTGTGTGGAGGGTTCACCACGACCCTGCTGCCCGAAGCGTCCCGGGGAAGCTGGCATAATCCTGGGCTGTGATGTGCGGTGTGAGCTCCGCCAAGGAGTCTGTGCTCCTGCCTTCTCCTGCTCCGAACAGCCGGAGACACTCCCCCCGCTCTGTGGACCTGCCCCCGGATGTTACAATGCAAAACTGGGGGAAAAAAAAAAAACTGGAGATGAGTCACGTTTAAGGACTCCCCCCCCTTTATTACCCCTCCTGAGTCAGAACTGCAGCAAAACAAAACATGGGTTAAAGAAAATATTAAATCATGATGCAGGAAACACAGGGATCAAACACAAAGACTAGAGCTAAAAAAGGGCAGGTTAAAAGCCAGAAGTAGCTAAAATTATATGTAATAACTAAATGGAGCAAAAGATTAGTTTAGCTTGATTTGATTTGATTTATTGATTTAACAGGAAAAGATTACTAAAAATCAAGCCTGACTCAGCATAATTGCTGTTTTACAGCAGGTTCCTGTTCTGCAGCACATAAAACACTCAGAAATACAGCATCACAATCACATCATTATACACCATAGACACAAAGACAAACAAGCATACCAAATTTCAGGAAGGCAGCATTTGCAAAATAGGACGTGTAAATATGAACATAACAAAAAGTGTCCAGCAGATGGCAGACAAGATTCTTCTTAAAGGGCTGTAGAAGCTCAAAGCAGAAAAATAGTAGCTAAATGTGGCTAATTTCAAGCTAAGAGCCAAAGCACTGACGAGAAGTAACAAAATGGCAGCTAAAAGTAGCAAAACAGTAGCTAGAAGCCAACAATTCTATAAAAAAGCTAAATAATAATAATAATAATAAACTTTATTTACGTAGCACCTTCCAATAATGCCCTGCATCGACCAAAGTGCTCCACAAAATCAAACAAATAAAAACAAATCACAATATATCAGTCCAAGTTAAAAACGCAGCTATGATAAAATAAAGTAAAAAGGTATAAAATTCTAATAAACAACAAAAGCCCTTAAATAAATAGGTCTTTAGCTTTGAACAGAACTAAGTCAGAGATGGCAGCAGCTCATAAGGAAAATAATTCAGTTTTTTAACAAGCTGTCAGCAAGAGAAGGAAGACTGGTTAATTCTGACTTATAAACAATTACAATAATCAAGCCTAGAGCTCACAGCATTGGTCTTTTCCAGATCAAATGTCCAGGTCCAAATAAAAAGACAACTTATAGAAAAATTATAGAAGCAGCAAAACAGTAAATACAAATCAAAAGCTAAGAAATACAAGCCAGAAAATCTATCAAAAAGCTAAATACAGCAAATTGTTAACTAAGATCAACTAAAAACAACAAAATAGTAGCTAAAATTGGCAAATTGCAAGCTAAACGCCAAAAATAGCAAAGCATTGATGAGAAGCAACAAAACAGCAGCTAAAAGCAGCAAAACGATATATAGAAGTAACAAAACAGTAGCTACAAGCCAAAATACACAAGTCAAAATTATTTTGAAACACTAAATGTAGCTAAAGGTTATCTAAGATTAGCTAAAAGCAGAAAAATCAAAAGCCAAAAGTAGCAGCAGCAGAAGGATAAGAAAACAAAAATACTATTATAAAGCATTGCTAAGATTGGCTAAAAGTATCAAAACTCTATAAAAGGAACAAAAAGCTAACAAAATATAAAAGCAGCAATCTGTAGGAAGTTTGTATTAAATTCTGAATTCATTGTAAGTTGATTTGAATCTGGATCTGAACTGAATTTAGGATTTGAACTTTTTTTTCTGTTTGTACAGAGCCCTGAGATATTTCTGTTCCTACATAAATAAACTGAACTTAGTTTGCGCCTTTACTGGATAAACTGAGAACAAAACAATACATGGCACATCCAAGAAAACAGCTGAAAACCTGGAACTAAATAACGAGGGAGCCCAAAACTGACAAAGAACAGGTGTACACATTCTCTGACGTCACACAAAAACCTACAGTGTTTGGATTTTAGGAACCAGGGGTGTCGCTAGGTTTTAAGGACAAGGGGGGCTTCGCCCCCAGGAGACACACAGAATTTATATACATATATAT
>NW_013952500.1:298338-313026 GCF_001266775.1 Austrofundulus limnaeus | reverse complement strand
TTTCTTTTACTGTTCGGATGAAATATGCTAGGTTTTTGATAGGGTTTTTTGGTTTTTCTTTACATTTTTGCCAAAATCATCAATATTAAAACAATAAAAGGCTTGAACTACTTCAGTTGGTGTGCAATGAATCTAAAATATATGAAAGTTTAATGTTTATCAGTACATTACAGAAAATCATTAACTTTATCACAATATGCTAATTTTTTGCGAAGGACCTGCATGTATGTGTGTGTGTATATAAATGTTTGTATGTGTATGTGCCTGATTTTGTGTGATGGTCAAATGTTGGGTGTGGTGTCCTGTGTGTGTGTGTGTGTGGGGGGGGGGGGTATGTGAGTGTGTGTGTATGTAGGTATATGCATGTATGTGTGTGTGTATGTGAATGTTTGTATGTGTATGTGCCTGATTTTGTGTGATGGTCAAATGTTGGGTGTGGTGTCCTGTGTGTTATTGGTGTTCACTTCACATGTTGTATAATTTCTATCGGTTTCTCTCTTTACTGTTCTTATATTTCTCTTCTACTTTTTCTTTTTCTTTCTTACTACAGCAGGGGTGCACAAACATTTTCCCCGAGGGGGCCAAAATGAAAATCTATCCATGGCTGCGGGCCAAATGCAGTAATGTAATACATGAAATACAAATACTTTTTAAAGTAAAGTCCTTTATTTTTAACGATTAAACTATGCAATGGCCCTCTTTTGTTTTATTCTGTGCAAAGTCTGCCATTCGCTCAAGTAGCAAAGGCTTGTTGGACATATAAATTGATTAAATATGAGTTTTTGTGGCCTTATAAAGTGTGCAAATCTAMATGTGTGGTTAAATCAGAACTAAATATTTCTTGTCATTTCATGTTTCATGTTTAATCCTAATAAATCAAAGATACAGTCAGCACCATGAATGAAAACTACCTTCACTACAGCCCTTTTATATAGTCATTTGACCAATGGAAATACTGTTTCTACACAGGATAACAGGTTACATCCTTGTAACTTTGGCAACTGTTGGTGGGCCAAATCAAGTGGCTTGGCGGGCCAAATTTGGCCCGCGGGCCCCACTTTGGGCTCCTCTGTACTATAGTATTATTTAAAAAAAGCCACTGATGATGCAGAAATTAAGAAACTAACATTCAGTTTTGTTTTCTATTGAAGTGGCAAAAAAAACTTGTGCTAACGTGGACTGGAGCGGATGGGAAGAGTGGCTGCAGCTGTGATTATGCGACCAGGAACAGGTGAGTTTGGGCGAGGCAGGACCCCGGCTAAACTAACAGTGAGAAAGCACATTTTAAAGGTCATTTAGGGAACTTGGACTCGTTTTGAGGCAGAATAAGAGTGTTGTATGTCGTCAGGAAGCTTATCAGACGCTGGCTGTGTGAATGTTTCTGTCCTTGTCCCAGAGCCACACACAATCACTTTGTGCACACGTACACACATAATCTGTGTATGGGAAAAAGTCGAAATTTAAGTCTGATGATAACAAAGCCGTGGTGTGTTTCTGTGTTCTGATGCTTTACCCGTCAAGAAAAGCTGCAGCAGATTAAAACTTTCCTTGGYCTAAATGCTCCTAAAGGCCACGGACACTGAGATTATCACAACTCGGTTTGTTTTTAGAACATTTTATCTGCTTTTAGCTGATGGCTCCAGAAAACGTCTCATGGGAAAGAAGCTTATCGGACGTGTAAATAAGACCGGTTTCACACCAAACGTGTCATTTTTAGGTCATATACGGTGCAGCAGAATTGCTGTTCTTATTGATTTTAAAGGAGACTGTATAAAATGAGGCAATACTGTTTGACTTGTCCCAAGTTTGTTTGCGAAACAGCTTGTATGACTCAAAGATGGGCAACAGGACTGAGGTGTTGTTAAAGACACCCGCAGGCTGGCAGGGTCACCTCAGGGTGTTTGTGTGACAGAAACAGGACAAGGAAGCAGGGAAAGTTATTACCTCTGAGTTAATGTGTAACTCAGAACTAGTTACCAAATTTAAAACAAATGTAAATCTGTTTTTAATAATCCATCCAATTCCCAGAACGCCTCAAATTAATTCACAGCTTGGAATACATGTAGCTGGAATTTTATCCTTCAGATTCCTCCGAAAATCTTTCTTAGAACTATGAAACTTTTTTGTTGAAGTTGAAAACTTTAAATTGTCACTTTTGAGCAAGTGGAGACGATGCAAGAACTGATGGACCTGAAGGTCAGAAAAGCCATCACCCTAACAGACCCGCCGTCTGGGTTAGTCCTTTTTTTTAAATCACCTTGGAGGACCCAGAGCACAAAAAGTTAGACAAAGACACGAGGAGGCAGTGACAGACCTTAAGCTGAAATGTCACGATGGCCCTCCACGGGTTCAATTATCGCTCGATTGAGCAAGAGATGGACCCCAATTAGTGTTCTGACTTGACACTTGCATTTGTCAGAGGAGCCTCGGGCTGGAAACTCCAAGTGAGGAGATTACAGTTAATGGGCCCACTTGATTTCTGATGCTTCCTGTTAAGCACACTCCTGAAAGATAACGGTGTGAAAACAGGAAGAGTGGAGGACGGTCGTCTCCTCCGAGTGGAGCAGAGGACGACCTGTCATCACTGCTGCACTCCATTGAACCCCTTCACAGAAATTAAAAAAGCATCCACAGATAACAAACGACTAGAATCACCTTTAATTAGCTCTAAGTACTACTACTCTAATTTTATGTTCATTTTTTTCTATAAAGTGAGGCAGAAACATTTAAAGTCATTATAATCTTATGATTTCTTCACTGAGCGCAAACGTCACACTGGAGATGCTTATTTATGGCACTCAGTCATCAATATATCAACAGGTAAAACTGTTTTTATCACAGCTGCTGTCTCAGTTTCTTGCATGCAGCCTGCAACATAAACTTTAATATGTTTAATTAAATTATACAGTTCATAAAGCTACATTGACTGTAAGTTTATGGTATAGTTACTGCAACTTGTTTCATTGAACCTACATGTCTCCAAATGACTCCAGTGACATCTGCTGGCTGGAAAAGAAATTGTACATCAAAATGTCCAAGTATAASCTGTTTTAATGATAAATATATACATATGAATCAATAAATTAGCAATAACTAAATATGTCTTTATTGCTTCTGGATCTGAAATCATGTTTTGCTCACAATGTTGGTAAAWTTTTCTACAATTATTAAACTGGTAAAGTTGCAAATATCTTGAGATATTTAAAATATGTAACAATGTTAGTATCCCATTTATTTGAGAGGTTAAGTATTGCTTAATCATGACACMTCACTTAATTTTGTGATAGCATCTCGTGAGAAATGAGATTTGAGGCTTCTCATCTTATCATCTTATAATTATTATTTTACTTTTCATATTTATGAGAAACATCTTCAAAATTATTAGATACTAAGTCAGAATTATGATATAATGAGATAGCACGAGTCATAATATTATCACATTTAAAATCAAAGTTAATATCTTACCATTTTGAGTTTCCAAGTCAGATTTATGAGAAATTGAGAAAACATGAGTTTAGAATCAGTATCTCCTCATTTTGAAACTAAGTCATGAGATATCTCTTGATATGGTGATAACACATCATGCAAAATGATGAAAAAGCAGACTTAGCATCTCATTATCTCATAAATAGGACTTTAATTCTCATATTTAAGCAAYAGCATCTAACTGTCAAACACTGTCTGAATTATTGGATAATGAGAAAGCATGAGTCATAGTTTTGAATTAGTATCTCATAATTGTATGAGGTTAAGTCATTATAATGACATACAGTATCTCTTAATTTTGTGATAGAACGTCATGAGAAATTATGAGACTGCAGGCTTAGCGTCTCATTATCTCATAAAAATGACTTCATTCCTCATTTTTATGAGATAGGATCTCAAAACCATTGCCAGAATTAGGAGATGAGATTCAGAGTTTTGAGATAGCATCTCATTATTGTGGAATGCTAAATCAGAACTATAAGATAATAGGAAAGCATGACTCAGTTTTAAGAAGTCATAATTATGAGGTAGTAATTCTCTCATTAATATCTCTTGATTTTGTGATATCATCTCAAGAAATTATGAGACTACAGACTTAGCATCTCATTGTCTCATAAATATGACTTTAGTTCTCATATTTATGACAGAGTGTTTCAAATTAGATGTTAAGTCAGAACGATGAGATGATAAACCACTGGTCATAGCTTTGGGATAGTGTCTCATCATTTTGAGAAACTAAATTTTATTTATCATAATCAAGATGTTTCTATTATTTTGTGATAGCATCTCATGAGAAATTAGGATAGTAGACTTTGCATCTCATTATCTCATAAATGTGACTTCAGTTATCATATCTATTAGACAGTATCTTAAAACTAGATGCTAAGTCAGAATTATGAGATGAGACAGTTTAGCTCATGATTTTGAGATGCTAAGTCATATATTAGGATTTGAAGTCATACTTATGAGTTTCTATTTTATAATTTAGCCTACCTCTAATTATCTTTTTTATTTCTCCAAAGTGGGAGAAATTGGCTTTCATAATGTTTGGATACCCTAAAATGCCTCAAAACTGTGTTATTAACTACATTTCCCAGAAACCCACTGGAGCCTGACTGCGCGTACTGCCACCGGACGGCTGTGCGCAGAAAGTGCAGGAAAATGTGCTCATCATCAGCGACAGGAACAGAACCAGGCAGCTCAACCAGGACCTCCAGCAGCAGACATGTCAAATAAAAATAAATGTAACAAAATGGAGTAGAGAATAATGTGCCTCGGCTCGGCTGCCGCCGCCATCATGTTCCCGGGAGTCTTCTATGCATTACTGGCGGGTTTCCTCGGAGCCGTGGCGTCGTCGACGGCCAAGCTGTCCCTCGGAACCGACTACCTGAAGGGGTTCTGTGAAACCGGACTCCGGACGTGGGGGGAGCAGCGGAGATTCAGACAAGCGGACGAAGCTACAGCCTGCGACCGGGTGAGTTCCTGTTGGGTCGAATAAGACCGCAGTTAGGACGTGTGGTGTGGTGGATGAGCTCCTGAGTCCCTCATCAGCATCAGTTTCATCATCAGCACCACACACGCAGCTGCTCGCTCGTGCGGTGTCCTCGTGCTGAAGGACGCTGCAGCTGACACACGCTTCTGTGTTGGTTTTTCTATCCTCGTGGGGACTTTGCATTGACACCGACTATACCTAACCCCTATCCATACCCATGGAGACTGGGCTTTGGTCCCCACAAGTTGGGTCCCTTCAAAGCTGTGCGTGTCTCAAATTACACACACAGATTGTCATTAACAGYGAGTCATATATTGTGTGACCTTCCACTGTCTGAAACCTCCAGAGCCGGCTCTTGGCATAGGCGAACTAGGCGGTCGCCTAGATCGCCATCTGCTGGAGGGGGCGCCAAACTGCAGAAGAAAAAAAAGTAACTATTTGTAATCCCTGGTTGTAACTCTGCTCAGCGCCCCTTTCAATTAGCTTTGTCTTAAAAACAATAATGAAGTATTACAGGAAAAATAAACTACTCCTACTACTAATCCTGCTGACATTCATTCTGACACAGTGAGGACTGAGTTTGTCAGCCGAGGACCTTATGAGGTAAAATCAGACTTATATTTTCCAAAAAGAGAGGACCTTTTAAATCTTTGCACAAATTGTGAACAGGTCTTTTGTTTACCCTTGTCATTTGATTTACCGTATTTTTCAGACTATAAGCCGCACCGGACTATAAGCCGCACCCGCCATTTTTTTAAAAAAAAGTGCCAACATTAACATATAAGCCGCACCGGACTATAAGCCGCACCCCCAACATAAAAAAACAGTACACCCAAATTTGCCGTCAAAGTGAATTCAACATCAAAACATAAAAAGCAAACCTTTAGGAATTAAAGTTCGGAGGAATACGGTTCATTTAACTGACCTTATTTTGGTAGTTTTCTTTAACATTTTCTGGTCCAACAAAACGTCTCATTCATCGTCCTCCGGCGCACTGAAACCATCGAAGTCCTCCTCTTCAGTGTCGGAGTTAAACAAGCTGAGAAAAGCTGCGTCACACAGCGGTATCTGTTGTCCTCCTGGGGTAATGCTGGCTCTGAAGCTGTGGTGGGAAAGCCCTCCCGCTCCAGCATACGTCACTGCATGGGATTCCTTCCCCGGGGAGTGCAATGAGGAAAAAAAAAAAAGTCTGCGGCTCTTCACTCGACGTTTATCCACAAACTGGTCCTGGATTAAGCTCCAAAGTTTTTATCAGTCAGATTCCACCGTGAAAAATGTCTGTTTTATCCCCTTTTATGAGTTTTTGGCCATTGACTATCTTTAAATCGCTGCTTCCTGGTACAACAGTCGGCTCTGGAAGCGATCGCTTTTTTTTTTTTTCCTTTCTTTTTTTGAAGCGAGTGGTTGAAGCAAATGGAGCATAAGAGCCCCCTGGTGGCTGAAGAAAAAAATCCATGTATAAGCTGCACCGGACTATAAGCCGCATGGTTCAAAGTTCAGGAAAAAAGTCGCGGCTTGTAGTCCGAAAAATACGGTACTTATATTTACTTTATTTATTCATTTAATTTGTTGTGTTGTGT
The DNA here is from genome assembly GCF_001266775.1 of Austrofundulus limnaeus. NCBI lineage: Eukaryota > Metazoa > Chordata > Actinopteri > Cyprinodontiformes > Rivulidae > Austrofundulus > Austrofundulus limnaeus. Next base: position 306,468 of record NW_013952500.1, on the reverse strand, counting down.
GATGTATGTTTGTGTTTAAAGCAAATAAATCTAAGTTTACCATAGTAAACTGGGGGTGGCTTCAACTCGCCTAGGGCACCAAAATGGCTTGAGCCAGCACTGTCTGAGGCAGTTTTAGGGGCAAGGTTTGTGTGCATCACAACTAACTGTGACATCACACTACAGACTCGATAATTTCATCAAAGCTGTCATTTTTAAACTGGATGTGACGTCTCCGATTTCTCTCCAGCTCCACATCCCTCTGCGGCTGCTGTGTGGCGGCCTTCTTTTCACCTGCAATGCTGTGATGTGGACCTTCCTGGCCAAAGCTCTCAGGTACTCCTCTTCCTCCACCCGAACAACTGTGACCACCACTGCCTCCAACTTCGTATCTTCCGTAAGTAAAAAGACTTTTAACACGGGTCTGTTGGGAAATAAAGTTAATTTAAATGACCTTGTGGTATTTTTTTTTTCCTTATACACGCCAAAGTAGGTYAAATTCTATTTGAGTTTTTCTTCTTTATTATTTCGCCTCCTGTTTCAGGCTTTCCTGGGCCAGCTGCTCTTTGGGGAACCCCAGATAACACTGTGGTGGGTTGGGATCTCTCTGACCTTCTCCGGTCTGTTGGTACTGCAGAGGGTTTCACCGCAGGACAGACACCAGGACGCAGCAGACGCTAAGGACGAATAGCGAACCACCAGCCGGCTGCGTCGTGCTTTGGCTCCTCTGATTTCCCACGAAGCCAAAGACGAGTGAAGATCCTGCGTGTAACGAAACGACAGCAGCTCCGCGGGGAGAGAAAGGAATGAATTTGTCGCCGTCTTCCAAGTCTTGTTAAAATGATTACCTGGCATTGGGGGCAGTTTTCAGAGAAAACCCTGACGGTGCAGCCAGAGGAGACGGTGGCTCGGAGCCAGTCCAGCCACTGCACAGCCGCAGCCTGACTCGTGGAGAAAAGCTAGTTCAGCTTCAAAATAGACTTTTATCAAGAGGTAAGCAGAGAGGCAGACATTATTTCATCTCTGTGATGCTCTAGGGTAATCAGGCAACTATAGCACAAAACTCATGAGCTAAAAAAACTCATGAGAGAAGCAAATAAAAACGTTAGTGTGATATTTTGTAAAGAAAATGATGAGTTGAAACCATTCTCATGTCTGAAATAAATATAAAACCTCAATCGGCGAGACTGACTCACAACAAAAACTCCTCTCTAATTAAACATCTTAAATTATTTTTGCGTAGGCTATCAAAAAAAACCATATATATATATATAAAGTGTGGATTTATGGGTGGGGCTGGGAAAGTCATGGGAAGTTTGGGCGCAAAAGGTGCTGCAGCACCTCCTGAAAACATGCACGCTTTAAAGGACATGGTTAAAGAATAGATTGTATCGTATTTTTATTTGAGTTTTAGAAATCCAGTTTTAAATAAATGCTTCCAGTGTTTCAGACATGGTTGGTTTTATATATCTTATTAAAATTAGACCCATTAAGGTTTATTAGTGCCGATATTTAGAATTCAAAGTGAACGACAGTGGATTTATGCAGCTGATTTGTGAGTTTGGTTAGTACTCTAAAATGTAAATGTTTAACATTCACAAGTAAATACAACATATTCGATTTTGGCCCAAAAAAAATGGCTGTTTTATAAAAATTTCGACGAGTGCTATCACCAGTTTGTTGACCGTCAATAATAGTAACAGCWCAGAGACCAGATTATTCTTTAATTTGTCCCAAAGATTCTTTTGTTGACATGTTTACAAACTAAACAACAAAGACCTAAGATCATTGACTTAGTTGGAAATGCAGATTATAACGGAATTACAACACAAAAATACTGTTTTACACAGCCTGCAGCAGGCGACTAGTGATGACATCATCGAGTCACTGAAAGGAAAGCTCACAGTCACGCCTCTAATAAATATTTGAACACAATCGCTCGTGTTTCACGTTCACATGAGAACCACTTGTTGCACTCTCCATAACCGTAAAAACACAGTTTGAAGTCGACTTTCAAAGGAAAATAACTGATAATAAAAATAAGACATTTTTTTGTTTAGAAGTAGCATTTTCTAGCCTGCACACAAACATCTCTGTCTTTTAATCAGTTTATTGTTTGTATTGCTAATTATTTTTAAAAAGGCACAAAAAAGAAGCATTTGCACTAAATAATCAACCAAGTGATCTATCAGTCCACCTTTAATTYTTACAGTTAAGGCAACAGACATGAGAGTGATAAAATCTGCAAAAAATAAAAAATAAACAGAAAGTAGCCGTACATTTCAAAATAAAAGTACTATTTTCAAAGACATTAGCCGTTATTAGTAAGGATGAAGTAGCGATTCATAAAATCATTGCAAAACGTGACCCTCACTGCAGACCTCTCTCTTGTAACGGGGCTTTGATTTAGAAGATGAACACAAAAAAAGTTGAGATTAATAATAATTAAAGTGTTATTTTGAGGGTTAAGATTTCTGGTAATTCTTCCTCAGACCAGCAGAGGGCGATGTGATTAATCACAGTTGGATAAAACGCCTTTTTTTAATCTATAATTATTACACCGTATGTAAAAGAGTGAGACGATACGATAAATACGCTTATATTTCAGTAAAACTTTTCTGGTTTTGAACGAGAGCARCAACTTTAACTTTTTATCACCTTAATATTATTTTTATTTTTCTTCACACTCAAGACACTTACTGTAAACACCTTTATTTACAAAGCTGTCAGCTAACTAAAGGGTAACTTTATTTTATTTTTTATGAAGTAATAACTCTTCTGATGTAGCGCTGAAAGGCTTTTTTTGTTGTTGCTTGAACTTTTCCACACCACTAACAGATACTGTATTATGACCCTGAGGCAGCTGTTCCTTATGTGTGCACGTTTTTACTAAATAATATAAAATAAAAGCGAATGGCTGAATAAATCACACCGAAGCCTCTCGGAGCACTGGTCCTCATCAGAGAGACAACCTGTGAATTTGTGCAGCTTCACCGTCCCTCTGGTGTCGAACATGACTTTAGTTTGTGTTCTTATAATATCCTGTAGTCGCAGTCATGATTAAAACTCTAACAGTTTCCATTTTATGAACATGGAAACGTCTGTCGGGCTGCAATAATTCTGTCCCCGTTTTATTTCCATGTTCAGGTTGTGAGGGTTTGAAACCTGCAGGCAAGGGGCAAAGTTATAAAGCATTAAAATGTTTACACTGCTGTTAAAACCCACAGCAACAATGCACAAGTCTACCCAGGGTTTTGTATCATGATCAAAAATAATCCCCAATAATGTGACCACAGCAATTATTGGATTATATTAGGGAGAAGTTTTACAAAAATCAAATGCTCATTACAGACATGTAAACTTGTTTTGAGACATCTGCGGCTTTTATTTTGAAGGCTGAACACCAAATGTTAGGTTCACTAAGTCAGCCCTAATGGACCTGCGACTTGTCCAGAGTGTCCCCCGCCTCTCCATTTAGGCGCCCCGCAACCCAAATAGTCTTGTTTAGTCCCTCATTCAAACCTATCTGGGAWAAAAAATTTATCTCCCATCATTTTTAAGAGATCCTCTCTTACAAGCTCTGCCTTCTGATTGGCTGGCGTGTTGTGAAAGCCTTCTCACCCTGTCTGAAGTAAACATGAATTATCAAATATATTCCAGCACGTTAAGTGAATTCAACCTGAACAGCATGAACCGACACAAAAATGTAGCTTAAACACCAACAAACAGGAGTTTAAATGGTTCACCTCCTACCGACTGGGATTCTGTGGAAAWGTTGGCTCCTTTAAGGAGTTTAATTCTGCCTGCTGGTGAGCCAGTGGCTACTTTTAGTAAATCCTTAAAACAGAAAACAAGCAGACAGTTCAATCAGACGAGGAGAATCTTGTTGCTCTGACCTGTAAAACTGACATCTGTAAAAGTGTGAACTATTCCTTTAAAGTATTCAATAAACGTTTCACCTGATTACCGAGGATTTTACCTGCATCATTCGGGTGGTTTGTTGTTTGTTAAACTGGAGTCAATCTGTAGGTTTTTCTCATGTAAACTACCGTAGATAATTATAATAATGCAGTTAGAAGAGGAATAATCAAGTTTATGTGGTGGAGCAGAGCGAAATCAGAAATCCTGACATTTTCCAGATGAAGCAGCTTTGAAAACAAAACCAACAATTTTTCATTTTTTTTAACTTTTGATGACTGAATATAGTTCATTTAATTGACTTATTTAACAGCTCAAATAAAAAAGGTAAGAACTGCAAACCACAGAAATAGAAAACATTGGTTTAATTTAAAGATTAATGTATTTCCTTTTTAAGTTTTGTTCACTAACATCCAGACTTCTATACTAAAATGATTAAATGGTGATGGTAAACCATTTAAGGTTTATTTTTGTGCACGAGAACAAATTTTCACTCTATTAACATAAATACTAAATTCTTATATGAATAAAATTTGAATTCAAAAATAATAAATATACTATACTTTTATTAATAATTCAAAAACCACTATGAAAATATAAATCACTGTTATAGAAAACAATTAAGGCCTCATTTGTCTTATTATATTAAGAATTATGACAATAATTTCAAAATATCTGAATGTATTTTTAATGCATTGTGGCCACAATTATCGTCTGTAAAACAAACTTTAATTTTAAAAACTCCTAGAAAAATACAAGTTTATGCAATATTTTGTGTGATGTTCTATTTTTCAGTTTGGAATAAAATGTTTGCAATTTGTTACCCATTAAAAGTAAAAATTTAACTGTTTTTATTTATTTTTTTTTAAATAAAGAGGATTTTACAGAACACAGTAAAATAAAAGCTCATGAATAAATGTGACCAAAATAACCAAAAGTTGTTTGTTTATGCAGTTTTATTCATTTACACTTAAGACAATAAAAAAAGAGATTTGTCAAATTTCAACTTGTTTCAAACAGAAGCTGTAAAGGTTTTATAAASCTGTTGCGTTTCCACAAAACTTGATTTTTTTTTTCAAAATAAAAGCATTTGAACGCCTGTAAGACCACGTGATTCTTTACAACATTCAGTTTGGCAACAAGTTTGTTCAAATGTTTCCTCCCAGAATCTTGTCTTTTAATACAGTAAGGCGTTAAGAAACACAAGCAAAGGCGTTTTTAGTGTTTAATACTCTGAAGTGTCTCTGAGGTCCAATCTGAAGCTCGTCTGGCTCTCAAATCGAAACCTTTTTAGTTTTTTTTTTAAACGTTCTGCTTTGACCAGACAGCGACTCAACGTTTTATTCTGCAGGACCGTTTTCCTCCAACTTTCAGGCACAAAACTGTCACGATAAACTGGATTATCTACGAACAGATCCCATTAAATTACAGTACGGGTCAGAGGATTCAGAGCAGAGCGGCTCGCCGTCCTCTCTTAGCTGGTGAAGTTTACTGAGAAAAAAAAATATTTTCCAGTCATCAAATAATCAAAACCTGCTGAGTGAACCACTAGAATCATAAAACTTGGGATATTTATGGATATAATTTAAGTTYTGATTGATTTTAGCAGTTCAGATCCGTTATGAACAATAAATATCTTACCTGCTGTAGATAGCTCTTTGCAGTTTAGATCAATTAGTTTAATCCTGACTGGATTAACGAGTTCACGGCTAACCTGAGCCCAGACCAAGGTGGATTTTACAACATTTATAAACWTTTTTATTTCTTTACACAGTTAGGATTAAGATATTCCAGATGGAAGACTCCATAAGTGCTACAGCTAGCTGCTGCTATTTGTGTTTGTAAATATCCATAAAGTTTGTAACTGCGTAACGCAAAACTAATGCGTGTAAATTTGTGTTCGCATGAACCCTTTTGGTTCTGGCTCYGCTCAGAGTAGTAGTTAGCTCATCGGTCCGTTTCCCCGTCTGAYGTTGTTCAAAARGCCAYCTACAGCAGGTAAGATACTAACTCTTCACTGCTTTTCTACAGAACTTTAAAAGATCTGAACTTCCTGCTCAGCTTAAAGATTCATCAACAACAACAACTTTGGCAAAGTCAAGACGTCTGAGCCGTTAACATCTTAATTAACCCATGTCAGCCTTTAGTGTTTCTTCCCAAACATTTACTAAAAGTTTTGATTTCACGTGGTCCTGACTTGGTGTTTCTGTGACGACGACACGGTCGGCTGAGAAGAGAGAGAGTCGTGCTTTTTTTTAAGACAAAGAGGAGTGGACACAGAAAGCTGGAAACTACAAAAAGAAAACTGCACTTGTTTTTTTTTTCTTTTATAAAAAATCTCATTRATGCAGCTCGTGGAGCCGACAGGATTTCTGTCCCTAATCTAAAAATTCAAACTAACAATGAAGACGACAGTGAAACTGTTTGACTGAACTCAACCTGTTCTAAAATTTCACAGGTTAGACTTCAAACTAATCATTTCATCTTAGTGGATTGCTTTAAAAAAAGGGGGGAGGGGTCAAACTCCTTATATGTGATTGATTGTGATTTTACAGCATGCAAAACAATGTGGAGCATTTCACAAACCAATTTATAAAACTTTTAAAATATAATCTGAACAAATCTGATCAAAAAACAAAAGTAAGGTTGCAACGATCACCTGTTATAACCAGGACTGTCACTTTAAGGCAATAAATAGGAACAAAATTTAAAATCTACTAATGAGCTGTTCTAAGGCAAATCATCTGCAGCAAAAAAATCCACAAAAATACATCAAATTAAGAGAGAAAATGTTAATTTTACAGGAAGACAAAACCAGGATTTTATCTCCTGGAACAGAAAAATAACATCTGGACKTCATTATTCAACCATGAAAAAGGAAATGATCAGACAAACTGCAGACWTTTATTCCTCCAGCGTAAAGAGCTCAGTCTTCTGGTGTGATTTTTTACTCCTTATTGTCGAGTTTCTCAGCTTTTTTTCTTGTACAGCATCAGTTTGTTAGTCTCATTCAGCACCGAGAAAAATAAAAAATAAAMCATAACAACAAAACCCCCTGAAATATTCATGTAGAAAAGAAAAGGAAGCGGTTAAAATGAGTTCATGTCCAGGTCGTGATGGGTTYGGGTTCACACTATGTACTGGTACACGTCTGCCTTGCCGTGGTCGGGCGTGGCGAACGGGCTGAGCCAAGCTATCGAGAACGGGTGGCCGAACACCACCCTCATGTTCATCCATTTGGACTTTTTGACCCATCTTCTCTCCTCCTTCTTAAGCTGCTCGATGCCCTGCAGAGGCAAGGATGTGATGAATGTCAGCRGCAGACGTGCCAACGGGGCGAAATTAATCCTCTTTGCTTTATAAATCAAGTGTATGTGACTCACTTGCATTAAAAAAATAAAACACCACACACAAATCTACATAAATACACTCAGACAAGCTGCACCAACAAAACCCTTAACTGCAGGCTCCATTACACAGAAATTGACTGAAATAGATGATCTTTGTAGTGAGTATAATGGAGCTGTGAGTCATCCTCGTGGGTGGTTCAAGCAGAAACGCTCTGAACTCAACCCTGCAGAGGACTGGAAGCAGATTACCTGCTCCTACTTCCAGATAYGCTCCAAWTCTGTTACACTTCCTCATTTCCAAACCAGTTTACACAGAAACTGGAGGAGAACTTCAGAGAACATCCAGACACAGAGGAGGATGGAGGTCAAACTCAATTAGTTCTACAAGAAACTGCAATAAATGAGAGGAAGTATTTATGGATGGATGGATGGATGGATGGATGGATGGATGGATGGATGGATGGAGACTGGCTAGATGGATGGATGGAGACTGACTAGATGGATGGATGGATGGATGGATGGATGGATGGATGGATGGATGGATGGATGGATGGATGGATGGATGGATGGATACTAACTAGATGGATGGATGGATGGATGGATGGATGGATGGATGGATGGATGGATGGATACTGACAGGATGGATGGATGGATGGATGGAGACTGATTGGATGGATGGATGGATGGATGGATGGATGGATGGATGGATGGATGGATGGACGGACGGAGACTGACTAGATGGATGGATGGATGGATGGATACTGACAGGATGGATGGATGGATGAATGGATGGATGGAGACTGATTGGATGGATGGATGGATGGATGGATGGATGGATGGATGGATGGATGGATGGATGGATGGAGACTGACTAGATGGATGG
>NW_013952500.1:295430-297275 GCF_001266775.1 Austrofundulus limnaeus | reverse complement strand
TAGATAGATAGATAGATAGATAGATAGATAGATAGATAGATAGATAGATAGATAGATAGATAGATAGATAGATAGATAGATAGATAGATAGTGTTTCTTTAGGGAGTTAGTCTGGGGGTCTCCTGGGTGGGGGCGCCCCTCTTGGTAGGAGAAAAGCTTCATTTACTACAAGAACCAGAACGTCTCGAAGAAGAACCACAGTTGGATTAATATTATCTCATAACTGTGCATTTTCATCTCAAAGAACAAATATTTCCTGTATTTTTAGGTAAAGTTTGAACTTTCGAGTCTTATTTTCTGGTTACTTTAAATATAAAAACCAGTGTACAAACATTAAGAAAAGGAAAAGTTTTTTCTGTTATCCTGTGAACTGACGTCACATTTAGAGTGAAACTGTAGCTGTTCCTCTTGTTTCTCTTCACAGAAGAGATGAGTATTAATTTTAAAAAATACTTTCACAACTGCAGTTTTTCCARAGGGGATCACTGAGATCCCATCACTCACCGTCTCATCGCTGCAGATGGAGTGGACCTGAGTCCCGAACATGACGGCGGTGAAGATGAGGAAGAGGAGCCCCTCGAAGCTGAGGAGGATGAGGAGGATGACTGTTGCTGGCGGAGAGAAGCCGCTGCACTCTGAACAGAGAGAGAGTTAACATCAAGTTTATAACTCAGATTTGCTTTTTAACAACTTTCTTGTGTCATCAGATTGTAACAGAATATAGAAACTGATGTTGATTTTACTTTAAATGGGATCATAGTTTGACAACATGAGCTCARTCCTGTAGTGGATGAGACTTAAAACCAACTAAAGAAAAATAAACACAATCCGTAGTACTTACTTGCCCAGTCGGCCTCAAAGCAGAAAACAAAGTGGAAGGCCACCATGATTAAAGCATGAAGGGATATTAATGCGATGTACATCTGAAAGCAAAGAAACAGGTTTATTATCAATTAAATATGATCATCTTATCAAACCACCGCTCTTTGATTTTCAGCACATAAATACTCACAGTGAAGAGCACAAAGTATTTCTGGTTGTTTTCTCCGACGCAGTTGTTCACCCAGGGACAGTGGTGGTCCATCTTTCTGATGCAGCGTTTACAAACACTGAAAACAAAAAGAAAATGAAAATTTAAAAAAAGGAAATCACACCATGTGCTTCGTTTTACGATAAATTTCAACTCTGAAGGAGATTTAATCACATTTATAAATAGGATAAAGACAAATTAATCTGTGGTACTGAACGAGCCAAGTCTCTAATTTATAGTAGGGCTGCGCGGTATATGCAGTAGAAGGTAGAAACAGTACGAAGTTGGCCTAAGGTAGAAATTAACCCTCTACCTTCCTGTCATCATTACGTCATCGCAACTGTGTCAGCAGGACTGCGAGTGCAGAGACAASTGAGCAGGAGTTCGAAATATAATGAAGAAATTCTAGCATTTTAAAACACGTACAGAGAGAATAAATCCTCAAAATTTCCTCCTCCCGCTGTAGAAAAAAGTTACGTCGTGTCGCGAAATCATTTCCTCCATCCAGCTCCACGTCGCACAGAGCGAATCTTTAACAACTGTAGTTTTTCACACCCAACTGTCAGAGAAAAAAAATGTTTTTTATGTATTGTTACACACAGAGATTATTAAAAAAAAGACGTGGGCATTTGTTCAGTCGTAAATCCATCTTGCTAATGTAAAGGTGGCTTCTGCTTTGATGATGATGATGAAGATGAGCGCGCAGCAGATAAGTTCAGCAAGCAGAAGCATTGTTTGGCAGGCAAATATTAAAGGGGACCTATTATGCAAAATTCACTTTTTAAAGGTTTTTTTACTCAACTTTGGGTATGTAC
>NW_013952500.1:292459-294837 GCF_001266775.1 Austrofundulus limnaeus | reverse complement strand
TAAGTAAGTAAGTAAGTAAGTAAGTAAGTAAGTAAGTAAGTAAGTAAGTAAGTAAGTAAATAAGTAAGTTTGTCCTTTGACATGATTCAAAACCTCAATATGAAGCGTTAGAAAGAAAACTTTGATGCTGAACCCTCCTGCTGCCCGTGAGTCAAAATGACCCCATTTAAAAACTGAGGTCTCGTGGATCACTTTGACCCAAGGGCAGCAGAATCCTAACACATTTACACATTTCTCATACATTTTAAAATGTTGTAATGCTTTGAACACAAAAGGAAGCCCAAGCCAGGAGCCATTTACCCGCTTCCTCTTAAAAAGAGTGACTGAATTTGCGCTTAAATAAAAATATATATATTTTATTTTAATCAAAGGTTTAATTAGGAATATGTCTGACCGGGTCTGTGCACATGGCCTTGGCGTGAGAGGCCAGAGCGAGGAAGGCGAGGCCGTTGAAGATCACGCCGTTGAAAAGGCTGTAGACCAGGTTTTTGGCCGGCAGCAGCATCACGAACACCACCACGAACTCGGCGTAGAAGACCAGGAGCCAGGTGATGATGCCGCACGCGATGCCGCAGCCGTCGCGGATGAACCACATGGCGTCCGGGCCGCTGCGGGGCGGGGGCGGGGCGCAGTGCTCGGGCTTCAGGTAGCCGGGCTGCCGCTCGATGTCTCTGCTGCGGTGCGCCGGGCTCTTCATCCTACACCGCCCGKGGCTCTGACCGCATACTGCGAGGAGGGGAGAGAGAACGGATCGAAGAGTTAGAAACACGTTACATTTCCCACAAATAAACCAGCAATTATTTCCGGAGAAATCCAGATCCTGAGCTGTGAGCTCAGGGATGTTTGCTGTGGTCAGGGAGTGTAGTTTCCATGGGGTGTGCTTGGTTTAAATGTTTGCATATTTTAAAACAACATCCATGATTATACCAGACACATAGTTAAACAGCAGGAAATTACAAAAGGAGTTTTTGTTAGTATTTGTTACAGCAAATATGAGTATAATAGTTTAATTAAGCTTAAAAACGCTCAGTACATGAAGCGATTTCTGGCAAACGTAGACAGCAATCCACTAAAATGTCCTGATGCATTTCAGTGATCCAGGTAGAAAAAAAAATCAAAAAGGAAGAAAAAACAATAAGTAGGTCTTCTGGACGGGTTCATCTTTAGTGAAACGTTTCGTCTCTCCTCCAAGAGACTTCTTCAGTCTGATGAGTTTCAGGTGAACTCAGCCTTTTAAGCTCCACCTCCACATGGTGGACAAACAGGTTAGTCACATGTAAAAGAGGGCTCTCACCAGAGTTTCAGAGAAACTGAGACGTTTATTCTCTAAACATGACGTCCCAGTGGCGTTCAAACCCAAAACACGTTACGACAAAGATTAGTTCACCCCAAAGACCCAGTTCCCTGGAACAAACAGAGTAATATAGTACAGTATATGAATAGTANTTTTTTTATTTTTGAAAGTAATGAATGTTAGGTAGGACTTTGAATATAATTTACGTTTCAGTAAGCCTGTTTTACAGTTAAAACTTATTTTAGGATGACAATAAAAGTCTAAATACAGATCTGTGGTTACATTTAATTGATTTTCATGATGTGTTTACATAAAATTAGCTCTACCAGGAAGTTGAGTGGCAGAATGAGCAGCATAGGACATCTGGATTACAGCTGCAAAATTATAATAAAAAAAATATGCGATTTTTTTTTAAAGTGTAACTGTTTAACAGCTCACCTCTCAGTCTCCGTATAGAGTCGACAAATCTTGAAGTTCACGTAGCTCCAAGCCTTTTGAGGGTTATTAAAACAGACGAAGCTGAGGTCCACCGGTCCGTGCCGCCACGGTGTTCGTGTTAGCTCGACCCGGCTAACCTCGCTGATACCCGGGGAGCTGTTCACGCTCTTACCGCTGCCTCGGTTTCGACGAGGTGTTAATTTGTTAATTCGTTTGAAGAGACAACCTCGAAACAGGCTATTGTTTCGGTGAGTCAAGTCTGATAATATCTAAATCCTAAAATAGCTCTTGTGGGAAGGAAGACAACTGAACGGTCTGGTCCATCCAACCAGGAAGTGTCGTTCGCTTCTCTGGTCCCTTTACGGGCGTGTTTGCCCTGAGTACGGTCTGTCAGGTAGTTCGTGACGACAGACAAGAAAAAAATGGGCGGTACACTGTTCTTGACTTATAAGTTTGGAAACTAAAGTGAGGAAAGCTTTCTTTTGTGCTAGCATGTATGATAAATATCTGTTCAAAATAAAGACACCAAAATGAGCAAAAACAACAAAATACAACACAATTTTTAAAACTCTCACAGCCATATGACCATGGCTCTGAGAGAGAGACAGAGAGAGAGAGAGAGAGAGAGAGAGAGAGAGAGAGAGAG
>NW_013952500.1:287306-289149 GCF_001266775.1 Austrofundulus limnaeus | reverse complement strand
ATATATATGTATGTATGTATATGTCATTTAGAACAAAAATCTCACTTTGTGTTCCCTCCTCAGCTTCTTCAGTGTGATGGAAACTTGTACGATGCCATGTCAGTTGCCATCAAGGCAGCTCTCTTCAACACAAAGTGAGGATGGTTTTGAGTTTTTAATTTGCGTCTAATTAACTCGTTTTAATTGAACGGTCTTCCGATCGCCCCACTAACAGAATTCCCAGAGTTAACATATCATCGGACGATGAGGGAGGAAAAGAGATCGAGCTGTCCGACGACCCGTTCGACTGCATGAGACTCAACGTGGAGAACGTTCCCTGCGTCGTGACTTTGTGCAAGGTGAGCGTTCTGCCGGCGCTCGCAGGTGGACGTGGTTCTCGCGCGAGGGCTAAACGCCAGTCTGTGTTTCAGGTGGGACACAGGCACGTGGTGGACGCCACGCTGCAGGAGAAGACCTGCTCCGTGGCGAGCCTCATCATCTCCGTCACTCAAAAAGGAACGGTCACCTGCGCCAGGAAGGTGGGCGGGGGCAGCCTGGATCCAGAGAGCGTCTTCGAGATGACCGAGGTCAGAGTGGATTTCTTCGCTCTAATAAACATTTGCTTTTAGCCTGCCTGAGTTTAAAAGGGAGAATTAAAGCTGCACAACGACGCTGGCTTTATACTTGTCAKGTTTTTTAAAATGTAAAAGTAAACTTTTCCAGCAGAAGTAACCCTGCAGCGTTTATTTGTGTGTCTGCAGGCGGGGAAACGAGTCGGGAAAGCTCTCCACGCTCCGCTCATGAAGCTGCTGCAGCAGGAAGAAAGCCTGGGCAAAAAGAGACACAAAGTTGGCTTCCTTGGTTAAAAAAAATGTTTTTTTAGTGTTTGTATTTATTTACACATGATTTTGTTGAATTAAAATGTCCTGTTCGTACACATTGCTTGTCTGTTTTTGTTTTAAGGTGTAACACTGAAGCATTCAGAGTATCTCTGTGATTTTCTGCCACACCTTTTCTTTTCTTTTTTTTCCATATATAAATGGTGAAGAAAACAATGTGGTGCTAAACTGTGGTGACTCCCCAGACCTGACCCCAGAGCTGAACCGGCTCCAAACGAGGCTGCTGCCACGTCTCAGCAGGGACCGAGTGCAGAAGGTCCAGACGGGAATCTGGACGGTTTCCACTTTTCCCTCAGATTGTTGCAGGACGTCTGCACAGGCTGGGAGCAGCAGACGGGTCCAAAACAAGCTTCTGGCTTTTTTATTTTTATCTTTACTTTATGTAACAACAGCATATTCGGACAAGGTAAATAAAAACTGAATGCTATGATATACAAAACACATTAATAACAATGAAACTAGTATTTTTTTACTTTTAGCTTTGGCAGCCATCTTGGATTTGGATACGGTATATGATGGGGATTGATTTCAGCTATGACATCAAATTTAAGCCTAATACGTCTAAAAATAATGGTCAAACATGAAGAATATTCACAATTTTTGGGAAAAAAAGTAATTTTTTTAAACTTTTGCGGCAGCAACACGTTTAAAAAGTAGAAATCGACAAACGGCTGTGAAAGTAAATGAAAATCTAGGAGTCAGACAAATTGAAATTTCAATTTTAAATTTTAAACACCACGTTCTTCATACCAGCCTGTTATCAGTGTGCAGTTAAGAAGCCTGCCTCTCTGATGGCATGGGGGTGCATTAGTTCCTCTGACGAGCAGTTTACACGTCTGGAATCGGATCGTGCAGACAAGGCAATCTCAGCATTTTGGAGATTTTTTTTTGCTGCATTAAAATTCAAAATCACCTCATTATTTAAAAAAAATTATCAATTTCTTAGTAACTATTTAAAATGTTCT
>NW_013952500.1:275047-280247 GCF_001266775.1 Austrofundulus limnaeus | reverse complement strand
AATGCCTTTTTACACCTCCCTTTCTTCATGTGTTCAATACTTTTTCCCTGTGCCATTCCACATTATTACAAATAATTTATGGACATGTATGGTTTGATTTCTTTGTATATATGGATCACTTGTGTTGTTACTGACATCTGGTGAAAAATTCATGTCATTAGCACCTCTAGTAATATATTTACTGAGAAAAATGGTGACGTGTTCAATACTTATTTTACCCGCTGTATGTTTTTTTTTCTAAGTCAAACATTTATGGCAGGAACGTGTTTTAAAGACGTCCACAGTTTACGCAACAGTAGAGTCTTTTTATTCCTTAATGAGAGCTGCAGAGCGGTTATGTAACAGCTGCCTCACAGACCTGGCTCTGCTCAGCTCTTGGCCTCCACATGCAAAGTTCTGGAGCCAGATGAGACACTTCCCTCCAGGCTCCTGAGGTCAGGGTGTTCTTCTTCTTCTTCTTCTTCTCTTTTTTTTCAGCACTTTCCCCYTGTGCAGCCAGATGAGAGGGGCGGGTGAGAGGGAGATAAATTGTGAGCGTCCACGTTGAAGCTGCTTCACTCAGCACGGCTCACCATGGCGTTCAGAGGAGTTTGTGTCCTGCTGCTCGTCCTGCTGCWCGTCGGCCTCTCATCTCAGCAGTCTCTGTTTAAGAAGAAGCCGCTGAAGAAAGGTAGAGGGAGAAAAGTCTGGTTGTGGACCGAAGGAGGAATAAGATTTTATTAAGCCATCCCAGACATAAATCTCTTTAAATCGAGAAGTTATTCGATGATTCTTTGAACGTTTAGGTTGAATGTTGATTCTGAATGTGTGTGTTTGAAAGCAGAGGCAACAAAAGATGCTGCGGTGGCAGAGCTGCAGAAACAGATTGATAACATCATCCAGGAGCTCAACCTGCTGAAGGAACAACAAGCTCTGCAAACAGGTGAACCYAAAAACAACAACTGGTTTCTGATTGGTTAGACAAATCCTCTAGCCTTATTTTACATTGTTTTGAACAGGTTTAACACATATTTAACACATTTCAGTGACTTTTGTCTTTTATTTAAACAGTTCAATRTCAAATAAAACTTAATCCTGTGTTTTCTACTGAATCCCACGGTGAATATCTAGAACAAGTTGTGATTTTCGTGGTAGCAGCATTTTAATCTTTGCTTCAAATCTACAGAAAATACACAGAAATCTTTAAATAAATCAAAAACTTTCAAAGCAACAAGCTTAAAATACTTCAAATATCCAACTTTTTTTTTTTGCAACAGAGACCCTATATATTCTTAGAAGGTTACAAAGGCTAGGCTTTCCATTTAAATTTAAAGGTTTAAATGCAAATAAAGTGTCAAAAAGCTCCTGATCTTGTGACTATTGTGTGTTAGTCTTATGAAATAAGTGCATCACATTGTAATAAACTCATTTTTCTCATAGTGTGATCATTTGATAATAATAAACAGCACAAAAACTGAGGAAATGTGTGTTTGGTTGATTATTTATTCATTGTGGCAATGCAGCTTGGCAACAGCTTCTATTCCAGTGGAAAACCTGTTTATTTTACCTTCAAAGTTGCCACATTTGTAAGGAAAATGCATTTGTGCAGCATGTGGAAGAACCATACACAGCCACAACCTGGCACTGATCATGCCGATGACCCGCTTTCCAACTGTGTAAGATTTATTTTTATGGCAAAGAAACAACTAACCAAATAAAATTTCTTACTTTTTATGTTGTGCAGATGGAATAAATGAAACTGTTTTGGTATTTTTACTGAAATAATAGCTTTTCTAAGCACATCCAAGTYTTTTTGTTCTGATTGTTTTATCACTTTCCCACTTCAGTCTGTTTAAAAGGCGTAAAAATCCACAAGAAGTGTTTCCTGGCCGACCCCGTGAAGAAACGGTACCACAGCGCCAGCGAGGACTGCAACGCCCTGGGCGGGGTCCTCGGGGCCCCCACGTCCAGCTCGGAGAACGACCAGCTCAGGGACTACGTCCGTCAGAGCGTCGGCCCCGACGAGCAGGTCTGGCTGGGCATCAACGACATGATGACGGAGGGCAAGTGGATGGACCAGACCGGCTTCAGCGTCCTGTACGAGAACTGGGACACGTCCRGCCACCGGTCCCCGCAGCCGGACGGCGGCATGTCCCAGAACTGCGTCGTCCTGTCGGGGGCCTCGCAGGGGAGGTGGCAGGATGAGAACTGTCGCGAGGAAAGACCCTCGGTCTGTCAGTTCAACATCGTTTGATCTCATTTAGACTCTTTTTTTTCAGCTGCTTTCTGTGTTCGAACCCCGCCTGCCTGGAGATCCGAAGCTTATTTAGACCCAGAGAGTCTCAGATAAACACGTTTTTTTTTTAATTTTTTGACAAAAGTGATGTGCTGGTATGTCATTTGCAGCTTTCCTTGTGGCAAAAAAAACCACAAGAAACTCGATCCAGTTTCTAAACAGAAACACAAACTTTAAAAAGCAGGTAATTTCTCTTTAWAATAGAAGTTAAAAACATGAAAACATGGACCAGTTAGAGGTATTCCTCCATTAAAGGCTGAATATAGGTGCAGGCACCTTCACAAAAACAAAATCAGGTTGTAAATTTTCCATCTTGTCTCGTTTTGACTCCGTTTGATAAAAAATTTCACACGAAACCACAATAAAAACAAAAAAACTGCTTTTTTTTTCATTTATTCCAGTTTTCTTGTATTCTTCTAAAGTTTATACTCTGACTTAACCTGTAAAAAATACCTTTAATAAACTGAATCTTCAATCCTGCTCTGTTTGTTTCATGAGAGAATGAAGCAGCTGCCGTTTGCTGAAGCTGTCAAACTAAAATTAAAAAAAAACCCTGCAGATACAGATGTGTGATGCAGTTATGTAATCCTGGCTTCTGAAATGCTTATTTTCCTCTGGCTGTGGTTCTTCCACACCTKCTGGGTTTTCGTGGCTCGAGCTCCTGCGGTCAAAATCCAGAGTTCAGAATAAAAGACAAAAAGAAAAGAGCCGGCRCCTCGATTTAAACTGGAAAATTACCGTCATCTCTTCGATGTGTGAAGAGAGGCGACGAGTCCAGGAGTAGAATGTGTCCCTTCTGACTTTATTAGAAAAACATCRACACTAAATTATATTTACAGTTCAGACAAACAGGGAAAAAAAACACTAAAAACCAAAGTTGCAGCTATTGATGCCAAAACTTAATGAAATAAATCAAACATCTCAAATACTTTGGTTTTTTGCTTGTTTTGCTGGGAGTTCAGGCAACAATCATGTTTGTTTCATAATTTACAGAAGAAAAAACTGAAACAAGAAGGGATATCAGAGGTTCTGTTGAAAGTTTACAAACTTTCCCTGCTTGCTGCTATCCACAACAGGTAAGATATTAACTGCTAATCTTTCCATACAACTCAGTTTAAAAGTTATAAATATAAAAAATGTTTTGTTTAGTTTAGAAAAGCTTAAGACGTATTTTTATTAAAGTCTTCTCTGTGCATTTTGCTTATAACAAAGAAACTCCGACTTGGTTTTTCGCCCTTTTCAACAAAGAAATTAAATGTAAATAAGAAACATTCCTAAAAACCTGTATGTACAAAAAGTGAGGGAAAGATTTACATAAAGGTTTCTCAGCTAAAAAYGTTGAGAATTTTTTTTCCTCACAGRAAATCCAAACGGCTCACCGTGATTTGCAAARGTTTTTCTTCCTGTGCACTTTTTTAAGCCAAATTTGAGATTAATTTCAAACGTGCGACTTGAAAATGAGCAAAAACGACTCAAACGCTGTAAAGATCAAAACCCCACAGCTCTTAGGAACAGATTCTTGTCTTCAGTTTTTTACGCTGCTGCTTTCGTTTGAAGCAGGAAATAATCTCAGCAAAGCTCCTYTTTGACATTTCGCAAAACCGTACAGATGAGACTCGCAGCTCATCTTGGTCTGGAAACGAGTCCAAACAGTCAAGTTTAAAAGGGAAGTCCCTGAGGAGGACCACAGTCCACAGACACGCCCTGCAGAGAGGAGGGTTTGGTAAAAAGCAGTCCATCTCACAGATAAAGTCCGRACTACATGGATTCCTCGGATTCCTGCGGCTCCGGCGCCATATTGACGCCGGAGAGTCGGATGGTGTTGAAGTCACCGGTGCTTTTGAACGTGTAGAGCTCGTTGTCCATCATCCTGCGGTCCTGGAAGCCCAGGCTGTCCTGCCGGCCGATGGGAGTGCGCGGGCGGGACGGGATGAACGTCTCTGAGGGGTCCAGGAACGTCCTACAYCGGTCCAGCTCGGGTTCCGGATCCGGCTCTTTAATGACGGGCAGCGCRCCGTCAGTGTGGCCTAAAAACGTTTTGTAGGAGTCCACCTGTACGCCTGACGGGAAGTCTCGTTTGCCGTCGGAGTAGGTGGAGTCACCCAGCAGGTGGTTGTAGACGAGGGTGTCGTCTATGTAGTCGTAGACGTGGGAGTCGTTGTCCGACTGGGATTTGGTGAAGTGCCGGTCGTTCGGGCGGAAGATGTTCCCCTTACCCATGTAAATGGACGCCTCCTTCACTCTTTGTTTCTTTTTCCTGTTGGGAGTAAAGAATAAAAAATTAAATCAGCGAATTTTATACGGAGCACAGCGAGGGCCAGATGTAAAAGCAAAAATAAAAGTCTGGGAAAAGAAGCTTTTTAAGTTTGGTGAATTAAYGGACAATAACAGCAGGTGTGTTGAGATGTGGAGAAAGACAAAAACACAACARCAGCTGTGAAACAAAGGTTTAGGGATCATCTAGTTGCTTGAATTTCCAAATGTCACATCAAAAAAAAAAATCCCACTCAGAAAGACAAAGATTCCTGATCTACGGAGCCCGCAATGGGACATGAGGGGATTTTTTTCTTTTGCGTTCCCACGCAATACCTTTGCGTTCCCTTGCAATACTTTTGTGTTACCTCGCAATACCTTTGCATTCCCACGCAATACTTTTGCGTTCCCTAGCAATACTTTTGCGTTCCCACGCAATACCTTTGCGTTCCCTCGCAATACCTTTGCGTTCCCTCGCAATACCGTTGCGTTCCCTCGCAATACCGTTGCGTTACCTCGCAATACCGTTGCGTTACCTCGCAATACCGTTGCGTTACCACGCAATACCTTTGCGTGACCACGCAATACCTTTGCGTTCCCACGCAATACCTTTGCGTTCCCACGCAATACCTTTGTGTTCCCACGCAATACCTTTGTGTTCCCACGCAATAC
>NW_013952500.1:271699-273706 GCF_001266775.1 Austrofundulus limnaeus | reverse complement strand
TCGCAATACCTTTGCGTTCCCTCGCAATACCTTTGCGTTCCCTCGCAATACCTTTGCGTTCCCTCGCAATACTTTTGCGTTCCCACGCAATACCTTTGCGTTCCCTCGCAAAATTGTTTTGTGTTCCTATGCAAAAGTTTCATTTGTTTATGAACTGAATYAAATCAGACTTTTATTTTGAAATATCCGGTTACCAAAACAAGATGTGTCGCCACAAGTTCTTGAAATTGACATTGATGTTGCGTGGCTGCACTGTGTTAAAATATTGGCATATGACGTACTTCTATGTGTGGTTGTGTGATATATTCATTCTGAAGCTGAATTAAAGCAGTAGGCTAACTCGCTAATGGTGAACAGGTGAGTTTGTTAATAAACCAGCAGGCACAACAGTGTTTAACGACTTTTGCGAGGGAACGTAAAAGGTATGGCGAGGTAACGCAATACTTTTGCGTAGGAACGCAAAAAGAAAAAAAATCCCCCATGTCACCTCGCGGGCTCAGTACTGACCAGCTCTGACTTCATAATCCAAAATAATCAGCATAATTAAAAACAAACTTTTTTTTGTAATTTTATCTGCATTTTTTTGTGTTTTCAGCCAAAAAAAAGGGGCAAATTTTTGGTGTACTTACTTTACAAGAACACACACAACAGCCAGCACTATGATTAAAACCAGAAGAGCCCCCAACAATCCCAGGAGGATGGCCAACAAATCTGCAAAAAGACAAACGAACAGGAAATTAAATTTGAGTTTGTGAGGGTGAGGATGTTGGGCTAAACGATGAACTTACGGGTCTTTTTCTGAAGAACGATTTGGGTCGTGGCGGCAAAGTGGCCCGTCTCTGGTTCGCAGTTGGACATGTTCAGGTAGAAACTCTGTGGGACCGTGAAGTCCTCTATCGGCATTTCGGCTTCGCTGCGGCTGATGAGCTCTTCCACGCCGTCCAGCTCCTTCACGCGGATAAACGTGTGCGTCTCCTCGCATTTGGGCTGGCTGATGTTGACGAAGCGGAGCTGCGCTTTGTACTGACTGGGAAAGGTGACGATCCAGGACACGGTGGAGAAAGACTTCATGCCCTGAGGCCAGTTGGGGGTGGTCAGCAGGGTGGGGGCCGTCGTCGTCGGGCTGACTCTGTAGATGATGGTTTCTGAACAGGAAGTGATAAAAGTGTCTGTGTTTTAGCATGAGCTAATGTTTAAATATATACTGTATAAAAAAAAGAGAAAGACGCTGAGGTACAATGGAGGATAAAACAGGACTTTTGCAAATAACCACAAGTATATTTTGTTGCAACAGAAAGAACTGCMTTTTTTTGAAAAATTTTGTACTAAAACCATTGACCTACTATTTTAAGCAATGCGCTTTTATTTTGAATGTGTACTTCCTGTTTAGCGTAGTTCGTTGTATAACAGCAACAGGAAAATATGAAATATACAAATAGAAACAGAGCCTTGCAAGAAGTCAAACGATGTTAGCTAATAAGTCACATGTTTGTATGTGTTTCAGCTTATAGTGATTATGTTGGATATATGGATTTACTCAGAGCYGGCTCTTGGCATAGGCGAACTAGGCGGTCGCATAGATCGCCATCTGCTGGAGGGGACACCAAACTGCAGAAAAAAGTTATTATTTGTAATCCCTAGTTGTAACTCTGCTCAGCGCCCCTTTCAATTAGCTTTGTCATAACAAACAATAATGAAGTATTACAGGAAAAATAAACTACTCCTACTACTAATCCTGCTGACATCCATTCTGACACAGTGAGGACTGAGTTTGTCAGCCGAGGACCTTATGAGGTAAAATCAGACTTATATTTTCCAAAAAGAGAGGACCTTTTAAATCTTTGTACAAATTGTGAACAGGGTCTTTTGTTTACCCTTGTCATTTGATTTAATTATATTTACTTTATTTATTCATTTAATTTGTTGTGTGATGTATGTTTATGTTTAAAGCAAATAAATCTAAGTTTACCATGTTAAACTAGTGGGGTGGGGTGGTGTGTGTGTGTG
>NW_013952500.1:269955-271377 GCF_001266775.1 Austrofundulus limnaeus | reverse complement strand
CTTAAAAGCATAAAAAAAATAATCATCAATAAACCATGTATAACACTACGCCCCCATTATATGGATGATTTTAGGGTTAAATTTCTAGTATTATACATGAATAAATACAGTAAGTAGACAAATGCAACTCTCTTGTTGTTTTTAGGTAAACTGGACTTGATTTAAAACTTTACGATGTCGTATACTGTACGTATGTTTAAGCATAACTGCTCAAAATGACTTGCCTTGCACGGTTTTAGAGCATAACCACCCCATTTGTAGATCTGAAGTTATGCCCTTGGTCTTTACTTAAAGCCAGACTCTGATGTTGATAAGAAAAATCCAAACTTGACAGCTGTATTCATCTCAACATATAAAACAATCTTTACAGTGCGTTTGATAAAACACTGTTTATAACACAAGAAAAACTAATTTAAATATCTTACAGTTAACTTGGCTTGCGGTCAGGCGAACATCTTCATTCGGACAGTCCAGGAAGGAGAGGCGGGCCGTAGTTCCTGCAGCCACGGTTATCTGGTCTTTCACCTCAGAGTTTACACTGATCTCACAAAACGGGTCAGAACCCACCTTCTGGATTTGCAGGGAGACTCCGCTGAGTTTGGTTAAATCCACAGTACAGAGAACTAAGACAAAAAAAAACCCCAGAAAAAGTGTGTTTTTAAGTTATTGTGTTTATATTTAAAACTCAAATTGGTTGTTAGTTAAGTACAGAAATGCCTTTTTCATATTTTACCTGGATGACCGCTTCTCATCACAGAGACTCTGTAGCTCAAGCTGAGTCCTTGCAGGGTTTCGTTGGTTTCGCAGTTCTTCAGCACCATGCTGAAGTCGCCCTGCTGATGCTGAGGCTGAGGATCAGTCAGCGTCTTCTTGACCCCCTTCCCGTTCTGATACTCCACCACTACGTCGCCTGAAAGGCACTCGGGCTCCGTGTGGTCGAGGAAGTGGACGGAGTAGTTGTGCATGCCGGGCACCTTGAAGTCCCACTGAATCTGCTGGCGATCGGGGAAGTGTTCGGGGTAGTTTGGTGTGATGAAATCRGTTTCTGATGAACCTCGCGGCAGACTGACTTCCACAGTGGCCACCTCTGAGGAGGGACGATCGGAGGATAATGTGGTTAAAAACAGAAAATTAAGAACATCTAGTACCTTTTAATTTCTTTACATGCACTGTTTCACATTTTATTTGTTTTAACTGAAATTTGGGCGACAAGAAATTGTTGGATTTTTTGTAACAACGCTTGTTGGCAATAAATCTTTTACCGGGCACCTGATTGGAAGCACCTGGGATACCAAAATCTCAACATAAGTGTCAATAGCAATAACCAAGAAGCACAGTTAAAGGCACAGTGTGTAGGATTTGTTGTTTTCAGCGACATCTAGTGGTTGAATCATCCTCCCTGGTCCTCCCCCCACCCCCACC
>NW_013952500.1:262494-267184 GCF_001266775.1 Austrofundulus limnaeus | reverse complement strand
GGCTAAAAGAATAGACAAAATCCTACACACTGTGCCTTTAAAAAGAAAAAGCTATAATCTACCAAACACTAACTTCCTTAGGTTTTGTGCTAAGTGTAGTCCAAAACTCAAGAATACAGGCAGACTTACTGGTAGTAGTAGGTCCAACGTCAATTTTGAAATCGACAGGGTCCAGCTCGACGTTCCTGGGAACATACAGGATAAAACGGCCCTTGTAAAGAGCCTGAACCGTGGTCACGGGCCCTCCTTTGCAGAAGGTGCCGATGTTCGTCAGCCCCGTGCGCAGATAGACAACAACCGAGTACGTGTGGTCCTCCGGACACGTTTGCTGGTTGGAAATCTGCCGCATTCCCTGTTCCGGAAAGCTCAGYTGGACGGCTCGAGTGGACACCGTCTTAAAGTCCCAGGTGAAAGTCCGGTTGAAGTCGGGGAAGAACGTGTTCTCTGCATGGACAAGATTGGCAGGGCAGGACGTTGCGTTGCAGTCTAAAGCCAAAACAAATGAGAGATAGTGGTTAAAATTTTCTAAATTTGTTTATTCGCCCCCAAAATACTTTAAGTGTTCGTACTAATCTCTCTGTTTATCTCCACATTGAAGACATCCTGAGGTTGTGGGCAGGTAAATTCAACYGAAGTCTGGTAAGGGTTGCGCAGTTGCAGAGACTGGGGGTTGCATTTTTGAYTGGACCCCTGATTTACACAGACTTTACAGTCCGGCACTACGTTCACCCTGTTGATGAGGAGTATGGTGTTAGGGTCAGAGGTCACAGACATCAATCTGCCACCTAAAGAGAAAAGATATACATTTAAGGATACAATGTTTACCCGTTGTTCATGGAAAACAGTGTTGTTAACATTTACTCACTCCTTTGYGCTGCTTTGACATTGAATGCGGTCTTGGCCATTTCGCCTCCTTTGGGCACGTCAAGCGTCACAGTSGTTGCTCCGAGCAGCTCGAGTTTAGACACAGAGCCACCTTTGCAGTAGCTGTTCGTTTTGGTTGTTCCATCATATTTAGTGGTGCTCACCGTGTGCTGAAAGCCGTCCTGGCAATTTTTCGTGGCCGAGTTTTCCTTCAGTCCGTAATTAGGAAAGTCCAAAGTTAAAACAGTTCTGTCCGGGATGGTAATGTACCACTCAATGGTTCTCTTGAAGTCCTTGAAGAGGTCTGGATCCACTTCAGCTGCAGCTTGACTACAGGTGCTCTCTGTGCAACCTGAGGAAATAAGTTTGGCAACGAAATCAAAACTCAAGCATCAATGAAAACAAAAATCTAAAACAAAATCCTTTTAGTTAGCACTTCTTATGCATTTAAGAACTTGTTTTCYAACTTTCACACACGTAATGCAGAGTAAATCTAAACTAAAAAACCAGTGAACCAGTAATTAATACTGTGTACCTATTCTCGTCATCATCTTCACATTGAACACATTCTGAGGCTTCACACAGCTAAACTCCAGCGAGATCTTTCCAGCACTCTTTAGTGTCTTTTCAGTTGAGCTACAATCAGGAGCGGCGCCGCCGAGGATGCAGACTTCACACTCAGTTTCCCGTGGGTCACGACTCAGGACAACAGTAAGACCGGGACCAATGGTTACGACTGTAGGTTCCACTGAAAAGAGTCAATATAAACAAAACTTTGTGACAGAAACAAACTCTGGATAAGACATTTTTAAACCATTTGGTTTATGTGTAAACACCTTCGGTCCAGTTCCTTTTAACCTACATTATGAGTGATACTTTAACCTTTGACCCTCAATTCTATAACTAGGAGCAGTGGTTGAAAAGCTCCTTTAAAAATTAGACATATGCTGAAAAAAAAGCTGTCGCCAATTCTTTTTATGTGAACAAATGCAACACGTTYGCCAAAAATGTGAATACACCACCCTGGGTTGTTCTGATCTCAGTTTTGCAGCCTAGAAAGCATTTTTTTGCAAATTACTAAAACAAAATAAGTAAATGTAAAAGAGAAACATCTTTACCACCTGGGAATGCTGGTGAATTACAGGCAAGTTGCAGTTAGCCATATGCTAATTAGCATTTTAGCACTCATTCCAGCCGATTGTCTGATTTGCTCTGCTGTAAGCAATTTTTGGTTTTACAGTAGCATTTTATTTAAAGATGCTTCTGAAAAAAATAATAAATGAAGCTTCACAAATAGCCCTATCAATTTATTCCCCCTCTTGAAATCAGGATAGCGTAAACGTGCAAAATGGAGGGAAAATGAGGAGGCAATTGGTGAATATGGAGCAAGTGTAAGATCGCACAGCTCTACTGTTTGTGTCAAAATATAACTAAGTTTAGCATTTAAGTGGATAAAGGGGAAAAATAGCTGTTTCATTCCTAAATCTGTTTTTTTATCATATTTAAAACGTCACATATTTATACAATCCACTTATTTATCCAAACCTTTCTTAGTTCAAACCATCAAAATTTGCAGTTAAAGCAGAATTTATGTGTTGTCATTAGGGCTGCCACGATTAGTCGATTAATCGATTAAAATAATCGATGATTAATTTAATAATCGATTAATCTTTTTGTTCTTTACTTTGTTTTTCTCTCCAAACTGCTTTGACACCTTCCTCTGCCACGTCTGCCTTTCTGTCCTTGACACACATGCACAGTAGTGGTAACTGGGGTAGGCCGTGGACGTCACAAGACATTATACAGACAGGCTCTGGTATCATGGCTACCTGACAACAGAGCTCAAAGTGTGGGATCATTTTAAGAAAATGAAAGAGAAACCTGTGYAATATCTGCAGAGCAGAACTTRYCTTCCACAGCAATTATTTTTAGTTAGCATATAGCTAAAATCTAACCATGGTTATATAATAGCAGCTGCATTCTGGCACAATAAGCTGTATGTTTTATATTCAATTAACGTATGATCCGATTAGTCAACTAATCGAAAAAATAATCGATGATTAATCGAATATAAAAATAATAATTTGTGGCAGCCCTAGATGTCATAGTCTAATTTTTGTGTTTAGAGTTTTAACCCCACTGACTAACCCTAACAGCTATCAAGCAAATCAATTCGAAACTTGGTCTTTAGCTAAATAGTATTAAAACTTCATAGGCCAAGATTTTATTACATTTAACTGGCAAATATTTCTAAATAGATGTAAGTTATTGTAAAGCAGTGGACTTTAGTGTCTGCGTGGAGTGAAAACATGCCAACACTGCAAAACGGATGAGTCTTTGTAACCAGAAAGTCAGCTAACACACAGTTAAATGTGGTGTTTTAAAGAGACGTTTATACAGGAAGTCGTTCTTACTTAAAGGTCCAGCAGAGGCCTGAAACAACACGGAGTCCACCTGCTTCTCCGGCTTGACTTCAAGAGACACAACAGCTTCGTTAACCAGCTTTAAAAGGGTCACAGATCCACCGCGGCAATACTGAGTCTTGTCCTCGATGTTGGTTTTAGATAGRGCCACAGAGTACTGTAAACCATCTGTGCAAGGTTGTGACGTCTCTATCAGTCCCTCTCCGAGAACGTTGAGACTCACAAACATCTTTTTAGGGGCTTTCAGCTCCCAAACGAAGGTTCTGTGGAACTGCGTCAGGATGGATGATTGGACTTCTACAGTCTGGGGGCTGCAGGCCGTCTCAGTGCAATCTGTTATAGTTTAAGACAATATGATTGGTTATACTTTTTGGAGCACACGACACTTCTAAGAAAAAAAAAACAGCAGGAAATAAATGTATGGAAACCAAGCCTACACAATACATTTTTCATTAATGTCCCACAACATTTGACCTGGTAAGTTTTGCATAATTCTGCTAACAGAGAGATAATCAAATGACATTCTGTAAACTTGTACCACTTGTTCCTAAAGCTAAACAATTCTTGTCTTTTAAAAGAATCATAAAACCTGTAAAACGTTTATATGCCAGGACCAAAAACTCACCAATAGAGCTGGTAATCTTTACAGCGTATGCTTGCTGGGAGCAGTTAAACAGCAGATCGTCTACATCTTCAGGTTGTACAGACAGAGTGGAGTGGCAGGAAATCTGGGAGCTGTTTACCCCACTGTGTGTGCACACGGCGCACCCAGCCAGCGGCAGCTTGGTGGACACCTTCACGGTCAAACCTTTGTTTGGTTGCGCCATCTCCAAGGACTCTGATGAAACAGACATGAGGATTTAATTTAWCTCAAGTAAACAACCCCTAAATATAGAAAGGGGTACGGCACAGTAATAAAGGCCAGAACGAGGAAGAACGGCACAGAAGCAAACCTTTGCGTCCTTTGAATGAAGGACACAAGGTTAGAAAAGTGTTCTGAGCTTCTCGGGATCCATAAAGGGGTCCCCAAGAATTTTTTTTTCCTTTGACCACTCAGAGCCAGGCAGTGGTCTAAGTCAGTGGTTCCCAAACTTTTTATCTTCTGACCCACAAAACATTCATGGCAAAAACTTATGACCCCAAATATTACTGGTCGTAGTACACAAACTTTGTTAATAACCCTAAAAACACAGGCTTTTTGACAATCTAAACAGCTTGCACACAAGTATAAATACTTATTTATACTTATTGTGTGTTTTTGTAATAATTTTAGGGAAATATTACACCAGCAATTATTTTATTATCCTTTAAATTGATTTCTGGAGATTATCCAAGGTGCTTCATGACCCATAATTGGGTCCCTAGCCCAACTTTGGGAACCAAAGTGCAGTGGTTCCCAAACT
>NW_013952500.1:259341-261963 GCF_001266775.1 Austrofundulus limnaeus | reverse complement strand
ATCCTTTAAATTGATTTCTGGAGATTATCCAAGGTGCTTCATGACCCATAATTGGGTCCCTAGCCCAACTTTGGGAACCACTGGTCTAAGTAGTGCAAAGATGTCTCTAATTCAATGCAGGCGTCGCACAGACCAGTGGCATTGAGTCCCATCTCCATTTTGTGGCGGTTGAGCAGATTGTGCCCAGTTAGGACTCCAACCAGTGTGCTTAGAGTTTTCCCAAACCTTAGATTTGGGCCATTTGTCAGTTCCCATGCCGTCYSTCAGTCCGTCAGCTCCCTCCAGCGGATTGAGTCAGGTCTTTGTTTGCCCCTCACACACACTAAGGTCATGTTTTTCTTAAGATGTCAGTAAGATTCCTCAGACGTTCTGCTCTGTGTTGACATGGCTGCATTGCGTCGCGCATGAAGATTTTCCATCTGCACGGTCCTCTCCTGTTCTTCCAGTTCCCCAAGACTAAACCGGATTCAGAGGAGGGAGTTTCAGAAACTCTTTATCTTACGGACTTCATCATATCTAAYACGGGGTCAGCTTCGAAGCTTTATGAGGAGCACAACACTGAAGCACTGAGCAGGTTGGGTTCATTGATTCAAGCCGTTTTAATCCGGTTCCCATTGTTTGGTGTGAACAAACTGTTAGAACCGTCCACTCTTCTTCAAGCCTTGGATAAAAACCATCAGTCTGAAAACTTTACAGCCTCTGGGTTGGAAACTGAAAGCAGCAAAATCAGACCTACTGACCTAAACTTGAAACAAAAAACCAACAAAAGGAACAAAAAATGCAGACTTTGCCATCTCTTGTGACAATAAACAGTGGGCGTGGAAGCAAAAATCTTTGATTTTAATTCACCGATTACTGTAAAACAGTAAATAAGTGAGTAAAGTTTTATTTATAAAGCGCCTTTCACAGAAATATATTCACAAGGTGCMGTACAATCATTAACAGCATAAAAATGGTGGAAAGAATAAAATTAAACAGAAAAACACAATAAACCTAAGCAATGAAAATTGAAAACATCAAATCAAAAAAATAATTTTTAAAGTTGTAAATCAAACACAAGGTCAATGCAGTTTAAAATATAAAAAAACAGTTTAAATCAGTTTAAATAAGGTAAAGTGAGACTAAAGGAAAGATGGCTCAGAGTTTAAATGATGTCATAAAACAGCCGGCAGATTCATGGTTCAGCAGCAGATTGCTGGTCAATAATTAATGAAGCTGGGATGAATTCATGCCTCCAGGAAGCTCCATAAACGCCTCATAAAGCATTTGAAAAGACAAAACTAATGGAGTCTTTGTTTTGAATAAAACAATATCCAATTAATGACCTTTATTGCGGTATTTTTCAAAACTGCTCAATCTAAGTCCAAGCTGCGCTTTTATTGTTCTCTTATTGAAAAAAATAAAGCCAYATTTTCAAATGAGACTGATAAGTGGTCTGTTCTTAGTCAAAATCTTTAAAAAATAACAGTTCATTTTGAGTTTTATTTCCTCACCTGTGGAGTCCAAAGTCGTGGAAAGTAAAAAACCCACGAGGAGAAGCGCGCCTGATCCACAGAGCCGCATGTTCTCCAAACCCGGAATCTCCTTTTTGGAGAAATGTATTTTTCATATATAAAAATAAAAACAGTAAATAAATTTTAAAAAGTGAAGTCAAAGTTCAGACAAACGCGTGCATTTTCGGATCMCTTTCCAACAGGCTGACATCTACTTCCGCCTCGCAGGAGATGGGCGTGGACCGCAGCGCCTTACCTGTTCCGACCTGCTGAGAAGATCCGGTTGTTCAACCGAAACACGAGCAGAGGCTCTGGTTGGATCAAACCAGAGTCACTCCTGTTTTCTGTGTGGCACAACAGATCCGCCCCCCCCCCTCCTCCTCCACCCTCCATTAAGGAGCACCGTGCCAGGGATTGTTGTTGGCACGGCTGTGCGTAAAACCTCCCCAAAACGCAGCGAGGGCTGCAGGAACTGTCTGCTTCCTGTGGATTATTACCCTGGAAATTTAATTGATTACTTTTTTAAAGAAATGGTTGACAAGATGTAGCAAATTATTTAAAAAAATAAGACAGGGCTGCACGTAAATTTCAAGGAAATGTGCAAAAAAATCGAGTTGTGTGTGGTGCGTCTTTTTTTCCCTCTTTAGTAACAGCTACATGCAGAGCTGCAGAAGTTAAATCCTGCCGCCACACGCCTCATAAGACAGACATTCCTCAGAGAAACACCTGAGGGGCAGACCACCTCCAACACACACACATTTTTTTACATTTTAATTTCTGTTTTAGAAGTAAAAACTGACAAAAAAACAAATGAAAATCCGTTTAAAACCCGAGTCGATCACTGTGAAGGGCTATAAAATAACCAATAAAATTACTTTTTTATGTTTGTTTCCTGAATTATTTGGTTGAATGAAACCAGCACACACACACACACACACACACAGAGCCACAGAGGACACTTGTGCGCGTGTGTTTTCTGCTGAACCAGTCTGACAGCAGAGTGGGCGTTGGGCTGGAATCAGAGCTGCAGTTTGTCCTGCTAACAACAGAGCTCAGTGGAGAACCAGCAGCTGTCACACACACACACACACACACACACACACACACACACACACACACACACACACAC
>NW_013952500.1:254607-259306 GCF_001266775.1 Austrofundulus limnaeus | reverse complement strand
CACACACACACACACACACACACACACACACACACACACACACACACACACACAAACATGTGCTGCAGGGGACTTTCAGGGTTTCAGCAGCTGACTGCAGGAACAGTCAGCTGCTGAAAGGAGCTCATCTCTGCCACACCTTCCTCCTCTGAGCAACAAGGATTTAAAAATAAACAGAGTAAAAAAAAAATCCCGACCTGTTCATTTCCAGTCACTGCAGCATTGTTGTGACACATCTGCTGGTTTTATTGACTGATAAGAATCCACATGGAGGCAGCAGAACATGTGTTCAATAAGATCACAGCTGTTATTGTTTCATTTCTGTTCATATTTTTTGTTCAAGAGGAAKGGAAAGGAGAGTCTTTGCCTCAGGTTGATGCAGGACATCARTAGATGCTCCTCTGCATCAAAAGGCCTCCTGGACGCCTCCCCTTTTTCCCAGCATGTCCCACTGGGAACGACTCTGAGCTGAGCAGAGTCTGGGTTTCTCTCCTGGACCTGTTGCCTTCATGATCCCATCACAGATAAACACACAACATATCACACTGAGTTTGTTACTTTTCAGATAAATATTAGATTTATACTAATTTAATTTAAAAACAAATTTAGTTAGATTATAAAAAATATGTTCAATGCTACAAAATAAGCTTAGCATGTAAAGTAAGGAAATGAGTGTTTAGTAGATTGTTTCTTTGTTGTAATAATGCTTCTTGAAAATAAATCTTACACTGTTGGAAAGCCTGGTAATTTATCTTTTAAACGGTGCCACATTTGTAAGGAACATGCATTTGTTGGATGAGCAGGAGAGTGGGTTGCGCACATGAAAATTTGACAAATCTTCACTGCCAAACAGGTGCCAGCAGGGGCGGAGCTAGGCTTTTTTTGGGGAGGGGGGGTGGCACAAGGGTGGTCATAATATTTATTTTATTTTATTTTATTTTATTTTATTTTATTGGGAGTTGGGGGAGCATAAAAAATAAAAGCACCCTTAATTTGAAAATTCAAGATAGTCTCCACAGCTAATTTCAAATGGCTTTAATGCAGCTGTTTTAAAAAGAAATGAGCTGAAATTTCATATGAGCACAGGAATGATCCACAAAACATGCTGAATAATAGTCGCAATAAAATTTGTTTTGTACAAAGCTGAATATCAGTATAGAGGTAGCCAAAAACATTGTTTACCAAAATCTAAACGCTAATCAAAAATTCAAGATGGCCTCCATAGCTAACTTTAAAAGGCTACAATTCAAACATTTTGAATTGACAATTTCATCTCAAGACTTGTTGAGATGAAATTTGTTGTAGCGTAGCTAAGAATGATCACATCCCGATTGGCGATGCTAATCCCAAATTAAGCTAATTACAATGCTAACTTTAAAAATGGCTGCAATATAGCCATTTTTAATTGTACACAACAGAAGATTAATACAGTACAGAAGTATAAGAGAATCCAAGATCCTCACTTGTTTGTTATTTGGGGGCGGAACCTGAGGCAGCCAATCAGCTCTGGCTCCGCCCCTGGGTGCCCAGCATAAAATTCATTGTCATAACAAAGAAATAATCYACCAAACAATAATTCCCTTACTTTTTGTGCTGTTTAAAGTATCTCCTGTATGTWTATAAAATTTGTTAACTTGACTCAGACACAAAAGTTTGACGTTTAAATCAATATTTGAGCACCGCCGGTATCCATTAATTATATATTATTATATATTTATGATTTACATTAATCTGATTTAACAGCAGTATCCTCTGTTGCCACCCACAGAGCAGACACCATGGAGGAGTCAGGGGGTCTGCAGACTCATTTCCACCCATAAACCCAGGTCAGCTCCCCTTACAGCTGTTGGTAAAATTAGCCTCTGAAGTCAGAASGAGGGCTCCGGGATGGACCCAGGCTCTTGTCACAGTCTTCACTTGGGTGAGGATGGAGCTTTTACTGACATGTTGTGAGTTTTACGGTCCTTGAATAAAAAAAAATAATTATTTTTTTTAGGAAGCTGCAGAAGATGCAGTGAAGCGGTGCATGCTGCAGGAGGAGCCTGTCAGGCCATGGGACATTTATTCCACAACACCTGCTTCACCTGCAGCGTTTGCAGTGAGTCCACACATCGTCAGGCAGGTCCAAAGTAAAAACAGGGGGAAACAAGCATTGAATTTGTGCTTTTTTTTTTATTTAAACCAGACAAACAGCTCAGTGGAAAGCCATTTTTCACAGCATCAGAGCAAATCTTTTGTGAGGATGACTTTTTGGTGAGTATGAACCTTTAAGTGTTCCAGATAAAAGGGAACTCCATCCACTTTGAAGTGTTTTTTTATGAGATTTGTTGCAGTTTTCTGGAGTCTATCCATCTGTAGAGATATGTAACAGCTGCGGCGGCTCGATCACAGACTTGGTTCGTATTTGTTCTTTTAGATTTTGTTATTTTTTACATAAAGTTTGAGTGATTCGTGCACCATCAGGTCCTGCAGGCTCGTGGSAAAGCGTACCACCCGGCCTGTTTCTGCTGCGTCGTCTGCAGGCGGGGACTGGTGGATCAGCCGTTTGCTGTGGACTCAAACAGCAGGATTTACTGCGTCAGCGACTATCACAGGTGAAATTACAAGTTTTTTTTGCTCACTTTGTGAAAAAAATAAAAATTTAAAGAATGAGGGGAATCCCTGACCCAAGCTGGAGGACAGAAACCCCACCTTGGTTTCATTGAGACTCCCTCCTGGTTTCAGGGTCCAGGCTCTGTGGCGCCTGCATGAGGCCCATACTCCCAACAGAGGTGAGTTTCAATGTCACAAATCCCCTGCATGTGAAATATGAGAAATGTTAGTCATCTCTTTTCTTTTCTGRYGTTTCAGGGATCCACGGAGTCGATTCGTGTGCAAATGTCTAACAAGTGTTATCATGTAGAGTGTTATAGTGGTGAGGTTCATCTGATTTGAAGAGTTTTCCCACTTTATTGAAAAATTTAATGCATTTTTTAAATCCTGTTATAGAGACACGATGGCTTTACACTTTTACATTAATGCAACTTTTATTTGGCATTTTCTGTAGTTCACAGAGGAAACAGCATAAATTTTCCTTAAAAACAATTTATTCTTAAAGGATTCACACAAATTGATCATTATTTCCACATATTAGAGTAAAATAGAAATAAAAAATAAAATGGGGACTTTTCAAGTGTAAGTTGATTGTTTGAAATTGTTTTTAATAAGGGGCAGATATAAGATTGTTTTCTTCTTTCTACAACCTGTTCATTCAGTAACTGATTTACATTTTTATAGATTTTTTGTTGCTTTATGAATGAAATAAATGAATAAATAAAYAAATAAGCCAATTAAAAATCAACTGCTGTTTAAAATGTCTAAAACTGGTGCATTTTAAGCCTCTTTTGATATGAGCCATCTAAGAAATACAGATTTTCYTCCATTTATCTTTTTTGTTGTTTAAACCAGGCAATCAGTTTTTGTATTTTTCTATTAAAAAGTGTCTTTTACCTCTAAGCGGTGTGACAAATTGATGTGTAAATAAACAATACTTCAAAATCTTGATTTTACAGGTCTCTGTTTGATTTAGCCTATTTTTTCATATTTATTTTTCATAATGTCAACATTTCAGTATCATTTTAAAATTTTCCTAAATGTTGGAGAGTTTTTGAGTATAATAAATCCCCCCCAAGAAGAATTTAATGTGGCCCAAAAACAAATCTTAAAAAGAAGAAAAAATGGAAATAAACACTGATTTCAAGAGGTCACCTGAGGTGAATCACCTGAGGTGCTCAGGTCTAATAAATCATAAAGGGGTGGGTCTAATAATGCTTTAAATARATTTTAAGTTAAATCTCTTTTTAAAATTAATGTTAAATCAAGATTCTTCTTCATTCCTGTAAAAACACGTTAAATCATAGACTTGAATAAGCTGTTATAACACAGTGTCTCCATGACTTGAATGGACAGCAGCGCCATCTTGCGGTCATGTTCGGTATCGACAGCAGCTGCTCTCCCGGAACTGTGGAAGTGAAATGAACATGAAGCGCTGATTGAAATGGCGTCAGTCGCAGTTCGCAGCTGGGCTCTCGGCGCCGTTTCTCTSTTAAACCTGCTGTTTGTCTTCATAACCGGAGCGGATTTCATCCGGTTCTTGTCGTTTCGRGCCATTTATCATAACATCACGGGGGAGACGAAACTCTGTCAAGGTAAACGAGAGTGGGCGTAGCTCACGGTTATCGACACCCTCTTTTGGCGRAAAAGTTGTGCCTAATTATTATTGGGCTTTGTTTATCAGGAATAGGGTATCCAACCACATGGGAAAGTTTAACACAGAGAATCGTGTCTTGGTAAAACATTGATATCGATTCTGAGGGAAAAAACAAATTTTGGTATCGATACCCCGGCAGTAATACACGCCCGGCTAGCTCAGTCGGTAGAGCATGAGACTCTTAATCTCAGGGTCGTGGGTTCGAGCCCCACGTTGGGCGAGATATGTTTTTCATTATTTTATTTAAACTTACATTTAAATTTTATTTCATATAGACTTACGTTTTTGTAGTTATATGTCATGTCTAGAATATGTTTTCTGTCTTACTTTTCTTTTTCACTACCGATGGCCGGTGTCACAAGTTCAAACGAAGCTGAAGTTGGCTTCCGATTCCAGCTTCCGGTTCGGCAAATGACTAAAGGGATATTACAACTAATTTTTCAATACCTT
>NW_013952500.1:253171-254532 GCF_001266775.1 Austrofundulus limnaeus | reverse complement strand
ATTTATTTGCTGTTTACTTTTTCTTTCTTTTTTTGCATCAGCCTCTTTTTCAGATTTTTTTAAATTGTTATTGTTGCCATGTCATCCCTCGGTTCAAGCTAATAATAGTAGTTTAAAGCTGCTTTTTAGATACATTAATTTGAAGTCATATCCTGTAAATTCAGTTCAGTGTTTATTTGTAAATCCCTGATTAAAAGAGTTGATCAGTTATAGTGGTATTTCAGAGTAAGATGATATTACCATATTATTACTATTGTTGTTGTTATTATTATTTGTCTCTCCTAAGACTCCATACCCTGGTCTGTGGCCCTGAGGGACAGCTCTGTGGTCTGGTCTCTGATWGTGGACCTGAGTCTGCTGGCTCTCTTCACTGCACAGCACAGTGTCCTGGCCTGGTCCCCGGTCAAACAGGTGCTGCAGTCCATGTTTGGGGTCCTGAGCAGGACGGCGTACAGCTTCACTACTGTGCTCGCCCTGCAGGTACACCAAAAACAAACAAACAAAAAAAAAAAACACTCAAAATATCAAAAATGTGACGCAGCGATACAGTTTTTAGACTTTGTGCGTTACAGAGGTGAAACACCTGTATGCATGCATTATGTTTAAACCTGCATCATTTTATCTCCCTGTCAGATCTTGATGTGTTCCTGGCAGCCTGTGACCGGCGCCCCCTGTTTGTGGGCGGTGCGTCACGCGCCCTGGAGTATCTGGTTCCCTCTGCTCTGCTTTTCGCTGCACTTCCTCTGCTGGGCCRTCATCTGCAGCAGCCTCATGATCTTTGATTATCCCGAACTCGTGGGCATCAAGCAGGTGGGACACCCATTGCATAATTGTTTTAACTCGGCTTGTGATGATTTTACTTGAATCATTTCCTCTCCCAGGTGTACTACGACTGTCTCGGTTTAGGGGACCCTCTCTCTGACAAGCCGCCCCCCGCTCAGCGCCTCCTGTCCCACTTCCGCCACCCGGTRTACCTGGAGCTGGTGGTCATCCTGTGGCTCCTGCCGGCCCTGTCCCTGGACAGGCTCCTGCTGGCGGGGGTTCTGTCCACCTACGTGGCCGTGGCGCACAGCCTGGACCAGCAGGATTTAGCCTACCTCTGCACGCAGTTTAAACTCAAGGTGCAGCTCTTCGCCGAGCCTCAACGAGACGGCGAGACGGCCGATTGGGACGTCAACCACGAGGAGAAGTGAAGCTGTTGTTGCTGTTGGGAAATGTCTCAGGAACAGAGAGGTGTCAGAAAATAACATGAATTTTTGAAAAGATAAATATTGCTCAGTGTGTAGGATTTGTTGTTTTCAGCGACATCTAGTGGTTGAGTGGTTGAATCATCCTCCCTGGTCCTCCCCCCCCCCCCACCC
>NW_013952500.1:241956-251270 GCF_001266775.1 Austrofundulus limnaeus | reverse complement strand
AAAAAAAAAAAAAAAAAAACACGTTTTTCCCGCGATATTTGTTTATTTTACGGTTCTGGAGGAGTTTGCGTGGAGAAGAGGAGCACATTAAGTGGGGATGTAAAGAAGACCTGAAAGCTTGGTAAGCTTTGCTTTAATTCATAATAAATAAAGTCGAGTTTAATGTTCTTCAAGATCAACTTAAAAGAAACTTTGAATCAGATTATTTATGGTTTGTTTTAATTCATTTTTTATTGTTTGTTTTTTTTGCAGACAGTTCCCTAATGCTGTGTGAGGAAGACTCTTGATATTTATCCAAAGAGAGGTGCACTTTTTTTCTTCTTCTTCTTTCTGGTGTTATGTCTGTCTCCTCCCTGCCAGAATGGAAACAACTTCTTCTGGAGAGAAAGAGGAGAGAGGAGGAGGAGCGAGAGAGGAGAGARAAAGAAGAGGAGAAGAAGTTAGCCAGCATGCCGGCATGGAAGCGAGGGCTCATTCAGAGGAGGAAGGCCAAGCAGGAGAACCCTGGGGACAGGGATAAGGACATCAGCCTGCTGCAGGTGGACCTCCGACCTCCCTCGGATGCTCTGAGCGACACCGACAGCTCTATTACAGTCAATCTGGGAAGTGACCCATCTCTCAGTCCAGATCCGGGGCAGTGGCTGGATGCGGAGGCCAAACTTGTCAGCCAGGTGTCCGTGGAGACCATAGTACCCGTCCACGAAAATCCAT
Organism: Austrofundulus limnaeus; assembly: GCF_001266775.1. NCBI lineage: Eukaryota > Metazoa > Chordata > Actinopteri > Cyprinodontiformes > Rivulidae > Austrofundulus > Austrofundulus limnaeus. The sequence goes on along the minus strand of NW_013952500.1, from coordinate 250,559 downwards.
TTATCCGTACGCAGAGCGTGTGGAGGAAAGGCAGGGAAGCAGATGTTGGGAATGATCTGGAAGTCAAGGAGAAACCAAGTCCCAGGTGTCAAGATGTGGAGACGGGGAGAGGACGAGATATAGACCTGAAAATAGAGAGGTTTAGGGATTTAAGTCAGGGATGGGATAAAGAGAAAAGCTGGGATCGAAGCCTAGGAAGAGAAAGAGAAAACAGCCAAGATGGACTCGAAAAAGAGAAAAAGCAGCAAAAAGAGTTTGTTAATGATGCGAGGGAGCCGGACAAAGAAAACCACCCATCGTCTGGTACGTTCCCCCTCTCCGGTCCTTGTCTTCGGACCATCCGGGCTGACAACATCATCATCATCGAACAGGACAGAGGAGGGATCGACGAGCAGAGGGGGAGGACAGAGGAGGACCAGCAGGGGAAGAGGGGGATGAAGATGGACCTGAGGGAGATTCTGGCAGGAGGAGGAAGCGTCACCGAGATCCGAGCCTCCGAAGTTCTGATCATAAAGCCTTTAGCYGGCCCCGAGGAGAGGACTCAAGGAGGAAAGGGCAGGGAGGACGGGGAAATGAAGGGCGGCATGGAGAGTTTGGGAAGGGAGCTCAGGTCGGACATGTCCTGGCTGAGAGAAAAGGAGAAGGAGAGACCTTGGGGCCAGGCCACGGTTATCAATAAAGACAACAGGAAGGACCTCTCAGATGACTGCGTGTTTGTCGAGAGGGGAGGAAGGGTAAGCCAGTTGCTGAGTAAATTCGGAGAACACCCAAAGCCTCCATCTCGATCCAAAAGCTCGGATAATTTCCTCCAGGCAGGGTGGAGAAAGTACTCAAGCGATCTCGATGAACAATCTGAAGAGAGGAAGAGTGATGGGAAGAACCTGATGATGAAGAGCGTGCCAAAACGCTCGTTCAGCTTCTCCGATCGAGTCATCGGCGCCGTGGAGAACGGCGACGAAACATGTTACAAGAGGATGCACGCTGATAGAGGCGCGGCGCCGTGGGTGGATGCAGTGGCAAAACCCAGGCTGGGGTGCGCACGACTTTTAGACCGAGAGCGCTTCGGAAAACAGAGAGATGCTAAAACTGAGGAGGATAAGGGAGGAGCGTTGCACAAATGGGAGGCAGAAATGTGGAAAAAACACAGGATTGTCAAGAAAGTGGATTCCCTCGATAAGGGAGCTGCCGAGAACGCAGGAGACGCAGAAGGCGACCGAGGGTTCACTGTGGCATTGGCAAAAAACACGGAGAGAATATCATTCGCAAGGAAAGTGACAATCAGGCAGGATGGGAGAGCAAGAGCTGAAAGGGAAGTGAGGCAACCTACAAGGGAGAGGAGTTTGGACAAAGACTTGGAGACAGGGGGACAGACCGACACTCAGGTTCTGAGGGAAGATGAAAGTAAAACCCCTCCTGAAGGTTTCGACGGCRGCGCCACATCAGGAGAGCTGCTCAGTCCCAATGAAGCACAACACAGACATGATCCAGTTTGTACTGAGAGCTCCAGTTTTCCTTTCACCGATCAGGTCCACCAACGAGGGAAGGAGTGGAGTGGTACAGGACCAGAAGTACCTTATCTGACGCACTCAGTTCTGTCCCAACAAACGGAGCATCTTATAAGCAAAATAGAAAAACTGGGAGACACGACTGTTTACATGAACGAGAGAGGAGAAAGAGTTTACAAATCTGCACCTGAAATGACCAAAGAGAACCAACAGGAGACCCCAAGATCCCCAAGAAGGATCGCACCTGCTGGGATCCCTCAAGTTCCTCTGGAGATTCAGATCCCCAGGTCTGTGTTTTACGTCGCCGAAGACGTGTCGGATACGAAAAAGAACGAGTGTCGGAGCATCGACAGGCCGGACTGTGACGGAGGCCAGAAGGTGGAGAGGAGGGACAGCTGGAGGATCGGGAAACCTCTGAGCCGCATCGAGTCCCTGCGAGAGAAAATCCGTCAGAGAGAGCTGGAGAAGTGGAGGCAGAGGGAGGCCCGGGACGGAGATGGGAGTGAAGCTGCAGAGGCCTGCGACACCCAGACAGGTGAGGACAGGTACGAGCAGAGGGGAAGTGAAATCGAAAAGGAACGGGAAGCCGTGGCTTGTGTGCAGATGTGGCCGACCGAGGCAGAGATGGGGCAGGAAGAGGCAGCAGAGCAGACATCCACGGCTGACTGTGACGTCAAACGGGAAGTTGGCGTGTTGAAAACGTACCCTCAGCTTCCTGTTTCTGTCACACACTCACAAGACGACAGAGGAGAGGAAGTGACAGGCGAGTGCGCCTCTGCCGCTGCCTCTGAGGTAACCTCTGATAGCTCCCAGATATCCGAGGATGAAGACGACCCCCTGAAATATGTAGAGGAGCAGCTGGGGCACCAAAGGGGTCGATACGAAAGTGAGGAAGAGGAGGACGAAAAGGACCTCTCAAAAGAGGAGGTGAGAAACCACACACCTATCGATTCTACACCACCAATCTCCTCTTCACCGCCTCTTCCCAGCACCCTGGCAGCCATGAGCCGGATCTACAATCTGAAGACTGTGGGTTCCAGATCGGCGCTCTGTCTGCGGGACAAAGCGGTGGACGTCCCCTCGCCTCTGCACCTCGTTAAGGTGAAGCCGCTCGTTTCGAACTCACAGGGGGACGGTAAAACACTGACGGTTGAGGACGTCTGCGGGGTTCAGAGGCAGATAGAGCAGTTTCACCTGAAAGAGCAGGAAGTTCAGAAGCCATGCACGAACACTTCTTCAAAAGACAGAGAAACGAAAGGTCATCAAAGCCCAAAAGCAGCGTCGATGCACCTGAAGAAGGAAAAGGTGGATTCGCCAGAACTGAACCCCAAAGAGTCTCCTCAGGGTGTCTGTTCCCCAACGTCTCAGCTCAAGCAAACCATTGCCGTCACCCCTTCGTTTGTCAGGAGCCAGTCTCYGGACAATTCGCTAAAACCCACCAACTGTGCTCCGACTCCAGCCTCCTCCCCGAGCTCGCCATCTCCAGCCAACTCGCCCATCGCCTCCCCATCGCCCAGCCCGTCGCCGAAGCCCTTCACCATCAGGAGTGCTGCGGGGGGTCAAGTGAAGAGAGGCGCCACCATTACAATCACCCCAAAAAAGCCTGCTGTGGGGTTGACGACGGCCTCCCCGCCACGGCCGACACCAGAATCCACGAAAGGCCCAACACCGCAAATGACCCCTACCGTAGATGAACCAGCCAAGAAGAGGTACCCGGCTGCGGAGGAAATTGAGGTGATCGGTGGATATCAGAATCTGGAGAAGTCCTGTTTGGTCAAGAATAAAGTGACCCCAAAAAGGGTGAGTCTTTTTTATTTTTCACTCTTCATGAAATCACTGTTTTGAACTTGTTGTGTCACAGAATCGGCCRATTGTCAGACTCAAATACTGTCGAGTAGGAGGAGAACATCCCTTTTGATTGAGAAGTACAATCACAGAGAAGGAGCTAAGCTAAGCCGGTTAAAGCCTTATGAAGCACGCCATCTTGATTCTGAACCACAAAACCCAGGAGTGATCTCCTTTGTCATTTGCTCCTGTGCTCTAATTCTCTGCAGACTTTTGACTTTTACCCTGTAATTAAAACTCACATCTTTAGTTTGTTTTCTTGAAGCAGCAAGTGGGCTCGTGAAGCACAGTAATGGAAAAGTAGAGACGGAGAGATTTTGTGCAGGAAACCATAATTTGAGTCGGCCCACTCCTTCCTGGTCTTCTTCGTTTGTGTATTTCGTCTAACTTGAACGCAGGTCCACGTGAAAACATGCTCCTATTTATGGTTATTTAGCTTGAGCAGCTTCTGACTGCTAATGAATCTCAAAGTTTGTGCAACACTTCTTGTTTGTCCTTTCTCATTTCTTTTCTTTTTTTAACATAACAAAGGGGAAGATGAAAGTTTCTGAACCATCCTGTGTCGCCGAATCTTACTCTTTTTCGGATTTTCGCTCTTAGTAAATGACTCAAAAAGATGTTAGAGATGACGTTTCCCCTCTGTGGGCATCTGTTTCCTTGTTCCCTTGTGCTGATTCTCCCGTTAATGTTGAGTCAGCCCTCGCAGCCCCTCAAACAAATCACCCTTTGTATCTTCCTGGCTCTCCTCTAGCAGTGGTTTGTGTTGTTTGACTGCAGTTTTGTTCTTTTGGCAGAGCATTTCCAACCTTCAACTGTGCGGCTGAGTGTTACACTCTGCAAAACTAAAACAGAAAAATAAAAGAGTGTTAGAGGATCAGTCAGAGAAAAGGGCAAACTGTTAGTTTGTTGTCGGTTCAGCTGAGATGAATAAAAGGTCTGACAGAAACTCCCAGTCACTGCATGTTTTGTCTCACTTCCTCTTTCAGATGTCTGAGCTTCCTCCAAAAAAAAAAAAAAAAAAAGACACAAGAGGAAGTGATGCGTCGTCCACTTTTAAATCCCCAAACTTCTTGCTTTGCAAATTCTCAAAAGCTCAGCGACCAGAGATGAGAACTAATTAAGTTAATCATAAATAAACTTAGCATTAAAAGTAAGGAAATTATCACTAAAGCTCAAAGCAGGTGTTCATAGCAACAGCAAAATGAGCTGTTTGGCAGAAATGCTCATCCCACAAATGCATGTTCCTTACAAATGTGGCATACGGTAATTTAAAAGAGAATTTAACAGGCTTTTCAACGGTATACGATTATTAAATAAACAATTAAATAATCCACCAAACGTCCTTACTTTTTGTGCTGAGTTTATATAAACGACTGCAGTCGTCTTTAGCTGCAGGAGGCAGTGAGCACAAAGTGATTTTCTGACCACCTGCTGCTCTCACCTTGATGCTCCTCAGACGATTTGACGTCAGGCCTCTTTAACCATCGTTTCACAGCAGGAGGGCGAAATGTTTGTCTCACTCTCACCATTTAGCCCAAATTTGGCTCGATTTAAACTTTTGTTGCAAAACATTTTTCCTGATTTAAATTTTTTGTTTTGTTTTGTCTTCAAGTAATCCCACCTTTTAATTTGGGGGAAAAATCAAGTTTATGTCTTAAACTTGCTCAAACCCAGTCCTGCACCATTTTACTTTCTAAGCTGTGAGATTTTTTTTTTACTTCTTGTGCCCCGGTTCTACCTGTGTCCCTGCTGTCCTGCATCGTTAGCCTGGCTTAATCAGGGTCAGGAAGGGAGGATTACCCCCCCCCCCCCCCCCACCCCGGTGCTTTAAGGTAGCATCTCACTGGGCTGAGACTAGTGACTGAAGGTTGTGAGAAAAATGTAAGAAAAGAGGTGGATTTTCATTTTTCAGCTAGCTTTATGACCACGTTTGGCTCATCCAGTTGTTTAATTTAATTTTTTTATCGTAACTTATTTCTGTGTACCCGGTCCAGTTCTTTCTGCAGCATTCAAAGCAGCTTGATACAAACTCTTTACTAACTAAAGGTCTTACTTCCTGTTGGATTTCGTCTGATTGTTTACCCCACGCTTTCCACTGAGTAAACAATCTGTACTGGGTTTTAGCTGACCTTCAGAAAAACAGAACTTCAGTTGTTGTTGTTTTTTTTACTTCTCTCTTTAATTTGAATCATGATTTCCTATAAACTGTGATAAACTGTGGGGTGTTTTTAAAAAGGTGTTAAAAATGTCACTATTTTCATTATTTAGCTCACTTTTTGAGTGTAAAATCCTAGTTTAAAAAATCTACTAACATTTTATTGTTGTTTTGCTCACGGTTTTTACATTTTACTAACTTACTACATGTTAAATTTAAATGTTATAGGTTATATCAAAATGTTGACAAATGTAAATATTAAATGTAAATGCTGTAGCTAAATTCCAGAATGGAACACGGACTTTGCCGTCATCTTCCTGATACAAATGCTAACGCTGCCAATTCTGCGGTCTGTGTCCGAGCTGCACTTCAAACTGCCAGACCACAGTTACCAACTAGACATGGGTTTTTACGATGTAAAAATAAGTGTGCATTGCCTTGTAGCATGTCATTGCAGCATGGCTTTGCCTGCARCAKTGGACTTGCAGAATGAAATGTGACCAAGTTCAAATGTGTTTTCTATACCAGCTTGTGCCTGTCACGTCAGCAGGTGTTTGCAMTAAGGGTAATTGTGTGACAATATGAAGTTTGTAGAGATTTTCTGTTAAAGCTGCTGCTGCTGGATTTCAAACCGTGATCTCCCACATGAAAGCCCATGGCACTAACCATGAGACCATTAGAGCTGTGGTAGAGGACGAGGCCAGGGTTTGGTTTGTATGTGTGCAGAAAGWGGCCACATTGCCAATGTAATGGTTGTCACTAATTTGAAAAATATCACAAYAATAAARCAATATTAGGACAATATTTTAGTAAAACATCAAAACACAATCATATTAGTATTGCAAACACCGAACTATTGAGATTAAATATTATTAAACTATGGTGCAGTACTGAGTAGATACAGCAGGGGCAGTATTGGACCAATACAAGGCTCCATTGACTACTTGAATATAAATTATTAAACATTAATATTTCAAAAACTATAAGTTGTACAGGCACCAAAAGACATAGCCATCATTTGGCACAGGAGTTTTACAGATATAAATTACAATGGCAGCTCTAGGACAAAGTATGCAGGAGGAGAAGCATGCCAAAGTGGAGATGACTTGGATGAGAAATGAATCACAATAGTGTGCACACTGACTATATTGTTTTCAATGAACACAATTTGAATGTAAAATTTAAATACCATCTTCAGCAGTGTTAGCAGCATTAGTGTTTGCTTTTGTCGCAAGATGATGATGTCACAACAAAAGCTGCACYAACATCTGCGTTCCATTCAGAAATATTAAATGTAACATTTAAACTTCAACATTCAGCCACAACTTTTACATTTAGATTTAGGATTTAACATTTAGACATAAATGTAAAAAAATAGCATAATGCAAGAACAGTGAGCTAACTAATAAAATGTTACTGCAATGATTTGAACTAGGATTTTACACTCAGAAAGTGAGCTGAATAATGAAAATGGTGTTAGTGACATTTTTTAACATTTTATTTTACACTCGGCCTATCGTAAAATCTCACATTGTCGCTGTACGTAAAATAAAGTCTTCTTGTTTTAACGTCTGCAGGTGAAGGTGTGTTTCGACGAGGACCAGCTGGAGCAGGTGTGTGAGTACCCGTCAGAGAACTCCCTGCTGGAGAGGAAGGAGAGGCTGCAGGGAGAGGAGGYGCGTGAGGACGAAGGAGAAGTTGTRTTCAAGAGCATGAAGAGCGTGGAGATCAGCGTGGGTCAGTGTCACCCCCGTCTCAGAAAGCACAACGTGTAGCGGGATGACGTTTCCAGTGGATAAAATGTTACGAAATGTTCAAAGTCAGGTCAAAACCTTTCTGTAAAAATGATCATTTACGAATCCCATGAAAAGAACGGACCCAATTATACCAGTTGTGTCATTTTTTACAACTTTATTTGTAAATTCATTGAATTAACRATAAAAAAAGTGAAATATTGATGCCAGCAATGAAACAGATCTTACTTTGACCAAATTTAAAGGTTCGTTTTTGGCTGTTTTGCCACTGAATTGGCAAGTTTATGTGGTAAAACAAAATTAATAAAAATAAGTAGCTCACAATTAGGACATTTAACACTCTGCCTCAGTAACTAAAYGTTTTTCAACAGCTCTGTCTTTCATGGGATTTGTTCTTATTATACAAAATACAAAACAGTGAGTTTCTGATGTAAACTCCAAAAAAATCCCCCATTTTCATTGTTTTGTAGGTCAAATGGCAGCAGGTACGATGGGGAAAGCTTAGTAAATTAATACACCAAAGAACTAAGATTAACTTGCAAATATTTATAAATGGGACTGGATCTCGGCAACCAGAAAACCATAAACATTACTGTTTTTCAAATGGGAAGATCCAATAAAAACTCAGATTAAAACTAAATATATTCACCATATTTTCCTTCCGTCTCCATCTCTCTGTGCTTCAGGTGAAATCTCAAGATTTCATTAAGAATTATGTTTGTAGAAAATGAAACGTTTGGTTTCATCCGGGAACGAAAGTTAGATTTGGTTCATGCACTCAAAGGGACGTAACTGAGTCCACTGCAGGGAAATGTCAGTTATCGTTCAGGGACATCTGTGAATGTATTAAAATGGTGCACGTTAAATTATCACTTGTTTATGTAACATAAAGAACAGGATAAGAGTTTATTTTACAAATGTATGTTTTATAGTCTCTTCTATGTTAATATATATCTCAGTTTGAGTCAGCGCTGCCTCGGCACAGGAAAAAAAGATGTGATTTTTGTCATTTGTAATTATGTGCCTGCTGGTTTAGCTCCTACGGATGACAGGAATATTAATTAACATTTAATCTGAAACTGTTCAGATTAACCTGTCTGTGTTGCATGAAACTGGTTTTGGTGCAATAAGTGATGCAGGTCGTTTTCATACGWGGTTTGTTGAAGCCTTACTGGTTTTTAAAAACACCTCTGGTTCAGATGAAGACTGTGGACTTGAATAAAGGCTTTTATTTTGATATGTTTATTATAAACATCTCTGAGAGGAAGATTTTATTAAATAAACAATTCTCTTCTGCACTTCGGTAAATCACAGCTGATTGGGTTCTTAGCAATCCTTTATATC
>NW_013952500.1:238978-240533 GCF_001266775.1 Austrofundulus limnaeus | reverse complement strand
CAGAGATAATACTGTATTAGCAAATTAGTAGCCTAAAGTCGGCTATCTAAAGAAAAAATAGCTAAATGTTGGTTAAAAAGTAGCTAAAGCTACAAGTAGCAAAATGGTGGCTAAAAGCTGMAATTTGCAAAATATTAGGTAAAAGCTAACAGAACCTGAACAGTAGCTAACATGAATCAAACAGGTAATATTAGCAAAACTTTAGCTGAAAAAGMAAAACAGTAGCTATAATCAGCATAACAGAAGCTAAAAGATAAAATGAGCAGAAWGATAGTTAAACGTAGTTAAARCTGAATGAAACAGAAATGTATCTCAAAATTGTAGTTAAAACTTTAACATAGAAAAACATTAGCTAAAAGTTGAAAAAGCAGAATGGTAACTAAAAGTAACCCAATCAGTGGCGTAAAAAGTAAAGAAGCCAAATGGTAGCTAAAAGCTAATAGAAGCACAATATCTAAAATTAGCAGAACTGATGTCAGTAGCAAAACATGTTAAAATAAAAGTCAGCAAAACATTTGCTAAAATTAGGTAAACAGAAACTAAAAGAAATAAAGAGCAGAGTGTTAGGTAAAAAGGTAACAGAACAGTATTGAAAGAACTAAACAGCAGCTACAAGTAACAGTATTTGAGTATGTAAAAGTAGCTAAAAGAAGCAGAATGGCAGCTAAAATCTGCAAAACTAACAAAGTAGCAGACATAAAAAATTAGATAGTATTTTTACACAGATTTTGGGGAAAAAACAATGTTTTGAAGGAAATGAAGAGATAATTTTTATTTAAACCAATGTTTAAAAAATTACAAAAAGTGAGTGAAAGAAACAGAAAAAGAACAGTAAACATTCACACAAATATGCACGTATAAAATTGTATGATTATGGAAGCCCATTTCCGCCACCCTGATAAAAAAATAAATACAACTTGTATCTCATAATTATGACTTAGCTATCTCATAATTATGAGATGAGATGGGCTTCCATATATGATAAACGCTTCACTAATAAAAAAAATTAACACATATACAGTATGTCGATTCATCCTCCTTGTAAACAAACGTGTTTTGCACCATAGACATCTATAGACTCCCTATTGGAAGCTAAAGGTCATAACCAGGTCGCCGCCATATTGGAGGTGGCAGAGAGGAGAAAGCAAAATGCCTCGAAGTTGCGCGGCTTGGAAATATTCCAACACTTCAGATGTTCAAACAAAATAAGACGGAATTACCTTTCACATACTACTTACTTACACTTACTATAGATTGTATTTAAGCCATAGTCTGCACGATTTTCACCATTTTAACATTGTTTTGAGTAAACTTGTCAACAAAAATACTGGTTTATGGTTTCCTGCTCACAATTCACATGGCATTTACTTTACACTGCACACAGTATTAGATGAAAATAAATAAATAAATAAATAAACACACACACATATACTTATTTATACATACACATACACGTAAATACACATACATCCATATATATATATATACATACCTACACACATGTACATAAATACGCATATATAAATACACATACATACATACATACATACATACA